>NC_044981.1:56786153-57113424 GCF_008728515.1 Papio anubis | reverse complement strand
TTCATAGCAAGCTACAAAGAAATTGCCTTCTTTCATTATAGCTCAGGTCTTCATTTTAGACCCACACTTCACATTGTGCCTTAAGTATATTGTAGAGGACTTAGCAAATACTCAGAAAGCAGTCAAGATTATGTTTCACAAGGATCCTGTAAGGTCTTGTCTTGTTTGACTCAAAGAATAGAAAACTAAAGAATTTATAACTTCACAGATAGAAATCTTAGAAGAGATATTTTTCATGACCATGTTCCAGAGAGGAATGAATCATATTTCCTTGAGTATTTTCTTTTTTGTGGGAGATATCAAATCATCTGTCTACAGCTAAAAGAAAGTAAAGTTAAAATTGTTAATTTATTTAGAAGGTTTTCTTTTCCTGGACGCATCGGATGTGCTTTTTGTACTTGAGGAAATTCTACATTGGAACTCTGATAACTTAAGTACCATAAAGTAGTATTTTTTTAGTAGAAATATACTAATAAGCCAGGACATAATAAGACAGTAATTTCTTCAAACAGCAAAAACAATGAAGCAAAAATGGAAAAAGTATCATTTCAGAATTTTTGATATTTTATGTTTTGATTTCTTAATTGAATATTCATATTCAACTTAAATCTCATGCAGATACTGACTGGCTTTTTAGGGAGCATGTCTATTTTAGTGATTTATCTTAGACCATCATCAGCACAATGCATATTTTTGCTTGTCTTAAGAAAACCACATAAATATGGTTTCCTAGAACTATGGTTTTCTTTTTCTATAACTTTATTGGTCTGAATAAAAACTGTATTATGTAAAGCATTCCATGTTCTATCTTTACTCTTCCCTACGTCTTATGAGTTTCCACATCTGGGAATCTTATTCGGATTCAGGATTTGAATGCAGACAGAATAACGCCGGAGCCCATGCCTTTTATGGCTCTGCGGTTGTCTCTCCCTGCCCTAGCTGCTAGAACACTCTTGCTTTTTTCTCACTTCTTCAGAAACCCACCTACTACTTCCTTAGTGCTAGCATTAGGAAAACGATCTGATTTATGCAATAAGAATATACCAATGAATAACTTACAGTCTGTTTTTAACATTTAGGATGCAGTGTTGGCATCTTAAACATTGCGATGCTTTTCATTTTGTGATGGTTGTCTAATGATAGTTTACCGTTTTGCAGTGCTATACATTTACATACATACATATATATTTATAAATATTTATATACATACACATTTCTTAATAAAATGATAGTTTTAAAAATACATCAAGTATTAGAAAAATATCCCCATTTACTGTCCCTTTTACAGTAAGTACAGATATTTGGAGAACATTGCACTATATATGCTTTATGAAATTTTAGGTTAACAGGAAAGATTTCCATCTACTCTGTGGATTTTCTGTGTAACATTTAAAGAAGTAAAAGAGTAAGTGAGGGAGTAAAATCAAATAATCTTCCTGGGCCAAATAGTAAAGATATTCTTCATAAATAGAGACAATAGCTCTGTGTATTTATTATTTGAAACAATTATCTTTTAGTGGTGATTAATTTATGTTAATCCATATCTACAGTGGATAAGAATAGTCTCCTTTGGCTAATTTAACAATTCAATATATATTTGTTAAATTACCATTCTATGTAATAAACTATGCTAAGTACTACAATATATCAAAAAGGTTATAAACTATGATATAGTCCTTGCTTTTCAGAAGCTTCAATTCTAAAAAGAGAGAAAATTATAGAAAATAAATACAGTATATGTTTAGGTATTTTAAGAACAATGAGACAAAACAACAGGCTATTGGAATTTGGAGAACTAAGTGTTAATAATATGTGGTTAGTAGAAAGAGGAAAAGATTTCTGAAGATGATATTATGTAAAATGACCTTGAGGAATCAGTAGCATTTCAACAGATGGAAATGGGGGAAGCATAGGGATTTCAGAAGCCCTGGAGCCCTGAAGACAAGTACCTACTGCCATCCCTGGTTCTCGTACCTCCCTGCTCAGAAATAGAAACACAAAAATAAAGTGGAACAGAACAAACAAATTAAAACTGCCTTGCCTCCTGTTGGAAGCTAGAGATCTTGAGTCCTGAGTGAGAAATAAAGGTGAGTGAAGCCATATTTCTATAATCTTGGTGAAGGACTAAAAGCCCGATTCCTAAAAATAAGTTTGCACCCCTTGGAGCACCTGTGGATGTCCTCACAACTGACCAGGTGGATCCTCAGGATAGAGTGCTGGACTGCCCTGACTCTTGCAGCTCCGGAAAGCTCCAATTATGATATTAACCCTTGTCCCGCCACAAAGGAGATGAGACCTTGGGCTAAGAATAGCATGCTTAAACTATACCTGAGAACACAAAACATCCACTCCACATCCTAACAGTTGTGTGTGTGTGTGTGTGTGTGTGTGTGAAGTAACATAAAAATAATAAGAGATATCATATAGGACAAAAAAGTAAATTTACTATGCCAACCCAGAAGACTCAATCTCACTAGTAAGGGTTCTAAAAAAAAAAAAAAAGAAAAGAAAAAAGGAAGAAAGAAAAAAATATGGAGAGACAGTTTCCACAACTGAAGAATATAAGCCTCTAGATTGAAAGAGCTCATTGAGCACCCAACACAATGAATGAAAAGAAACACACACACAACCATTCAGGTTGTTAAATTCAGTTCTATTATTTCCCTTACTTATCTTCCCAAAGTAATTTCATCATAACTTTTTATTAGTCAATATTAATATTATATACACAAAGGCATTGCATGCTATAATTTCAGAACACCAGAGATAAAATTGTAAAAGCATCCAGAAGAAATAAAAAAGAGACAAAACAAATCTAGGTCACGTGTAAGTAATCGGACTTCTCAACTTTAACATGGAATAGTAAAAAGTATTGTACCAAAGCTCTCAAAATTCTGATTAAAAGTCATTTTTTTCAGCCTAGACTTCTCCACCCAACCAATTAAGTATGAGACAACAATGTAAAAATTTCTAGTAACATAAATGTACAATACAATATCACATATGTAACATTCTTTCAAAAATATTAAATCAATGTAATTATGAGAATAATCAGACAAATACAGAATGTGGGGTGGTGTACAAAACAGTTGGTTTGGACCACTCAAAAAAGTGGGAAGCAATAAAAGGTTGGAGAACTATGCTAGCTCTAAAAACATTAAACAGATATAATCATCAAAGGCAATTCAAAATTCTTTATTGGGTTCTGATTTTTTAAAAATAGCTATGCAAGATTAAAATAGCTATAAAATTCATAAATGCGGCCGGGCGCGGTGGCTCAAGCCTGTAATCCCAGCACTTTGGGAGGCCGAGACGGGCGGATCACGAGGTCACGAGATCGAGACCATCCTGGCTAACACGGTGAAACCCCGTCTCTACTACAAAATACAAAAAAACTAGCCGGGCGAGGTGGCGGGCGCCTGTAGTCCCAGCTACTCGGGAGGCTGAGGCAGGAGAATGGCGTGAACCCGGGAGGCGGAGCTTGCAGTGAGCTGAGATCCGGCCACTGCACTCCAGCCTGGGCGACAGAGCGAGACTCCGTCTCAAAAAAAAAAAAAAAAAAAAAATCATAAATGCTTGGGACAATTGTAGACATTTAACTAGGGACTTCACAGTAATGTGAAATTATTGTGATTTTTAAGGAGTAATAATATTATATTTATGTAGAAGAATGTCCCTACACTCAGGAGATAAAAGCTGAAGTATTTGGGGATAAAATATCATGTTTCTGGAACTAATTTGCAAATGGTTTCTTTAAAAAATGTATATATAAGGTAACACAAATAAGACAAAATGTCAATAATTGTTGAATCTAGGTGAAGGGTAGATGAGTTTCCATTGACCTCTTGTTCCAACTTTTGTATAATTGAAATTTATCACCAAAAAAATAAAAACAGAAAAGCTACAGTGAGTAGGGGGGCAGTGTAAAGCTAAGCAAAAAAGAATCAAAATATTTTTCTCCAAAATGTCTCTTAATAGAGGTTATTGAAAGAGATGTTTCAGCCAGAAATTAAAGCAAGGAAAAGATGGAATCTGGCCAAAGGAAATTCAATACCAACAATAGTGAAAGAGGCCTTAGGAAAACACCTTGGCCTTCAGGCCTAGAAATTCATCAATGTGGACCAGAGTGCAATGACACGGTTCTTCCAGTCATAGTCTCCATGTTACACATAAAAACATTATGGATGAGCTGATGTCTTTGAATCTTAGAAATATTACTGCTAGTTTAATATGACCATTGGGACAACTGATGGAGGCATTTCTAAATATTTGGAAAACCAAGAAAATAATAAGATGAATGAATAATTATCAACTTTGGAAGAAAGGAAAAGGTGTATGAAAATAAAAACAGAATTATATTAAATAATTCATGTCATAAGAGGATACAATTATGTATTGTCACTCAATAATATTAATATTGACTAATAAAAAATTATGGCCGGGTGCGGTGGCTCAAGCCTGTAATCCCAGCACTTTGGGAGGCCGAGACGGGCGGATCACGAGGTCAGGAGATCGAGACCATCCTGGTTAATATGGTGAAACCCCGTCTCTACTAAAAAAAAAAGAACAAAAAAAAAAAAAAAAAACCAGCCGGGCAAGGTGGCGGGCGCCTGTAGACCCAGCTACTTGGGAGGCTGAGGCAGGAGAATGGCGTGAACCCGGGAGGCAGAGCTTGTAGTGAGCTGAGATCTGGCCACTGCACTCCAGCCTGGGCGATAGAGCGAAACTCCGTCTCAAAAAAAAATTTTAAAAAAAATAAAAATAAAAAATTATGATGAAACTATATTGGGAAGATAAGTAAGGGAAATAATAGAACTAAATTTAACAACCTGAATGGACAGTCAATAGAAAATGACAAAATTTATAAATCCAACAACAATCACTTAGCTGTATTACTTAATAACACAAAAATAAATACTAAAATAATCAATGAAAATACTGAAAGAGAGCTGAAGGTTAAAGGAGAACAAGACAAGGAACTACTATTTTGGGACATAAACTTGTTTGTATTATTTCTAAATAATCTGCATGTAATTACTTTATAAATACTAAAATTAACTGTAGAACATTAAAACTTCATATGTAAATAATAGCATTATATAAAGGTTAAACCACATGAAAATGAAGAAATAAATAAAATTTTTAGAAGTTTGTTAAGTTGATAAATATATTAGTCTTTTCATTAAATGAACTTAAAAGTGTTAGCCAAGGTTAATGTCAAAGATTTCACATGTAGGTATTTTCTACTGAAACTCTTGAACACGATGAAGAGAGATTTGTAAGCCTCCAGAAATGAAAAGAATTTATGAAGTGGTAGGGTAGGGTGGAGAGTGGAATTGTATTCCAGGGAAAGAGATGCACCAGCACCAGGCACAGAAAACCTGAAGGTTTTTCCAGAAGTAGGGAATAATCGAGATGGATGGTTAGTGTTTAAAATTAATGACCACAAAGAGAAACAAAACTAAATCATTCAGAGTGACTGATAACTGGAGTGTATAATTACTAGCTTGTTTGAACATGCTGCTATGACAAATCTGCATTAGCTTGTTAGTGTAATTTACTCGAGTAATAAATCTCATCACATAACATTATTTTACTTATTAGATTTAAAAATCATATAATGTACACAGGTACACAAAGTCTTTTTTTTTCTTTTTTTTTTTGAGACAGAGTTTCACTCTTGTTGCCCAGGCTGGAGTGCAATGGCACAATCTCAGCTCACTGCAACCTCTGCCTCCCAGGTTCAAGTGATTCCCCTGCCTTAGCCTCCTGAGTGACTGGGATTACAGGCGTACACCACCATGCCTGGCTAAATTTTTTTGTATTTTTTAGTAGAGATGGGGTTTCGCCATGTTGGCCAGGCTGGTCTCGAACTCCTGACCTCAGCTGATCTGTCCACCTTGGCCTCGCCAAGTGCTGGGATTACAGGCGTGAGCCACCAGGCCCAACCACAAAGTCTTTATTTCACTTATTCTTTCCTTTTTTCTTCCCTCTTTTTTTCTTTTATTTATTTATTTTAATCAGCAATGACTCCATAATTTTTACTGAAAGCTGACTACAATTTAAGGATCCTGTAGTTTATAGTTTCTGTCTTAATTGTGATTATTAAAAGGAGAAGAAAAAACTCCTAGTGGGGTAGTAACAAACATGTTAACACCACCATTAGGTTATCACAGTTGTTCTTGTATACCCAAATAGAAAAACTTATTTTGAATTTCTTAGTCATTATTATTGATGAAAATTGTAAATAAGTCTTAGATAAGTATTGCTGCTTCAGTGATATGCTGAGTTTAATAAACATTAATACCTGATCAATGAAATATTATTTAAGATTATTTGAGAATTATTAATCTAGTAAAATGTGATATGTGGTTACTTACCCAACATAAAATCTAAACCAAGATCACATTGTGTAAAATTGTGCTAACTGAAAATAGATAAAGTTAATCAAATTGATTGCTAACAGGTGTTTCTACCACTTTTTGTCTCAGGGTTATGATGATGGCTACGGGGGTGAATATGATGACCAGACCTATGAAGCTTATGATAACAGCTATGCGACCCAAACACAAAGGTAAGGCATTTGCTATCTAAAGCAGCCTTCTCTGAATTATCTCTTATCAATTTTGTTTCTTGAATCTGAATGTCAATTATATCATGTGAGGATTTCTAGTAGTGTTTTTCTCCATTATCTCTCTGAATTATTAAGTTGCTTACCAGACTGTGAGAGGTAAACTATAATAACCTTGCAACTGCAAACAAAGAAATAGTAGTGTGTCATTCTGAGACTAGATGATCATGGTAACCAATCAACTCATTAAATAAGCTTGCATTTAACTAAATGTTATTTTTAGATTTTTAAAAAAGACAATAATAAAAGTAAGGCACTTGTTCAATGTAGCTTTTTTTTCCTAAAATGTCATATTGATTTGTAAAGATAATAAAATGTCATTGGTACTCTGGAAAGAGGGAAATTCTTGAAACATCTTAGGGAATCAAGAATTCCTTTGCTTTCTTGATAGATCTCATATTGATTGGTGAATATATCTCTTTAGATTGACCCAAAATTTGGGATATAAATGATTGTTTACTTCTTCAAAGTCAGATTTATTGAGATGTTATTTACATATAATGAAATTTGCCCATTTAGAATATAGTTGTATATGTTTGGCAGATGCAAACTACTGTGTAACGACCACCGAAGTTAAGATATAGAGCATTTTAGCATCCAAAAATGCTTCTTCATGGCCCTTTGTAGTCAACTTCTCCCTCATCCTCAGGCTCTGGAAACCAACTATCTGTTTTTCGTTACCACAGTTTTACCTTCTCTAGAACGTCTTGTAAGAAGAAGCAAAACAATAATGTAATGTTTGAGTCTGGCTTTTATTTTTGTTAACTATGAATAAAATAGATGTAAAACAAATGCATTTTTAGAAAATTCAATCACCCACAGGTTTTCTTCTTTAAAATGTTATAAATTTCATAGGAAAATACAGGGGGCCTATGTGATAGTTAAGTGAGTCTCCCATTTATGTGATTGACAGAAGCCAATGGAACTTATTGTTGCAAAATCGTTATAGCATTGATCATTTATTGGCCAACTTTATTGGCACCCATGGAGACTTAATTAATAAACCTCCTTTAGGACTTAAGTAATATTTGAGTGAGGGGAAGTGGCAAAAAAGAAACAACTTTAAGGTCATTATAGATTAGAAGAAATCTACACGTATTGAGGAAGTTTGAGTTTTCCATGGCGTGAGTGACAGCACAGTAAAAGTATTGAAGGGAAATTTTATTTAGAGGGAATACTGTGGGCAACGAGAGATAAGTGTGAACTGATACCTTTAAAGCTAAGTATGACTTAAGTTATCACTGTAGAAATGACCATCACTGAAACTGAATAATTGGTTAATTTGTAGTAAGTTAAATAGAGAAGCCATCATGAGCCAAGAGCTTTTGTGGTAATATCTTAATTGTTCCAATTACATATTGGAAAACAACACAGTTATTTAGGCTTAGGGTAATTTTTGCATCACATTACAGATACTGAGCAGAGTATTATATGCAAATTGGCTACATGTTTAGACCATCTGTGAAAATTTTCAATCAAATTGTTAGTTTATCATTATACATTAGCACATAAAAATAGTGATAACAAAGTTCCATAACTAGTTTCAGAAACCCTTGATAGAAAGTGTGGTTACCATACTCGACAAACACAATTAGAATAGACTAAAATAATTTCTTGATGCAGCTCTATAGAGCTACATTTAAGTAGAAGACATTTTGGAATAATTTTCTGAAAATGAGGGACTTTCTCTCTCTTATGGTGAGATTTAAGTGGGCTTAACTGACCCTAAGAAACAAGAAGAAAAATATGGGATTAAGATAATTTGGCTTTGAATATCTGAAAAATAAATATTAGAATTATTGAACACACACACACACACACACACACACATAGTAATGGCTATATACAATAATTTTAGAATAAAACTTGCTTTAATAAAGTATAATTTATATGTAAAGGGACATTTTCTACACACTTCTGCTGTCTTCCCTGTCTCCTTTCCTATCCACTCAATTTTTGTAGCTAAATCCTTCCCATCCTTCCAGCCCCAGCTCAAAAACCAACTCTTCTAAAAAGTCTTTTCTTTATTGTGTTTTGGGGAATAATATGTTTCTGCCCTGAATTCCAATAGCACCATATATTTACTTTTCTATAGCATTTATTTCTCTGCCTTACGTTGGGATTATTTGTGTACATGTCCCTTATCACTTTCACTATTTGTTCCAAATCCTTTTCTAATACAGCCTCATGTCTTTCACAATACCAGGTACGAGGTCTTTCATGGGATACGCACTGAAGGGATAATTGTTGAGTATGTGAATGTCGAGCCTAATATGTTCTACACTATGGGGATACAAAATAAGAGCCTCATTCCTCAAAGAGAATAAAAAAATCAGAATTACATATATCATATTTACTGACAGAATATTTATGTGCTTCTCTGATACTTTACTGTTAAGCCAGAGGGACAAAGAAAGTAGGTGATGCAATTAGTTGCAGTGATGCTAATGTCTATATTACAATAATGATAAAATGCCTATTTTGGTCAAAATTATATCCTCAATACTAGTACAGTTTCTGGAACACTAGAGGTTCTCAATAAAGATTTGTTGAATAAATACATGAAAAATGAGTAAATGCATTAATTAGTAAACTATTTTTTCAGAAAACTCTGTGAAAAATAATTTTTTTTAATATCATGCCATTTTCTAATTGAAATAGATACACACACTAGAGTTCTTATTAGGTAAGATGTTTAATGCCTGCCTTTAGATTTTTAAAAATCAATTGTATTTTATCAAAATTAAATTTTGTTCTCTAAAAGACACTGTTAGTAAATAAAATGGCAAGCTACAAATTGTGAAGCAATATTAGCAAAATATCTATTTCTAAAGAATATCTTTGATTGTATCCAAAATATGCAAAAACTACTAAAACTTTAGAATCAGATAAATAACCTGACTTTTTAAAAAATGGGCAAAAAATTTGAAAGACATTTCACCAAAGAAGATATACAAATTGCAAGTAAGAATCTAAAATATGTTCAACATCATTATTCATTAGGAAATTTGAAATTAAAACCACAATTAGATACTAGTACAGATTGTGGAATGGCTAACATTAAACAGATAGAATTATCAAATGTTAGTGAGGATGTGGAGCAACTGCAATGCTCATATATTGCTGATAGGGATGTAATACTGTAAATCACTTTGGAAAACAACTAGGCAGTTGCTTATGAAGGTGACCTACATTTACCATATGACCCAGCAACTCTTCTGTTCAGTATTTACCCAAGTGAAATGAAAACATTCATCTGTCATGAAGGTTTGTTGTACAGATTACTTCATCACCCAGGTTTTAAGCCTCATACCATCAGTTCTTTTTCCTGATCCTCTCCCTCCTCCTGAAGGTCAAAAGGCCCCAGTGTATGTTGTTCACCAATGTGTGCCCATGTGTTCTCATCATTTAGCTCCCACTTATAAGTGGGAACATGTGTTATTTTGTTTTCTGTTCCTGTGTTAGTTTGCTAAGGATAATGGCCCCCACTTCCATCCATGTGCCTGCAAAGGACATGATCTCGTTCTTTTTTATGGTTGCATTGTATTCCATGGTGTATACCTACCACATTTTCTTCATTCCGTCTATCAGTGATGGGCATTTAAGTTGATTCCATGTCTTTGCTATTGTGACTAGTGCTGCACTAAACATACACATGCATGTGTTTTTATAATAGAATGATTTATATTCCTTTGGGTATATGCCCAGTAATGGGATTGATGGGTAGAGTGGTATTTTTGACTTTAGGTCTTTGAGGAATCATTACGTTGCCTTTCACAATGGCTGAACTAATTTAATAATAAGCCTTCACTTATATTCCTGAATGTAAAAGATTTTTTAAAAAGAAAATATAGTAAGAAAGAAGAAGATAAATACAGCCACCCAGAAATAGCTGTTGTGAACATTTTTGGAGTATCTGTTTATCAATGTGTCATCTTTTTATCTATCTTTCATGTGTGTTAATACATCTACCTATATTTGAAATCATATATTACAAACTGTTTTTAAATTTAATTTTAACTCACCAGCACATAAGAACATCTATCTATGTTAATAAATACATGTCTACAACATAATCTTTAATGGCTGTAGATTGTTTCATTGTATGATTGGATCACAATATAATCATTCTAGTACAGTTAAATGTTTAAGTTATTTTTAATTATTTATAACTCTAAACAAATATATGATTAATATCTTTGTAGCTAAATCTTTTTTTTTTCTTCAACTTTTATTTTAAATTCAGGGGTCCATGTGCAGGATGTTCAGGTGTATTACATAGGTAAACAAGTACCATGATGGTTTGCTGCACAGATTATCCCATTACCTAGGTATTAAGCCCAGCATCCATTAGTTATTCTTCCTGATGCCCTCTCCCCCTCCACAGCCCCCCTCCAAGAGGCCCCAGTGTGTCTTGTTCCCGCCGTGCGTCCATGTGTTCTCATCATTTAGCTCCCCCTTAATAAATGAGAACATGTGGTTTTTGGTTTTCTGTTCCTGCATTAGTTTGCTGAGGATAATGGCTTCCAATTTCATTCATGTCCCTGCAAAGAACAGGATCTCATTCCTTTTTATGGCTGCTTAGTATTCCATGGTGTATATGTACCACATTTTCTATATCCAGTCTATCATTGTTGGGCGATTAGGTTTAGGTTGATTCCATGTCTTTGCTATTGTGAATAGTGTGGCAGTGAACATATGTGTGCATGTATCTTTATAATAAAATGATTTATGTTACTCTGGGTATATACCCAGTAATGGGATTGCTGGGTCAAATGGTATTTCTGCTTCTAGGTCTTTGAGAAATCAACTCACTGTCTTCCACAACAATTGAACTAATTTATGCTCCCACCAACAGTGTAAAAGTGTTTCTTTTTGCCTGCAACTTCACCAGCATCTGTTGTTTTTTGGCTTTTTAATAATAGCAATTTTGACTCGTGTGAAATGTTATCCATTTTGGTTTCAATTTTTCTCTAATGATCAGTGATGTTGAGCTTTTTTCATGTTTGTTGGTCACATATACGTATTCTTTTGAGAAGTATCTGTTCAGGTCCTTTGCCCAGTTTAAATGGGGTTGTTTGTTTGTTTCCTGTAAATTTGTTTAAGGTCCTTGTAGACTCTGGATATTAGACCTTTGACAGATGGATAGGTTGCAAAATTTTTCTTCCATTCTGTAGACTGTCTGTTCATTCTGATGATAGCTTCTTTTGCTGTGCAGAAGAAGCTCTTTAGTTGGATATCATTTGTCAATTTTTGCCATTGTTGCAATTGCTTTTGGCATTTTCCAAAAAACCAACTCCTGGATTCATTTATTTTTTGGAGATTTTTTTGTGTCTCTATCTCCTTCAGTTTTGCTCTGATCTTAGTTATTTCTTGCCTTCTGCTAGCTTTTGAATGTGTTTGCTCTTGCTTCTCTAGTTCTTTTAATTGTGATGTTAGAGTGTCAATTTTAGATCTTTCCAGCTTTCTCTTGTGGGCATTTAGTGCTATAAATTTCCCCCTACACACTGCTTTAAATGTGTCCCAGAGATTCTGGTATGTTGTCTCTTTGTTCTCATTGGTTTCAAAGAACATCTTTATTTCTGCCTTCGTTTCGTTATGTACCCAGTAGTCATTCAGGAGCAGGTTGTTCAGTTTCCATGTAGTTGAACAGTTTTGATTGAGTTTCTTAGTCCTGATTTCAAGTTTGATTGCACTGTGGTCTGAGAGACAGTTTGTTATAATTTCTGTTCTTGTACATTTGCTGAGGAGTGCTTTACTTCCAATTATGTGGTCAATTTGGAATAAGTGCGATGTGGTGCTGAGAAGAATGTATATTCTGTTGATTTGGGGTGGAGAGTTCTGTAGATGTCTATTAGGTCCCCTTGGTGCAGAGATGAGTTCAATTCCTGGATATCCTTGTTAACTTTCTGTCTCGTTGATCTGTCTAATGTTGACAGTGGGGTGTTGAAGTCTCCCATTATTATTGTATGGGAGTCTAAGTCTCTTTGTAAGTCTTTAAGGACTTGCTTTATGAATCTGGGTGCTCCTGTACTGGGTGCATATATATTTAGGTTAGTTAGCTCTTCCTGTTGAATTGATCCCTTTACCATTATGTAATGGCCTTCTTTGTCTCTTTTGATCTTTGATGGTTTAAAGTTTGTTTTGTCAGAGACTAGGATTGCAACCCCTGTTTTTTCTTTTTTCTTTTTTTCTTTTTTTTTTTTTTTTGTTCTCCATTTGCTTGGTAGATCTTCCTCCATCTCTTTATTTTGAGCCTATGTGTGTCTCTGCATGTGAGATGGATCTCCTGAATACAGCAAACTGATGGGTCTCGACTCTTTATCCAGTTTGCCAGTCTGTGTCTTTTAATTGGACCATTTAGTCCATTTACATTTAAGGTTAATATTGTTATGTGTGAACTTGATCCTGTCATTATGATATTAACTGCATTTTCGTCATGAAATCTTTGCCTGTGTCTATATCCTGAATAGTATTGCCTAGCTTTTCTTCTAGAGTTTTTATAGTTTGGATTTTACATGTAAGTATTTAATCTATCTTGAGTTAATTTTTGTATATGGTGTAAGGAAGGGGTCCAGTTTCAATTTTTTCCATATGGCTAGCCATTTCTACCAGAACCATTTATTAAGTAGGTAACCTTTTCCTCATTGCTTGTTTTTGTCAGGTTTGTTGCAGATCAAATTGTAGGTGTGTGGTCTTATTTCTAAGTTATTTATTCTATTCCATTGTTCTATGTGTTTGTTTTTGTACCAGTATTGTGCTGTTTTGGTTACTTTAAACTTGTAGTATAGTTTGAATTCAGGCAGCGTGATGCCTCCAGCTTTGTTCTTTTTGTTTAGGATTGTCTTGGCCATTCAGGCTTTTTTTTGGTTCCATATTAATTTTAAAATATTTGTTCTAATTATGTGAAGAATATCAATGGTAGTTTAATGGGAATATCATTGAATCTATAAATTACTTTGGGCAGTATGGTCATTTTCATGATATTGATTCTTCCTATCCATAAGCATGGAATGTTTTTCCATTTACTGCTTCCTCTCTGATTTCCTTGAACAGCAGTTTGTAGTTCTCCTTGAAGAGATCCTTCACTTCCCTTGGTACCTGTATTTCTAGATATTTCATTCTTTTTGTAGCAGTCATGAATGGGAGTTCATTCATGATTTGGCTCTTTGCTTGTCTATTGTTGGTGTATAGGAATGCTAGGGATTTTTGCATACTGATTTTGTATCTTGAGGCTTTGTTGAAGTTGCTTATTAGATTAAGAAGCTTTTTGGCTTAGATGATGGGTTTTCTGGATATAGGATTATGTCATCTGTAAATATAGTTGGACTTCTTCTCTCCCTATTTGAATATGCTTTATTTCTTTCTCCTGCCTGATTGCCCTGGCCAGAACTTCCAGTACTAAGTTGAATAAGAGTGGTGAGAGAGGGCATCCTTGTTTTGTGCCAGTTTTTAAGGGAAATGCTTCCAGGATTTGCCCATTTAGTATGATATTAGCTGTGGGCTTTTTGTATCTGACTTATTTCGAGATATGTTCCTTCAATACCTCATTTATTGAGAGTTTTTAAAATGAGGGGATGTTGAATTTTATTGGAGCCCTTTTCTGCATCATTAGTTCTGTTTATGTGATGAACCAAATTTATTGATTTTTGTATGTTGAACCAACCTTGCATCCTGGGGATGAAGCCTCTTGGATCATGGTAAATAAGTTTTTTGATGTGCTGCTGGACTCAGTTTTCCAGTATTTTATTGAGGATTTTTGCATTAATGTTCATCAGGGATATTGGCCTGATGTTTTCTTTGTTTGTTGTATATCTGCCAGGTTTTGGCATTGGGATGATGCTGGCCTCATAGAATGAGTTAGGGAGGAGTCTCTCCTTTTCAATTTTTTGGAATACTTTCAGTATGCTACCAGCTCATCTTTGTACCTCTGGTAAAATTCAGCTGTGAATCTATCTGAGATTCTGGTCCTGAGATATTTTTGGTTGGTAGGCTATGTATTACTACCTCAATTTCGGAACTCGTTATTGGTCTATTCAGGGATAAAATTTCTTCCTGGCTTAGTCTTATGAAGGTATATGTGTCCAGGAATTTATCGATTTCTTCTAGATTATCTAGGTGTTTATAGTATTTTCTGATGGTTGTTTGTATTTCTGTGGGGTCAGTGGTGATATTCCCCTTAACATTTCTGATTGTGTTTATTTGATTATTTTCTCTTTTCTTCTTTTTTAGTCTAGCTAGCAGTTTATCTATTTTTTTAATGGTTCAAAAAACCAGCTCCTGGATTCATTGATTTTCTGAAGGGCTTTTCATGTCTCTTTCTCCATCAGTTCCACTTTGATCTGGGTTATTCCTGTCTCCTACTAACTTTGGGGTTTGTTTGCTCTTGGTTCTCTGGTTCTTTTAGTTGAGACATTAGGTTGTTAACTTGAGATATTTCTAGCTTTTAAATATGGGCATTTATTACTATAAATTTCCCTCTTAACACTGCTTTAGCTGTGTCCCAGAGATTCTGGTACATTGTCTCTTTGTTCTCATTAGTTTCAAAAAACTTCTTATTTACCCAAAAGTCATTCAGGATGAGTTGTTCAATTTCCATGTAGTTGTGTGATATTTGGTGAATTTCTTAATCTTGAGATCGAATTTGATTGCACTGTGGTCTGAGACACTGTTATGATTTCGGTTCTTTTACATCTGCTGAGGAGTGTTTTACTTGATTATGTGCTCAGTTTTAGAATAATTGCCATGTTGCAATGAGAAGAATGTATATGCTCTTGTTTTGAGGTGGATATTTCTGTATATATCTACCAGGTCTACTTGATACAGAGCTGAGTTCAGGTCCTGAATATCTTTATTAATTTTCTGTTTAGATGATCTATCTAATATTGTCAGTGCAATGTTAAAGTCTCCCACTACTATTGTGTGGGAGTCCTAAGTCTCCTTGTAGATCTGTAAGAACTTGCTTTATGAATCTGAATGCTCCTGTATTGAGTGCATATATATTTATGATAGTTAGCTCTTCTTGTTGAGTTGAACTCTTTACCATTATGTAATGCCATTCTTTATCCATTTTGATCTTTGTTGGTTTGAAGTCTATTTTGTCAGAAACTAGGATTACAACCCCTGCTTTTTTCTGTTTTCCATTTGCTTGGTAAATTCTCCTCCATCCCTTTATTTTGAGCCTATGTGTGTCTTTGCACATGAGATGGGTCTCCTGAAGACAACATACCTATGGGTCTAAGGCTCTTTATACAGCTTGCCATTCTGTGTCTTTTAATTGGGGCAATGAGTCCATTTACCTTTAAGATTATTATTGTTATATGTAAATTTGATCCTTTAATCATGACACTAGCTGATTATTTTGCAGACTGTTCACACGGTTCCTTCATAGTGCCACTGGTCTGTACTTCAGTGTGTTTTTGCAGTGGCTGTTAATGGTTTTTCCTTTCCATATTTAGTGTATTTTTCAGGAGCTCTTGCAACACAGCTCTTGCAATCCTCTTGCAATGCAGGCTCTTGCAAATTCCCTCCACATTTGTTTGTCTGAAAAGGATCTTATTTCTCCATCACTTATGAAGCTTAGTTTGGTCAGATATGAAATTCTGGGTTGGAAGTTCTTTTCTGTAACAATATTGAATATTGGCCCCCAATCTCTTCTGGCTCATAGGGTTTCCACTGAGAGGTTCTCCATTAGTCTGATAGGCTTTGCTTTGCAGCTGACCTGGTCTTTCTGTCTGGCTTGCCTCTAAATTATTTTTCTTTCACTTCAGCCTTGGAAAATCTGATGATTATGTGTCTTGGGGTTGATCTTCTCATGGAGTATCTTACTGGGGTTCTCTACGTTTTGTGAATTTGAATGCTGGCCTGTGTAGCTAGATTGGGGAAGTTCTTCTGGATGATATTCAAGTTTTCCAAACTGGTTTCATTCTCCCTCTCTTTCAGGTACCCCAATCAGTCATAGGTTTGCTCTCTTAAATAATCCCATATTTCTCAGAGGTTTTATTCATTCTTTTTCCTTCTTTTTTCCCTATTCTTGTATGCCTATCTTATTTCAAAAGATAGTCTTCAAGCTCTGAGATTCTTTCATCCATTCAGTCTGTTCTGCTATTGATACTTGTGATTGCATTGTGAAGTTCTGGTATTGAGTTTTTCAGCTCCATCAGGTCAGTTATGTTCCTCTCTAAACTGGTTATTCTGCCTGTCAGCTTCTGTATTGTTTTTTGTTTGTTTGTTTGTTTGTTTTTGAGACGGAGTCTTGCTTTGTTGCCTGGCTGGAGTGCAATGCAGCTTCTGTATTGTTTTATTATAATTCTTAGCTTCTTTGCAATTGATGTACAGCTTGCTCCTTTAGCTTAGCAAAGTTTGTTATTACCCACCTTCTGAAGTCTACTTCTGTCAAGTCAGCCATCTCAGGCTCAGCCCAGTTCTTTGACCTTCCTGGGGAGGTGTTATGGTCATTTGAAGAAGAGGCTCTCTGGCTTTTTGAGTTTTCAGCATTTTTGCATTGATTCTTTTTCATCTTTGTGGGCTTATCTACCTTTGATCTTTGAGGTTGCTAACCTTTGAATGGGGTTTTTGTGGGTTCTTTTTGTTGATGTTATTGTTGTTTTCTGTTTGTTTGGTTTTTTTGTTTTGTTTTGTTTTTATTTACAATCAGGCCACTCATCTGTAGTCCTGCTGCAGTTTGCTGGGGGTCTGCTCCAGACCCCAGTTGCCTCGGTTTTTCCCATACCTGAAGGTATCACCAGTGAAAGCTGCAAAACATCAAAGATGCCAGCCTGCTTCTTCCTCTGGAAGCACTGTCCCAGGAGGATACTGACCTGATGAAAGCCCTAATGCACCTGTAGGAGGTGGCTGGAGACCCCTGTTGTGGGCTCTTACCCAGTGAGGTGGAATGGGATCAGGGATCTGCTTAAAGAAGCATCTGACTGCTTTTTGATAGAGCAGGTGTGCTGTGTTGGTGGGGACTCTTCCTCATCCACACAGTTTGTATTCTCTAAAGCTGGCAGGCTGGAACAGCTGAATCTACTGAAACACAGAGATGTCAGCTGTCCTTCCCAGGGAGCTCCATCCCAAAGAGAGATCAGATCTCTGTCCGCAGAACCCTTGCTGGAGTGGCTGAAGCCTCCCAGGTAGGTCCCGCCCAGTGAGGGGGAATGGATCAGGGTCCTCCTTAAATAGTCTGGCCACAATCCGGCAAGGTAGCTGTGCTGCATTGTGGGTAGCCCTTCCTCATCTGGACTGTTTGTATTCTCCAAACCCACAGGCAGGAGCAGCTGAGTCTACCAGGCCACAAAGAGAGTGGCCACTGGTCCACCCAGGAACTCAGTCCAGACTCAGGCCAACTCCAGCCTGTTGCCACTGGCTGGCTGGAATTCCAAGCCAGTGGGTCTTAACTTGTGAGGTGCTGTGAAAGTGGTGTCTGCAGAATGCTGCTGCTTGACTTCCTGGATCCAGCCCCCTTCCTAGGGATATGTACAGATGGATCTCCCTTCTTGCCAGGGATCCTGGGACCAGAGTGTATAAAACTCCTGGGTCCCTGTGTGTGCCTCAGTGGCTGCTCTGCCAAGACTCCACATAGCTCTGTGTATTGGACCCAAGTATCTGGTTGTATGAGCTCACGAGGGGATCTCCGGATTCACTGGTTTCAAAGATCTGTGGGAGAAGCTGATTTCTCGGGTGGGGTTGCACAATCACTCAGCATTTCCCTTTGGTGGGGGTGAGGGTTTCTTTGGCACTGTGCTGCCATTGTCCCTCGCTGCTTGTCTTCATTTTCCATGAGTTGAGTTGTTCGGCTAGTGAGTCCCAGTGAGAACCTGGATATTTCAGTTGAAGGTGCTGAATTCACTCACTGCTTTCATTCCTCTCTGTGAGTGCCGTGGACTGCAGCTGCTTTTAATCAGCTATATTCTCTGGTCTCCCTAGATTATTTCTTTTGGTCCAAATACACCAGCAGAAAGTAAGATTAGTGGTTCAGTTAAATAAGCACTTATTAAATTATTGTATCTGCCAGATAATATGCTAACTATACAGTGACAATACTTATTTTTAATTTTTTAAATATATTTTAATATTTCCTTCTAAAAATACACACACATGTATACACATACATACTTAAACAAATATAAGTCGAATAACAAGATGGTAATCAAATATGGGAATTAGGAGTGACAGGAAGTTCATTTTCTACAAGGATCAGTTTCGAATTTTCTTTCTTTTCAAGTTGTGGCTTTTTTGATAGACTGAAATGTAAGATTTGGACTGATGGAGGGAAATGTTTTCTAAAGAAGTAAAATAAAGAGAAATATAGAATTATAATCATCCTCCAGCGTTTACAAACAATATTAATATTATTTTAGCATGGTCGCAGTCTAAATCAGAAGAAATGCTGTTTTTGAATTGTGAAAGTAAAACAGTAGAATATGTGTGACTTAGCAGAACTAAGATAAAAGATAAAAATCTTTAGAGAAAATGGTCTTTAATTGACTAGTTAGCATAGGTGAACACAGAATTTGTGAGATTATAAAATAGAATCTGGCAGATGCCTAAATGGAATAATTATATCATCCTCAGTAGAGATTCTAGAGGAGGTTCACAAGGTAACAACCCTACAAAGGTTCACCTGAAGTTCAGCAGCTATAACAACTTTAATTAATCCCCAGTTATCTTGCAAGATATTGTTAGTTCAGGAAAATTTTAAATTGATCAGAAAAGGTGCCTCACCAAAGAATCCTCAAGAGGCAGCTTAACTGAATGACATTAATGACTGGTAAAGATGACAATGATATAAGGGGTCTCTGACCATCATCTTTTTCTCTCACCCTGTGTCTATGAGGAGAAAAAGGTAAGAAACAAATTGATGAGTTTATTATGCAAGCTTCAAATTGTAGGGCTAGTATTACAGTTTCCAGGGAAACTCACATACTTGAAGTTTTGGCTTAAGACAAGTTACGTCCTGGTATTAACACCTTTACTTGAACCAAACATTTAAATTCTGTTCATGTTCTGATATGGTTTTTTTTTTTTTTTTTTTTTACATACTCCTCAAAGACATTAACATTTTCAAAGATCAAGCTTCTGAAATCGTGGAAACTCACAATATTTTGTCAGCATTTCCCAATGTCCAAATTAAAAAAAAAAACAAAAAACTCTACCAAACCAAATTATACATGTAGAAAAAAAGTGGTTTTCATTTACTTAGATATGAGTGATAATATTGCAAATAAAAGCAAAAGACCAAGTCAGATCTTCGATTCTAATAGTAATTTAATTTAGATGTGAAATGTTAAAAATTTATAATCTTCCAATGTAAACTTTTAACTGTAGCTTGGTATAATGGGCAAAATATTAAAATGGAAGTCTTTGCTTTTCTTAAATAATGAATCAGGTGAGGAACTCACACAACCTAGGAAAAGAAGCCTACCTTCTGTGGAGAATGTACTAGGAGAGCAAAGATGTATAGATATAGATATAGATATAGATATAGATAGATATCTCCCTCTGAAATATAAGGCATTAGTTACAAAGTTTTCTAGAATGAAGACCCTTTTTGAATATCTGTAGTTGTCAGGGATAAAACAGTAGGGGGAAAAATTAAACTCCTCAATTAGGATAATCTGTGGAGACTTTAATCAGGGAACTATTTTCAGTGGAAGAGTACCAAAAGGAACAATTTAGTCCCATGAAGATAGTATCCGTAAGGTGAGGTGCTCTACTACCAAAAATAGAAATGAAAGGGAAGCAGAGAAAGCTGTGGGTGAGGCCACCTGACAGGAACTGAGACGCTCTGCTTCAGAATGGCAACCACGGCCATCCTACAGGAGGAAGTACAGGGAGTTTGCACCCTGATCTCACTCTCCTTCCTCCTGCCAGTCTCCTACCATTGCTCCCACTGGATGGACACATTAGGAAGCGGAGAAAAACTGATCCAATAGACGGTGTTGCCATTAGTCATCCTCTAGGGAGAGAACAGAATGGGGGCGAGAATGAAAATGGGAAGGCAAATTGCAAAGATCCAGCACAACATCTAAAATTTTTATCACACTTTAGTAAGTAGTAATTGTGCATATTAGTGTCAGTTGCTTGAAGATATAAATAATGATATGAAATTGTTACGGAAACAGTAATGCTTTTAACTGCAATTTATATTTTATTTATGAGAAAGCAAAAGAAATCAGAATATACAGTGAATATACATATCTACATTTGGTGGAAAGATAGGTTCTCCCTCACACAAACTTCTTAGCTCCTCAAGTGTCAGAGCCTATAGGATGGGATCCACTGCTTTTTTTGCTCAAAGGCTACTTGGAGCTATTGATTTATAATACCTAACAATCATTTTGTGCTAGCTGCTACGCTAAGTGTTTGGAGGTGTTTTATCTCATTTAATCCCTGCAACAACATATGAAGCAGGTATTTTTTTTCTTCATTTTATATAAAGAAGTTTTAAATTTTAGAAAAGTGATTTTTCCAAGTATAATATGTTTAAATAGTAAATGTTGCATTTGAACCCACATCTGCCAACTCCACAGTGTTAGACATAAAGACCAACAGGTACTACTACCTGAAAATGTAAATTAATTCAGACGTCTGTTATGTACCGCAAAAAGCCAGAGAGAATATGCATTTAATACAAGAAAATAGGGAGCTATCTGCATGCTTTGCAAACAGTTCTGACCAAAAGATACTTCTGAGCAAGAAAAAAGAAGAAATTATTTGTTTTTAGGCTATATGTTTAATGTAAGCCCTTATATTTGATACTGAGTCTACAGAAATCCCTCTAATGAAAACTAAAGTGGGAGGCACTGTAGTTACCCAGTAACTTAATAAAAGTTATAATATTAAGTATATAACAGCTTGTCTTATTCATTTAAGTGGCACTGTTCACTATAAAGTCACTCACCCTCATTTTGTAATTTAATTCTCTTATGTCTCAATGCTATAGTCTATAATGAGATTGAATTTACAGAAGGTTATTGGATTTAAGTATTTTCCCACAGTTATTCTACAATTTACTTGTATTTTCCTGCCCTCTACAGACCTCTGCATGCATAAACAGTAGGTTTGATATTGTTTGAATTTACCATACCAGGATGAGAATTCAGCTCTCAATAAATACTGGATTTTTTTTTCTCTCTTTTTTAGTTCTTATTTGACATATTTATTTTAGGCACTTTGGAGAACCACTGTTAGTTTTAGGAAAGAAACAATGTGTTTCCTCAAATTATCATTATGTATACATTATATTTATTGATTTTTTAATTAATTTAAAGTTAATTTTGATAATAACTAAACTACTTGCCTAAGTAGTTTAAATACAGTCAATCTGTATTTAAAAATCTACCATTAAAATACTTTTTATGAAACTCTAATAAGAAGAGTTAGAAAAACCATTTTCTCTACTCACATGAATGACAAGTCTCTCAAGAAAACCTAATGAAGTGTTTTAGAAAGTAACTAAAACCCGCTTAATCTTTTATTGAGATCAAGGCATGTCAACATGTCAGTCATTTCTCCTCACCAGGTTAATTTAGAATTAGAAACGCTCCTCAGGAGGAAACAAGAAGGTATTGGGTAAGCCATACACAATCAGTGCTTCAAAAATAGGAAGAATTAGATCATCTTAAATTCTGAAAGAACCTGATACGTTGCAAAACGCCCAGCATTAAGGACAGATAAAGAACCTAAGGTGAAATTCTGGTTTCACTGGTAGGTGAAGAGAAGCCTAGCTTCACACACACAAAAGAAAGTTTAACATATGAATAGCATATATAAGGAATCAGGAATGTTTATGAATGTATACAACTGTCAAAGTATGCAATAAGGAGTGGTGAAGACTGTGGCAGACTGGAACGTATGTGCCCTATCTAAAGCGACTATCATTTTTTCAACATTAGGATATTGTGGCCAAGTAGTCTAGGTTAAAAAAAAAAAAAGGAGGTCAGTAATGTTTGTTATTTTTTCCTCCCCAAGAAGAGCTGGAAGTCTAGGTTTTCCAGTTAGTATTCCTGCATTTAGAAACCACCCCAAAACCTTGTAGTCTAGAACAACCGCTTTTACTACGCTCAGGAATTTTTTTGTGCATCTGGAGTCTTACCAAGGTACAACAAGGGTCGCTTGTTTTTGCTCCACTATGTCTGGGGCCTCAGCTGGGAAGGCTCAGAAGCTGAGGGTGACTCAATGGCTGGGATGTGAAATCACCTGGGGATTCTTCTCATATTATACATAGCAGTTGATGCTGGCTGTCAGCTTGTCCCTTAATTAGCACTGTTGTGTGGAGCACCCATACAGTCCTCTCCATGTCACTTAGGCTTCCTCACAGCATGGCAGCTCAGACTACCAGATACGAGTATCCCAAAAAGCAAAAGAGAAGTTGCATTACTTTTTATGACTTAGCCTCATTCTGTTGGTTGCAAACACCTCACAAGTCCAACCAGATTCAAGAGAAGGGATAATAGCCTTTACCTGTCAGTGGGTGACAGCATGATTCAAGAATGGAAGAAAACATGTTGTTGCCATTTTTTTTTAAATAAAACCTGCTACATCAGTTTTTCTGTGCAATACTCTGATTTTTAGATGCTGACCACTAATTTAAAGAAATTATACACTTTAAGGATTCAAACATATCTATAGATAGCTATGATTTTCTAAATTCTGTTCAACACAAAATAATCAAGATAGAGAAAAAAAAGTCAGTATTCAGGAAATTCTTCCAAAGGCACAGTAGGCAGGATGTACTAAAATACAGAGGACTATTTATAAACAATTAGAGAAGAAGACAGACATTCAGATAAACACATAGCATGTGATAAGTACTGTGCTGGGAGGATGTGTTAGAGGATATGAGAGAGCATGGGAGTTCACATAGGTAGAGGGTTAAGAGAAAGTATTACAAGACTTCCCAGAAGAGCTGATGCCAGGCTAAGATTGTAATGTTAAGTAAAACTTAGGCAAGGACCTCTTCACGTGCAAAGACAAAGAAATGAGAATATGATTCATTACTAAAGAACTACATTTTCTTCAGGCAGATCAGATATTTGAAAGTGTTGGGGCTTATCGTTGAGGTGATAGGAAGGAAATAAGAAAGCCTAAACAAACCACTAAGAAATAAGAAAAAATGAGTATTTGGATAGAATTTGAGGTTATCATCAAATCCAGAATTTAGCAAGACCAAATTCATCTTTGGAAAAAATTATGATCATCCTTTTTCTGCACCAGGCCAATGTAGTTATCTGAGCTCAGTAAATTCTCCATTCTGCCATTTCATCCCTTTCCTAGCAGTTGATGCTGGCTGTCAACCTTTCTATGCTTTCATTGTTTTCTTTAGTTTCTTAGTCAATTTGCATGTTTA
This sequence comes from Papio anubis, assembly GCF_008728515.1. Lineage (NCBI taxonomy): Eukaryota > Metazoa > Chordata > Mammalia > Primates > Cercopithecidae > Papio > Papio anubis. Next base: position 57,089,443 of record NC_044981.1, on the reverse strand, counting down.
AAAAAAAAAAAAAACGCCTCCAGGTCTTGCTATTTTGCACTTACACCCTAGTAATGAGAGAAGAGAGATGTTTTTATATTTTTGTATAAATTTATAGGGTACAGTTGTAATTTGTTCTATGCATAGATTGTATAGTAGTGAAGTAAGGGCTTTTAGGGTAACCATCACCCACATATCATACATTGGACCTATTAAGTAATTTCTCATCACCCACTTCCCACCTGGTTCTCCCACTCTTCCGAGTCTCCATTGTCTGCCATTCCACACTCTACATCCATGTGTACATATTATTTATCTCCACTTACTTATAAGGGAGAAATACAGTATTTGTCTTTCTGAGTGTAAGTTATTTCACTTAAAATAGTAGCCTCCAGTTCCATCCATGTTGTTGCAAAATACATGATTTCATTCTTTTTTATGGATGAGTAGCATTCCATTGTGTACATATACTGTGTTTTCTTTATGCAGTCATCCATTGAAGGACACGTAGGTTGATTATATCTTTACTATTGTGAATAGTGCTGTGATAAACGTGAGTGCAGGTAATTTTTTATACGTATATATAAAATGATTTATTGTCATTTTGGTAGTTACTTAGTAGTGGGACCACTGTATCAAATCATAGTTCTATTTTTAGTTCTTTGAGAAATCTACATACTGGTTTCCATAGAAGTTATACTAATTTACATTTCCACCAGCAGTTTATAAACATTTCCTTTTCTCCCCATCTTTGCCAACATCTGCTATTTATTATTATTTCTGGGTTCTATATTCTGTTTCATTGATCTATGTGTATATTGTGTGCAAGTACCGTGCTGTTTGGTTACTATAGGCTTGAGATTCATATGGAATCAAAAAAAAGAGCCTGAAAAGCCAAAGCAATTCTAAGAAAACAAACAAACAACAACAACAAAAAAACCTAAAGGTATCAGATTACCTGACTTCAAATTGTACTACAAGGATATAGATAAGGAAGATATTTATCTTCTAACACTGCAGTCCACATGGAAAAAGAAAGATCTTTGTGGTCTTAAATCATAGAATTGGAAAACTAATAACAACACACTTTATATCTTTGGAGGACCTCAGAAAAGAAAATCAAATTTACCTGGGAAAAATGTGGGATAGAGTCAAAAAAAGATACAGATATTATTTATTTTTTAAAATTAGAATTTCAAATTTCTTCAACATCTTTTGATGTGTTGTTAAATTCATGTTTATTAAGGGTTTGCTATTTTGCTAGGTGCTAGTAATGGAATGGTTAACAAATATGGTACATTAAAGTATGAGTTCACAGTCCTCCAGTTGCAATGCTGTACATCAGATGTTTCATATTCAGAATTTTTTGTATTTTAGAAAGACAATACAATGCATATTTTGTATATTGCATATCACTACTTGTGACATCTGGGCCAAAAATATATATTAATATTATTGTATTAAGTATATGAATAACTATACTAAGCAAGATATAAATTATTATAAATAGCTTTTTATCATGTTAGGTCAGAATTTTGTTGCTTAATTCCTTCAGACACCCTGTTTAAGAAGAAACTTTTGGTTTTATAGCTTTTGGATTTGAAATTTGAGGATAAATAATTGTGGACTTGTGTTACATAATATTCAGTACTATTAAATTATAGGAGACATATGAAAGAAGCAAAAGAGAAGTGTAAAAGGCTAGGCAGGGGGCACAACCATTTCCAAAGGAGAACTTTACTACTACTAATAATAATAGCTAAAATACTAAGCATTTGCAATGTGCCAGATGCCTATATTAGGTACTTTGTAAACATTATCTAATGAAGTAGATAATTTTATCCTCATGTTACAGATAAGGAAACTATGATTCCAAATGTTTGCCATGTCTAGGACTTTATAGCTTAATAAGTAAAAGATCCAAACTTTAAACTGGTTTCTGTCCAATTCCAAAGATGGACTCTCTGTCCTAATATCATATTGCTTCCCAAATACTTCATTATATTTTTTAAACACCTCAGCTTATTGGAAAACTCTAAAACCGAAACAACATCTACCTCCTTGTAATCTCAATTTACATACATTGGTCTCTAATGTGTCATGTAAACCTACACATAAATAAATCTAGGTTGTTTTTGCATCCACATGTCAGCCTTGCTTAAAGAAGAAGATATGCCTCTGTCAATATCCAACCCAGAATGTGGTAGAGTATTCTTGGTTATGGTTCTTCACCCCTCCTTACTTTCATGACCTTTGCAGTGTGATTTTTCAGTACCTCTCAATAAAGTGGCAGAGTATGTTTTTCTGACTTTTGCTATAATGTATATTGCCTCGACTGATACAGTAAAGTCACAACTAAACCCAGGTCTTAGGAGGTTTATGTGTTTCCCACTTGTCTTCTTGCCGTTGCCATGAAAAGAGCTCCCCCATGTGCCTGATTTTCTCTTAGTCTTGGCTTCAGAATGAACACATGAGGAGCTCAGACCTCAGGGAGTGCCAAGCCCAGCTCTGTGCTTAACTAGAACCGAGTACAGGAAGCCCAGCCTAGATCAGCCAACTTCCAGCCAAACCAAAAGCTCATGAACTAAGTAATTTCTTATTGTTGTATGATGTTGATATTTTGTAGTTGTTTGTTATGCAATATTACTATACCAGTAACAAACTGGTATCAAGAATAATTGCCTCAGACATGATTTCCTTCAACTATTCTTGGTATATCATAATTCCCATTTCACCAAATATCTTAGATTTTTTCTCCTGAAACAATTCCAGTGGTCCTGGTGTCCATCTTAAAGTTGGGCTCAGTGATCTTGAGATATATCAGATGAGAGTTGACGGGTGCAAGGAAAGGACACTATTACATCCTGTGTTTCTTTCTTCAAAAGTCCTTCAACATATATGAATTTGTGGTTTTCTTAAGTGGCTATGTCACATTATTGTATTTTATTAAACTTGTTATCAACTGAAAACTTAGGTTCTTTCTAAATTAACTATTGTCAAACCAATTCTAACATTATCTTAAGTTTTCACAATTGATTTTTTTAACCTAAGCCTAGAAATGCACATTTATGTCTGTGACATTTCACCTTGTTGTTTAAGCTTCTTATTACTGGTTTGGAACTCTCTTTTGAATATTAATTCTTAAAACAGGATACTAGTTATACTTCCTAGCACACCTTATATTTATTATTCTTATTCAAATACTATTCAAGAAAAAATTTAGGAAAAAAGAATACCAAGAATTAAGTTTAGTAGCAACCTTTAAATTGACATTGACCACTAATTAAAGTTCCATTAGAACAGTTGTAAACATAGCCACAAATCTATGTGTCTGTACTGTCAGTCAGCTTACAAATTATTCACATAGAAATTAAATAGTGTTTTAAAATTACTCATTTATTCAACAAATATTTATTGAATATCACTATTCTGGACTTATGTATACAGAAACAAATAAGGTATTGCTCAGGCTTTGATTAATTCACAGTTACTATAGGTTTTTGAAAAGTATGATCTCAGACTTCTGCATCAGGAACACTGTAAATGCAACTCCAGATTTCTGAGCCCCTGCTGAGTCCAGTTGCATTAAAATCTGAAGAATGGGGCTCAGAAGTTTGCATTTTTTGCCCAGCATCCTTATAATGCTTATGCATACTAGATGTTAAAAACCATTGTGATAAAGAATTAGATCAAGATTGAAAAAAAAAAAAAAAAAAGCAGCTCAGGTACAATGAGAGCTGATCTACCTGAAGGTGTGAGCAGAGTCTTACACAAGACAAGTGAGAAAGGGTGAATCTTGCCTGGGAGGGTGGGTAAATACATAATACAAAGCTGACCATTCAGCTGGATATCAGGAGGATGATGAATACCTTCCTGGATGAACATGTAGAAGGAGTTCCATGTAGAAAAAGATTACCATAGTCAGGGACATAGAGTCATAAAAAACTCAGGTCTTTAAGAGATACTCCACCATGTCTTGATACAGAGTATATCAAGAGGGAAGTGACAGGGAAGAGGCTGGATAGAATTAAAACATAGAAAATGGACTTATACTCGGTGCTAAGGAATTGCAATCTGAGAGAAAAGGAAGACATGAAAATACATGGTTAAAATTGAGTTCAAAGTATGTCGCAGTGATGGTAAACAAAGACAAACAGAATTCTGATTTCCTTTCTCTTTGCAGTAATTTGGCATTATTACTAATGTTTTGTAGTAAGCAGGTCTTATAATGCTTCTAATCATGAAACAGTAAAAAATGCACCTGACTTTAGGTACATGCCAAGAGTCTCTGGGTGAATGTGACATTTTTTTTTCTTATAGAAAGAAAAACTGCCAAAATGAAATCATTGTTATCAGCTCACATATTCTTTCCCCAGACTCTGGTCATTTAAATTTCTAAAGTCTGATGCATGAAAATAACCTTTTGCTTAATAAGTAACAAGTGATTTTGGAACATCATGCAAACACAGGTGAAATTCCATTTGGGACTTGAATGAGGAAGAATATAAATCACTATTAACACATAGCTGTAGTGCAGCTTGCACCAATGAATTCAGTAGCAAAGTCAACTAGATTAAAGTATTGAAATAACTAGAAATTATACCGATGTTTACAGCACTGAAATCCTAGTGATACTCATGAATTGTGACAGCCAAAGATATATGTGATATAGTTAAAATTATGTCCATTTCAACTAGGGTTCAATAGCTTCTATGTACTTGTACCAAAAGCATGTAACAGTTCATTTAATAACATCATGTACCACTGAGCCTAATTAGTCAGTAGAAAGCATTATTTATAGAAAAGTATTGCTATGTTCAAATAATAATTCTACATGATAAAACAAAGATTAGTATTTTGTTATAAAATTGCTCACCCCTCATTTATGTAATAAAGGGTCAAAGTAAGCAAAAAATAAAAGCTAAATTGAAAAGACAATATTGAAGAGTGTTTATAAAGGGAGACAATTTGCAGAATTCTATGTGCATTGTTATATTCAAAAAGCAAAAGCATGTATAAATATATTTCCTTCTCATTTGAGATATGAGGTTACCTCAAATGAGGCAAAATACCCATTTTTTATAAAAGGAATCATTGCAAAGCTGATCATAATTCTACACTAGATGCCTTATATAGATCATCTATCTTGATTCTTAATCTATGAATACAGCAAATATGTCACTTTCCTCATGAATAATCAGCCTATATTTCATACTGTGTACATTAAATACCATCAACTAAAACTTAAGAGGGCATATATGGTTATTTCATGTTTCAGAATATTTCAAGAAGATGAAATCTCTCCAGCGCCGCAACTTTTACGAATATTAAAAAGAGAAGCTTTGCACCTATACGTTTATTGAGTGGACAAATACCAATTATTAATAGTTATTGAGCACCTGATGTGTACTAGACCCTTAAAACAGCCCTATCACAGGTTATCTCATTAATACTTCAAGTCGACATCACTGTTGCCTATATTTAAAGATCAGGAAACTGGGAGTTGGTAAGATTAAATGATTTGTCCAAAATGACACTCAGCAATTCTCAATTTTAATTTCAATACTTTTTTGGATTCTGTATATCATTTTTAGAAAAAGTACTGATTGTATTCCAAGTGGATCACAGAATGGAGACTTCACTATTCTCCATCATGAGACTATGGTCTTCTCTTGTCTCACAGTGAGTTGGCTGTGAGTGGGAGATTTACATCTTTGACTTTCTCAAAACAAACCAATCAGAAAAATAACTGCAGGAAGTTATACTGTTTTCTATCTACCTACCAATATACCTATATGTCTATTTATGTTTAATGTATTTATTGTACTCATTAATTTTGGAAGACAAAAAGTTATGTTACATTTATACAGAAACATGACTGCCCTGTAGCACAATGCTTTTCGTGTAATATTATTCATTGAATGCATTGAATAAGTAAATAATACAGTAATAACATTTCAAAAATATTTAAAAATTATTTATTCAATCTTAACAGAATTTCAAAGATACTTTAGAAATGTAGTAATAAAACCCATGATCTTTGCTTTGTTAGTCTGTGAGAGCCAGTGATATTTGAGCACAGAGAGACGTATTTTGATTGAAACATATACATGCAAAAAAATGTATTTTATTTAATATTTTTTAGTACACAAAATGATCAATTTTTCAATTTTTGAGTAAAAATTGTTGAGATATTTCTACTTCTTTGAAATATATTTTAATTATTCCAATACTTAAAATGTGTAAAATAAAAGTTATCTAGGGAGTTTGAAGGGCAGATGTGGTTTATTTTCATACCAATGTGAATGTAAGGATATTGAATTCTCAGCAAAGCAAATGCTCACACATGTGAGCACTAAATTCTAATATCAGAGAGATTAACTTGTATGTTTTAATTCTCTTGCAGTCCTCAGATTAAAGGCCAATTTCTAAATGGAAAACATCTTGAATGAAAATTTAACTGTCTAAAATATGTACACAGAATGCAGGGTAAATAAGCTATATTTTTTTTATATTTAAATATCTTGTCCATTCCAATGATATTGGCACCTGTGATTTTATTATCAAAAGAGATTAAGAATTTTTAACTCTATAGGAATTAATTCATAATAGCAGTTACAAATAGAATATATTATCTTTCCCATGGCTTTCCATTATGATTGGATATATCATGCTTGTTTGTTATACCTATCTATTTTAATGACTCAGAGCATTTCATTTCTAAACCCTTGAAATTAATGGCAGCCTGATAAATAGTATATATCTTCACTTCCTCCTACTTATGGTATTAGTATTAATACTAACTTATAGTATTGATAGTGTTAATCATGACTGGATTCAGAGACTACCACTCACTTATTTAATTTAGTTATCAAAATTAAAACTTGCTTGAATGTGGTTGCTTTCAAATAAATTTATGTTTTCCCAAATCACTGTAATTTTGCATTTAACTAAAATAATTGACTTTTAACGTTTGAATGAAAAATGTATATTTTTAACCTTAACAGTATTAGAGCCAATATTTTTAAACAGTCATGCCACTTTGATGTTAATGTTACAACTGCTATTTTTATATTGGAAATTTCTTTATAGAACTTACAGAGTTTGTGGTCAAGGAAGGTTTAGGAATGGACCTGATGGCAAAGATGAAGGAGATAGAGAGTCAAGTGAGTTCACAATACAACTTTGGGAAAGACTGCACTTAGGGTGGACATGGAGTAGAATCCTTGATCCCCCACCTCATCTCCTGCAGCTCTCTCTTGCTTCCTCTGCCCTGACACTCTGGCTTTCTTGCCATTCCTTGAATATCCTAAATACACCCCTACCTCAGTGCCTTTATGTTTTCTATTCTTTTTTCCTAGAATGCTCTTCCTCTGAAAACTTAATGTTCCCCCTTCCAGATTTAGTCTTCTCCTTAGCACTTATAACTGTTTTTGTTTTGTTGTTTTGTTTTCTTGTTTGTTTTTTTGTTTTGTTTTGGTTTGGTTTTACTTGTATAGTATTTTACTTGTGAACTCCACGAGGGCAAATATCTTTGCCTATTTTGTTCACTGCTATATATCCTAACACTTTGAATGGTGTCTGGCACATAATAGGTTATAAATAAATTTTGTCACATAAACTGAGATAAAGTAGGTTGAAAACATTCACAATATTATTCTGTTCATGCATACCTTGCAAGATTTATATATTTTATTCCAACATATCTAAGTGGTATGTTAATATATCTTTCCACTTTATATTCCCAGAATAGTACTGGTACTCCAAATACTTGTTGAATTATGTAATGATTTTTATGTGATCACAATTGTCTAGGTAAACAGAAGGCAAAGACTTTGGTCCTCAATCCCAAGAGAAGTAGTAAAAGAGAACTATCTCAAATTTCCATACCTTAAACCCAAGCCTCATTACCTGGCATAGTTTCTAGGCTTCTTATCTAAATCTCCCAGCCCATGTCTTATCCTCTCCAGGTGAATAGCATCTTTTCCTTATCACTTAGGAGCTATCTAATAGCCAAATCTACTTTTCTGGATACAAACTTCTCAAAACCTTTAGGCTCTCCCACACATTTCTTGAATATAGTCAGATAGTTGCCTCTTATTGAAGTTAAGTCATAGAAGAGTCAAGGAAAGTGGTAAAGGAAATTCTGTAGCTTGTTCCAAATAGAACTGAATGCTAAGGTGATTGATCAGTGGCATAAGATAGCATGAGGGTCCCGAAATAGAACGGGTAGTGAAAGGGAGAGTACACAGGGAGGGCTGGGTGGTGATCAACGGTGATGAAATGAGTTGTTGGATGGTGATTGCAGGTTAGAAGGTAGCTGTTTAGAGTTGGAATGAATATAAAGCACAGAAGTTCCAATACTTCAGTTTATTCATTTGGCCAATATTCCATTTACTATGTGTCAGGCACTGAGTTGCCCCCTGGGAATACAATGATGATGCAAATAGCCCTGAGCTCATGAAAATCACGTTTTAGTAGGGAAGACAGATAAGCAAATAATTGCACATATAAAGTTGGATTTTCAACAATACCATGCTATTTGTGGGAGGTATATAGCATTACAGGGTTATTGGGTATCTGAGAAAGCTTCCCAGAGGAGGAAAAAATTGAAAGGGGATGTTGAGAAGCGTGTGTGCTTGGGACAAGCTCTTGTTCTTGATGGTAGCTGAGATTTTTCTGAGAAGGAAGAGCAGGACAGGTAAATGTAGAGGGGAGCTCACAGCTCATCTAATATTCCTAATCTCAATCAGCTCAAGATCATACTATAAATAGATACCCATTTTTTGTCTAGTATTGTGCAAATACAGATGAGAGTGACTATTTTGGATGCATATAATGGACTGGATGAATTGCAAAGTTGGATTAGTTTAGGACAAGTAACTTAATTAGCTAAAAATAAATTTTCTTTTCTGGTCTTGGGCTAATACTATCACTCAAAAATTGTGGCAATTAAATAAGAAAGGTTGTATAAAGCTCTTAGCACTGTTTGGTGTGTACCAAGTGCCAGGGAAGTATTAAAGATATATTTTTATGGTTATTATTTTTTCTTGGAGGGGAGAAGAAGTAGAAGAATGTTAAAGAGACAGATTACTTAATTTGTTGTTTAAGGCCCTCTCTTACTTTAAAATTCTTGACTCTAGAAATCGGATGGTAGAGGGGTAGGGGGTAGAAAAGATTTAAATCAATTAGGAATTAGCATATAATGGATGTAGGCTCTGTCTTTCACTGCAGATGTTATTAAAATTTTGGCAAAAAGAGAATTAAGCAAATCCTGCTTCTTAATAACCTATGCATTTGAGTTTGGGCCTCCAAAATATCAGATTTTGCAAACCTTTCTAAATGCTTTTGAGTTGATGATTGAAGTTAGCCCAGAATTATCCTGCAAAGTTGTAAAAAAAATACATTAAGCATTTTAATGGTGGATCCTAAATGTAGCATCTAATGACCTGAGATATTATAACTTGTGTTCACAGATCATTTATCTTAATATGTCGATTTTCTCACGTTTTATTTTAATAAAAAAGCCCAAGTTCATGGATACAAAGGAAATATAGGTGTAAAAACACAAAGCAGAGATCAATTGTGAAAATTATTCATACTACAATGATTTGCTTATACATTTATTTACACAATAAATATTTGTAGAGCATCTACTATGTGTTGAATAATGTGCCAGGTGCTGATGATACAGCATCAAAAAAGAAAGACACTGCCCGCAGAGTGACCTGTTTAAGCCAAAATATAATCATGCTTCCCTCTTAAATCCTTCATTGTCTTCAATGGATCTTAATATAAAATCCAAGCTGCTTAACATGTTAAGACAAGGTCCTTCAAGATTTGGTCCCTGTATATGTCTCGAGATTGAATATTGAGCCCCTGTCTCCCTAATACTGACACGCGGTCACTCCAGCGAAGTAGCTGCTGATGGCATACTTTTTCTTGCCTCTGGGACTTGGCTGGTGCTGACCTGCTGCCATAAGTCTTCTTCATTCCATCTTACTCAGGAAATTTCTACTTATTTTTAGGGTTTCCATATATGATGAACAACAGCAACAACAAAAAGAATGAATGAGGCACTCTTTAACACTTGTTTAATGGCTTTTCTATTAGACTAATTTCCATGAAGCGCTTTTCAGCCCCGTTTATTTGATGTTTAGTGTTTTACAAAATAGACTGAATGTATCTATATGTAGCTACTAGCCATTTGTTTTTGTTTTATGGTCATTATACTATTACTTTGTATGGTTAGGGATGATGAAAATGAAAGAATGTGTTGGGATATGTGAAGGTGGGAGAAACACATGCAGCTAGTTTCTATGGGAAGGTAGGACTTTCTCTAGAAGGAATAGACAAATGCAAATCATCTTTAAAACCTACCTGCAAGTAGGTTTTCCAACATAAGCATTCCATAGGTATAGGTTTCCCACCATAGGCATGAAGGTGAACTGTTGGTTAACTTCACCTTCAGTACTGGGAATAAGATATTTTCTCCTCCAAGGGAAGATTCAGTATAATAATCATAATTAGCAGATAATACAACAGTACTGAGATCTGGATGGAAGTTGTGGAGTCTTGAGCTATTTTGTGAGGGGTTTCCCATTCCTTCAATCTAGCAGTGTTTAGTGAATACCTTGAATGACATTAAGAGGGGGTTGTGGTTGGTGGTGAGAGTTGATATATCTACATGTGTGTTATACTCATTCATCTACACAGTAGCTTCAATGTTTTTTAAATAGCCTTTCATGGAGCTTTAGGAAGCTTAATAGAAGAATTTGATAGAAACATAAGTGGATATAAAAATAAAGGCACTATCAATTTGCAATTTGAGGATGGGGACCTGGCTGAAAATTTATCTTTGCTTGACTAATATCTCTATCAATACAGTATAATTGCACAATATAATAAGGTTTCAGTGTAAATGCTGATGAGAACAAAATTTAAGAATACTCCCTTAAATGCTAAAAATAGTTAGATAGTTATATATCCTTCACATGTGATTTTCATATTGTTGTTTCATAATATTTTTAACATAGGTTAATTGGCTTGATTATAGTAACCATTTCACCTTGTATATCAAAAGATTGTGTTTATACCATAAATATGTGCAATAAAATAATAAAATGAATTTTTAAAATATGTGACATTGACTAGCAAAAGTCGGCTCTATACTTCTTTTCATTATTTCAGAAGGCTGCTATTTTTATTACATTTGTTTCATTTATCATATTCTTTAATCATGTTGAAATAGGAATAAATGTAGACAAATGAATTCTATATATATACAACATGGTTATTTAATTTTTAATTCACTATTACTCTATATTCTAGAAATATAGTGATTAAGGTTTCTAAACACACTGTTACAATTATGGAGTTGTTAATTAAAATTATGGCAATTATCAGTGATTTGGAACTTAATTACTTTGGTGGTTATAGCAGATATAATTTTTCTAGGAACTGGCACATACTTGAAATCAAGATATGTTAGCTGCATTGACTCAAAATATATCTAATTATTAGTAAAATTCTACACACCATTTTGGCTTTTTGACTTCCAGACCTTAGACACTAAAAATAATGAAATAAATTTGTATGTAAATAAGTGGAGTAATGAGGCAGGAGTCAATAGCAGATTAATTTATTACTTTTAATTTGAATTTTATTTTTATCAAAAAAGAAATGAGTTGTTTTTGTTTTACTGTTCCAATTGCTGTCAATATAAGTGGACATCCCTTCTGAAGCATACACAAAATTCTATAAAGAAATTTCCTTCAAAATGCTCTAAGATTATTCATGTTCAAATACAATGATCTCTAACTTCAGTCTTTAAAATTCAATCATTTATTCATTCATTCAGCAAGTGTTACTGAATGTCTGTTAGTCTTCAAGGGATTGTGTTAATTGCCAACTATATTATTTTGGGATATGGACTAAGCTTCCATAATAAGGAGGTCTCACAATGCAGTGGCTCAAACGTAGAAAAGTTTATCTCTCTTACATAATAGGCTAGGGCAGGTAGGTGGGCTCTGCTCCATGGCATCATTCACGGATCCAGGCTAGTGAGAAGCCATCATTAACATGAGTCCAAAGTGACTCTGCCATTGCCATTTCCAGCCAGTTACATGAAAACTGAAAGGAAATAGAGGATAAGCAAGTCATAAAAAATTAGTAACATCACTCTGCACATAGACACTCAAAGGTAAACGAGACTAGAAAATGTAGTTTTGAGCTAATCAGTATCTCTTATGGAATAAGGGACGAATTGGTTATAGAGGGGAAAAACGAGAAGTCTTCTATAGCCCAATGCTGTAGTCATCCACATGTGAGTGAATATCTTTCTTTCTATGAAAAAAAAGTACCTACTTTCTTCCCAACAAAGAATATCTAAGTTTCATTCCAATTATTGCAACCAGTCCAAAATCCAGGACCTCTGGAAAATATGCAGATCTCGACATTAAATATTGATGTAGTTCTTTACAATTTGGCAACCTGAAAATGATAGATTATCTTTCTTATTCTCAACCTTCTTCCCCATACAAAACACTCAATATTAAGTGGTCAAAGGGGAACAGAATAACTGCAATGGAAGCTATCATGAGAAAAACAGAAGAAAACACATAGGACTCAGTGGGCAATAGCAGTTGCAAAATCCTGCCAAGAGGTAAAGACACCTAGAAACAGCAGTGAAATGTTTTGTTTTGTTTTTTGATAAGGGCATCTGGCAACCTCAGTTCTCCTTTCTGGGAGTCAAGTCAGATATCCTGGAAGGATCTTCTTTATCCCAGTGGATAAATGAACTTATCCATGGCCGTATCTTAATCCCATAGAGTATGCGCTCCTTGGGAACTTTACAATTTTTGCAGCATGCTTTCTTCTGGTGTATGTTTGGAAGCCTAAGGATTGTTCTGGGGATCATATATGGTAGCAAAGTCCAATGGGAAGATGTGAGGACATCTTTGAGCAACATATATTATCTCTTGCTATTGAAATAGAGAAGCAACTAACTTCACTGTACCCTGTTAAGCCTCGAAGTTTTGAACCTTCTATCAATTTAAATTATAGAACTAACACATAAATCAGAAAAAGATAGCCTCTCTTAGTAAAGTTCTATTTACTTTTATATCATCTTATAAAATGACCATTCTTATTTGAACTCATATAATTTGTAAACCTTTCTTAAAAGTAGCAAGGATCACCAATAGTTGGGCTTTGTTCAACATTTTTCTCTAGCAATGTGTATCCAGGTCCATAGCCTGCTTTCCAAGTTGTCACTGGTAATGGTATAACAACGGCCATCAGTTTCCCACCCTAAAGTATTTTTTCTTTGCACCCTCCACCCTCCTACTAAGCTAATACTCTATAGTTTGAGATTTAAATGGTAATTCCACATTTCTACATACTTATTTCTATGTTCATCCACTCTATTGTGACAGAGGCTCAAAATTCAGTGACTCAAATAATATTTTTAAAATGTATTTTTCTCTTAACAATCCTCGAGGCAAGCAGTAGTGTAAAGTAAGACTGCCCCATGTGATCTTTTAGAGGCAGAGGTACCTCCCGTGTTGCAACTCATGACTTCTTAAAGCATTGTCTTTATTTGCATTGTAGATACTAGATCATCACTTTGAATGCCTTCTACCAACTGAGAAGGTAAAGGTGCACAAGCCCAGGATGAGGAGATTATTCTTAAATGAGAAAGGATGTTGATTTCCACTCCCATCTCTGCACACATCCCATGTGTCCTAACTTAAGTCATGAGGGCACATCTAGCTGAAAGGGTGTATTCACTATTAGTGCAGCCATTTGTCCAAGTAAACATTTATCTGTGGAAGAAATGAGAAGTTCTATTTTAATAATCTAAGGTATAGACTGTGGCAGAGTCCATCTTGATTATTATACATCATTTTCCATTATCTTTCATTATTTTGCAAATATCTTGTATGTTCTGTTCTCCCTTGTTTAGAGTTCTGAAAGTTCAAATTCCCTCTTGCTGTGTATGTATCACTTATGATAGACAATAACTGTGCTTCCTTATATTCTCTCCCACTGCTGTTCTTTTTCTGTCTCTTATCTTAACAATTAAAATAAAAAGTGAGAAACATATTAATGCCATGCAATGCTGTGCTACTGGTCTTCGCACAGCACACTTTGGGGAACATGATCAGGGGCTTACTCACAGAAAATGTATTGATGATGACAAGGGAAGGAGAAGCTTCCCTCAATGCCAGCGTTTTCCTCTATGTTGCTATAAGTGGGACTGCTGGTTGTTAAATTATTTTCTTATGAAGTTCACCTCTTAATCATTTAAAGAATCAATTTAACAACTCTCAGGAATTTGCTATACCTCTATGAGGACTCTGAGTTGGGTTGCATCATTTCTATCATGTCAAGTATGTGAAAGAAGAGATACGCCTCCAGATTCCAGCCAATGCCTTAGCCTTCTACAATCTCCAGTCATTAGAAGGATGTAGAGAACACATTACCGTAATTTTTTAGACAGTTTGAATGTAAACATGTTGGGCAGTGAGGGCTGAGCTAGGCAATCATTTTTTCAGCTTCTTTACACTTATATTGAAGTTCGTGCATTATAAGTTGCTTCCAAGGAAGATAAGGATGACCAAAGTTTTCTCTGCCCCTCTTTTTATATCTGATATATAGACTTTTCTTTTCTTTTTTTCTTCTCTTTCTTTACTATCAATAAAATCAAAAGTACTTAAAATAATGAGACCTATGGAATTGCTTTGCAGGATAATAATAACCACATTCAGAGAACATCTAATTTTAGGCCCTTCTGTCGTTCCTTCCATCCTAACCCTTTGACATCTATCCCCTACCCTCAGCCCTTATACAATTTGGTTTTTGATATTCAGCCATTGTCTCGATACACTTTTATATACTTAAAATGAATTACTAACCTTGACATAACTTATAAATTAAGATTTATATAGGGGGGCAATGATTGATATCTAACTTTAAACCAAGAAGTGTATTTGAAGGAAAATATAATGTATCATGAATATTTATAGATCCCTCAGTAAGATTAAAAATATATGAATTAGCCCAATAATTAAATTAAATTAATTTTCACTTTTGCATGTTATTCTTTTTAAATCGTGACATGGTTTTATTAGGCTACTCAATTAAATGGTGTCTGGGCTTCCTATGAGCAATTTATTCTATTGTCCTATAAATATTCATTGAGCAGCTGTTATGTGCCAAACATTGTTCTAGAAAATCTGCTTGGAACAACGAGAGGAAATGAATAAGTGAGAGACCAATTTTCTATACCAAGAAGTTTATATTCTAGAAGTGGGGAATAGCCAATAAATAAATTAGCAAATGGGTGTTTGTGTGTTTGTTTGTATAATATATATGGTGGTGATCAATGAATGCTAAGGTGAGCAAAGCAATGTAGGTGTGGGTGGGCCCTGGTCTAAATATATTGATCAGGGAAGCCTCTCATAAGTGACATTTGAGTGAGCTCTGAAAGAATGAGAAAAGGGACAACTGGACATTTAGAAAAAGCATGTTTCGGGTAGGAGAAACAGCGAATGAAAAAGCCCTGAGACAGTAATGTGTTTGTAGTGTTCAGAGAACATCTAGGAGCCCATGTCCCCTGAGTAAGGTGGGTGAACAAGGAGAAAGTGTTAGAGCATGAGGTCTGAGAAATTCTAGGGGGGGGGGGGCAAACGGTATAGGCAAAATAAGAAGTTTTTATTTTTCTTCTAAAGAATATGGGAAGCTATTTATGAATTTTTGAGTAGAGAGCTAATATGATCTAACTTATTTCTATAAAAATGACTTTGACTACTACGTAGATAATAGCAACAGAGCAATCAGTGCATAGGAACCACTTAGAAGGATAGCATTCTCATTTAAATGAGAGATAGTAATAACTTTAACTCAGTGATAGCTCTGGATATGTTTAGACATGTTCAGATTCCGGATATATTTTGCAATTCGAAGTGAATTTGCTACTAGATAGAACATTAGGAACTAGATGAGACTGCCTAGGGAGTAAGTATGAATAGAAAAGAGAAACATTCAACTGAGCCCTAGTGGTCTCCAAGAATAAGTGATTGGGAAAATGAGAAGGTAACCATAGGGAAGAATGAAGAAAGGAAGTGCACTTGAAGACCCATGAAAGAGGAGATCTCAGAAGCAAGTGAAGTGTTTGCAGAATCATGAAATAATCAACCGTGTTAAATGGTGCTAAAGTAAAATGTACACTAAGTCTTGGCCATTGAATGTGAATATGTTAAGATCTTGTCAAGAGCTGTTTCAGTAGAGCAGTGGAATGGCAGCCTGATTGAGCGTCTTCAAATGCCTATGGAGAAGAGTCAGTGAAAAGAGTGAGTAGAGTCACTTCTTTTCAAGAAATGGGATAATTGCTAAAAGTAGTTATGTGGATGAGGGAGAGCTTTTTACGGATAAGAAACACATAAGCTTTGAAATGCTAGTAGGCATCATGCCTTAAAGGGGGAAGTGGATGCAGCAGGAAACAGTGAGGACAATTGTAAAGGGGTAACAGAGTGGGTCGGAGAGAGAGTGTCCTTTGAGTAAGAAATGGAGGAAGAACACCGTTGACAGTTATTGAAATGTGGAAGCATCTAGTAAAATGTCGAGTGAAACAAAATAGCTTATTTATTTGGGGAGTGCACAGACATGATGTGAAAGGGATAGAGGGGAGTATAAATATAGTTTAGTGTTTCAATGTGAAAAAAATGATGCATATTTCTTAAGATAACAGCATTAAAAGCCATACATGATTGACCAGATTGTCATCTTAGAGAGCACTTTTTCTTGGAAGTAGGCCTTTTATAACTCTCTTCTTGACAGATTTTGAAGTATTATACTTGTGTTTTAGGGGAAATTTGATTTATCAAATTGGAGGATAGAGATAAAGAAATACTGAGGTGGCATTACAAAACATCATAGCACTCCTTGTCAATAACCTGTGTTTTTCTTACTGAAGATTTATTTAGGATTGTGTTTTATGCCTTGAAGTTCCTGGAATATTACCTCAGCACACATTTTGCCTTCAAATTCCATATGAGTTTCTGGGTTGATTTTCCCGGTTACAGTAACATTGATTGCTGTCTAAATTTGTTGCAGTGTGCCTGAATACTATGACTACGGTCATGGAGTAAGTGAGGATGCCTATGACAGCTACGGTAAGACCTTTTCTTTACTCAAACTGTGAAATCGGAACATCCATCAGTCACTGACAACTCGAAAATTATTTCCATCTTTCTCCCCCTAGTTTTTCCAGAAGTTTAGACTAAATTGATTTATGTAATTCCAGAGTGAGATTTGACTTACACAGCTAGTACCAGAAAATTAGACAGATCAATTTTGATCAAAT
The DNA here is from genome assembly GCF_008728515.1 of Papio anubis. Classification (NCBI taxonomy): domain Eukaryota; kingdom Metazoa; phylum Chordata; class Mammalia; order Primates; family Cercopithecidae; genus Papio; species Papio anubis. The sequence continues at coordinate 57,072,096 of NC_044981.1, read as the reverse complement.
TTTTAAAAGCAATTAATCACAATCATAAATCATTTTCAACAGCAACAGTGATCATTCTGAATAGCGTCTTGTATGTTTAACTGTGTTCATTGTCTACTCATTGATTTGGCAACAATATTGTGTCTTTTCTGCTGTCAAAAGATCATCAGAGTAATACACATTTAAAATATTTACAAACTTTAAGGGCAGAAATTGTTATTATAAAATAACTCTCAGGTTATTTTTCTAGCATGCATAGCCAAATAAGGCTTGGCTCATAAAAATTGATAGTCAATAAGGATGTCAGTCTATAAAATTAATTTATTTAAAAAAGATATTCCTTAATTAAAATACCACTTAAAATTAATCATAATTATACTCAGTTAAGATCTATTGAATTCCTATGACATATCAATACAGTACATCATTTTTTGAGACATATTTTGTGATTCTTTAAAATACATATGTACCCGGGCACGGTGGCTCACGCCTGCAATCACAGCACTTTGGGAGGCTGAGGCAGGTGGATCACAAGATCAGGAGAGCAAGACCATCTTGGCCAACATGGTGAAACCTCATCTCTACTAAAAATACAAAACAAATTAGCTGGGCGTTGTGGTGCATGCCTCTCATCCCAGCTACTCGGGAGACTGAGACAGGAAAATAGCTTGAACCAGGGAGTCGGAGGTTGCAGTGAGCCGAGATTGTGCCACCACAGTCCAGCCTGGCAACAGAGTGTGACTCAGTCTCAATAAATAAATAAATAAATAAATAGCATCACTAGCTGCCCACCTTAAAAAATGACACTCATATAAATATTTATAGTCTTCAATTTTTATTAAAATAATAGCAAGGCTGCTTGGCATTGGTGCATGACTATAGTCCTAGCTACTCCAGAGACTGAGGCAGGAGGATTGCTTCAGCCCAAAAGTTTGAAGCTATAATTGTGCAATAATCATGCCTGCAAATAGCCACTGCACTCCAATCTAGGCAACAGAGTGAGACCCTGTCTCTAACAAAAATAAATAAATTAAATAATACCATGTTCACTTTATTCCTCTCTATGGGGAAAAATAAAGGAGACAATGGTTGTTGCTGTTTGGGGCTTCATATGATGCTGGGAAAGGCAAGTCCTGATGTCGAGAGGAAAGGAGGAAGAATATCTTCCTTAAAACCAGTCATAAACTAACACAAGGCCAAGCCCAGAAATAAGAGGAGAAAAATAAGCCACCACCACCAACCAATCATGGGATGATTAGTTACAGATATTTTGTATTTATTTCTTTAAAATAAATTGAAATACTATGACTACGGTCATGGAGTAAGTGAGGAGATAAAGTATCTTTATCCCAATTTTTATGAGGAAACTGAACAACAAAGGTGAAGTCAATATGAGAGTATGGCTGTGAGGCTCAGCTTCTGTTCTTATATTCTCATCAGTGGTTGAAATACTATTAATTGCTGCTACCATACATGAAGTACCTATTATGGCTCTGTACTAAGCATTTTATAATGAGGATTAGCAATTGCAGAAGTAATCCTTATAGACATTATACATCTATCTATTTGTATACTCTAATCCCCATTAGAATCCTCTAGAGAAGGATGAGAAACAGATAAGGCTTTGGGATGCATACTCATATTGTCATCTGCATTTTTCAGGTGAGAAACTAAGACTCAGAGCATTAAGTACCTTGCCTCAGTTCAACAATTTGCCAGTGACAGAACAAGAATGCGAATTCAAGTGTGTCTGATTATTTGGGGGTTTGTCTGTTTGTTGATTTTGTCAGGAGGCGGGAGCAGGGTTCAGTAGACTTGGTAAAAAGAACAGGATGTGGTACTTTAAACCTGAGTTTGTTTAAAGGAAAGTCGTTCAGCTTCCTTCCTAAATCCTAAATCTTCCTTCCTAAGTTTGGAGTTCTCAAAATGCTATCACTTGCTATTTCACTATTTTAAGGGGAAGGAGATCTTTTATACTATTATTCAGGAAAAAAAGTAAATAATCCAAAATGAGCACCAGGCTCACTCCCAAATCCAAGTTTCTCTAACACTAATCAAATTAACCTAATCTTTTGCTGTTATATAGCTAGAACTCTTTTCCAAAACAAATTAACACAATTTCAGAAAGTATTTCACAGAAATATACGTGATGAACAAGTCTGCACAGTTCTGACTCTGTTGGAAAGCTGCCATAGGAAGTACAGCTTTAGTTTTGTTCCTTATATAATTTCCACTCATTGGAAGGAAGGGGTCAAAGGCATCAGATGGTATTTAATAAAAACACTAGCATCCAAATCCTAGGCTGTCTCCAAAGCCACAGCAGGGGACCAGCCAGGCTGAGGTGTAAGATTGCCTAGCATTTTAGAGCTTCCACATCTGCCCCTGCAGCACTCTTGGAGTTCAACACAGCAATACTTATATTTCTATTGTTCCAAGCACATTCTTGATCATATAGGAATCAGGCCACATGCCGTGTACAATTGGTTACTCAGGATGATCAATGAGTAAGACACAAACTGGGCGTTTCTTTAATTCATTGAAAATTTGCATATAGATATTGCTAGTCTCTGAGAATATGATGATATACAAGGTGGACATTGTCCCTCCTTGGTTTCTGATATTTAATGTTGAGAAACTTACACCTACAGATAAAAAACTGCACCAGATTTTAAACCATTTTATGTAATAATTTTATACAAGTTGAGAGAACATTACTCATTTAACAGATATTTATTTAATGGCTAACACATGTAAGCCATTGATCTCAATCTTGGAGATATTGTAGTGAACAATCTATTGAAACTTACATTCTGATGAGAAGACATGTTCTTATTTGTAAGTAGTCGTTTCTGGAAAAATCGAACTTTTACTTGCAAAATACCATCATTTTTTACACTTGATACATCAATTTGAGGAAAATAATGCTCATGAGCTTTACGGAATTACATGCACTGAGATCAATGGAAAGGATAAATTTGATGATATCTGGTGATAAAAGATTAGATTTCTATTTCTGAATTATTTACATTTTGAAATGTCAATACTATGTAATGCTATTGGAAAACGTGTGTAAATACAAACTTGCTTCTCAAGCCTGTTAATGGAGATGCAAGGGCTATGGTCTGGAGGGCCAGGGCTCACCTCTATAATCCCAAGTCTTATATTGTACTTTCTTTGTAGTCTGGTTCTCCTGCTGTAGCAAAGTCTAGAAAGAAGTGATCCATTTTACTTTAGGATAACTAACTATCCATAAACACTAAATTTCATTCTGGGCCAAATTACCACTTACCAACCAGAAATTTTCTGCACATAGAAAGTAGTCAATAAATTCTTCATAATAAAGTAATAGGGAAAATGTAGAAAGGGATTTGATTGTCTGAACATAATAAGGAAGATATTAATTAGGCAGCAATTTTTACCTAATAACGTGTATTTACCTATTTTACTAGCTAAATTTCATTTCTCTTTTTGCATAACCAAAAAATAAAGTACTTGCTGTAGATCTATATGGTCCTGAGATTTGAATTTTGAGAATCTTCTTGTAATAATTGTAATAATACAGGCAATAGAGCAAGGACAAAGTAAGAGGACAAGGAATAGTAAGAGCTCAACACTGTAACCTTGCAGCCCAATTAAATTAATATGCATTATGTGCACTCAGATTGTGGCATCAGGTATTTTGTAGTATGATATTAGGTATTAGGTAGTTGGTGATAAGTTGCTTATAATAAAACATCCAAATAGGCAGATGATAAAATGTAAATACAGATGATGAGCAGTGATTTGAGGACCCACACAAGTCAAATATTGATTGATTGTTTTTATTAACTGTTCATACTTTATATATTAACTATTACCTATTTATAGCTTATCTCTAATCAATAGTACACAGTCTTTTAAATCAATAATGGCTATTCCAAAATGTAAATCTCATATCTCCAGCTATTCATTTACTTCCGATCTGAATCAGTAACTCCTCTCTGTTACATTGTGGTTGTATCATGGGTACTGATACTAAATTCCAATGGAATGTCTGCATTTTTACAAAACTAGTAGCCTCAATGTTTAGTTTCCTGGCAACCCCCTAGACTTGGAGAGTTATGTGAGGAGTCTCAGAGTCAGCGGTCCCAGGCACCTTCCTTTCCAGCTCACATTGGCAGGAAGAACTGTGAGGTTAAGTGAAGGCACTGGGAGGGGAAGAAGGAATGCTCTCCCGAATGACAGGGTTCTGCATTCCAAAGACTCAGAGATGGAGCTTCTCATTTAGAAATGATGTGAAATAAGCCCACAGAAATAAAAATTCAGTCCTTCAGTGGGACACTTCATTCTGAATCTTCATACATTATGTTTTGTGTATGAAAACTGAAATTGTATTTGTCTCTTTGGGGCCTATATTTTGTCAATGAAATAATAAATATGTTGACTTCCAGAAAATAATATATTATCTTAGGTCTTATCACAGTTAAATTATTCAGGATATTTGCAGATAATTTAATATTAAGTATTAAACTATCTTGCTCATAATGTAAATATAACATTTAAATATTAAAATCATGAATGAATTTTATTAAAATATAATTATCTTGTTCATTATAAATATTAATGTTTAATGCATTGGTATTTATTAAATATTTAATTGATTTTAAATTGGTTACTATTAACATTTAGATATTACATTTCTGATAACTTGAATTTGTTTTTGGAGCATGAATATTTGACTTACAGGAATTCCAAATCAGTTTCTGCATTTTAAAAATATTTCTTAATTTATCAGAATCACTATGATTGTTTCAGATGCGTCAGAATGGCTAATAATTCATTAAGGCTGCATTTTAAATACAGTGCCTACATTAGCTTGGCTAAGCAATGCTTCACGTAAGAAATAGCCTCTAAGTTCTCTCTGAGACTGATAGCTAAGAATGGACACCAATATTCTTCTCTCTGAGAAAAGAGCTATTTATTAAAATGTATTTAATGTATGAACTGAAGAGCTAATTATGCATCCATTCTTTAGTGGCGTTTTAGATGACAGCTGTGTGGAAGCAAGGAGGATACTATTAATACACTATCTTGAAATGAATGAAAGCAAAAAGAAATTTCGTGCCATATTCTAGGGCATTTGAGTGCCTCACTTCAAGTCAATTGTGGAACACAAATGTATTCATTTTGTGTTGAGGAGCTGGAATGATTATTTTCCCAGTGTGAAAATAAGCCCTGCATTGATTAATCTGTGAAAACAGCAAAGGAAAATGAAACTAACTGGCAGTTGTGCCAGCCATTTAATTCAAGAACAAAGACTGTCTGGTTTTAATAGTAAATAGAATATCAATTTTGGAAAATTGACTTGGAAATGGAAATGAGATTTCTTAATATTGGCAATAATTTATCATTCATTTAAAAATAATATATGCAAATAATTTATTTTTTCTGAGATGTATTAAAGTTATTACATAATAGGTTATGGGGAAAAATATCACTGTGCTTTACTTTTCATATAGATTTTTAAACTTTATTTGTAATTAAAAGGAAGAAGGCCTAGTGCAATAATGCTTCTAAAGTATTTTAAAATTCATTTGTGAAATTAATTTTAAAATTAGCTTTCCCTTTTTGCTATTTCAGTGGTTACCATTAGATTGATATCTAATCCAATTAGCCTTGGTAATAAATGCAGAGCATGTTGCCTAGGCAAGAAACAATGAAAAACAGCAGTGCACCACTATGTCACTGCTTGTATTGCTTATTTTAGGTTCAAAGTATTTACAGTTTCAATTTTGTTTTGAATAATGCACTCCTTAATCCAACAGTTTTAGGTGAGACAAAAACCTGCTTTTGAGTGTTTCAGAGATTATTAACCGTGATTACACATTTTAGGATCACCTGTTGAACTTTGAAAAAAATACCAACTTTCAGTTTCCACCCCAGACTGGATCTATCACAACCTTTGGAGATGAGAACTAGCCATCAGAATTATTTAAAAGCTTCATGGTGGGTGGTTCTACTGTAAGCTAAGGTTGAGAATAAGTTTTAGATAGCCACATGCATGGGGGCACATTAGAAGGATCCTATGATCTTAATTTGTAATATCCATTTTTTGATAACTGTCTTTATAATTTCTCTCACAGTAATAAGACCAAATTATACTTGAAGCCCTTTTCCCCCCCCCCATCAGTATCTGCTTCTCATGACTACTGAAAAGATGAATGGCCAAACTATGCCAGTCATTTGCATTCTTGAAAGTGATACCCAACTTATATGCAGGCTCCTTTTATAACACTGGGTATTTTGTAATCAAACATTGTGTTAGAGAACCTGATATTTTAAGTTCACTTTATGAAAACTGTAAATTTAAGCAGTAATAAACATAAGTAACTACCTTTTTGCACAATTGTGTGTTGAACAGTTAAATCTTAACCTTGACTTTTTAAAAAAATTTACCCAACAGATAGAGTCAACAAAAAATTACAGTCCACATGCATTTAACAACGCTCTTGTTGAGAAAATAAAACAAGCCATAGGAAAGGTGTTTTTATTTTTTTTTAATCACTTTCTTTTCTGCTGAGTTAATGGCACAATCATTTTGGCTAAGAGGGATGGGAGAGTTGAGTGACTTGTTGTCGAACTCTTGGGATGAACAGATCATGTACAAGAAAGTATATTCAAGATGATATAGATTTATATGTAGAATATAGGAAAAATGAATTGTTTATAAAACACAAAGTACAGAATACAAAATATAAACCTGGGGAAAAAATTTTGCCCACATGGAAGTATGTCAGCTAAGAAAAAAAATATATCCTGGGATATGCCACCTTAGAACATCTTTATAGAATTTCCAGAATTTGAGGAGATTTTTTATGTTTATTAAAAGAGAGCATGGATAAAAGAAAAAAAAGACTAAATACGTTGGTCTAAAATAAATGTGCTACACTTGATTTATCAAACATCATGATTTATTGAACGACGGCATATTTGCTAAATATTTTGGACTAGAATATTGTTAAATGCTCTGAACTAAAACGGAATAGGCATTTTAAAAACACCATCACCACCCCCAAGGAGTTTGAATTACAGGGATTCTTCCCAACATTGCAAATATGTATGTATCTATGTAATTCTGTGTATATACATGTATATATGACTACAATCGGTGTCTTCTTGTATTGAACAAATGTCTTAACCGTACTGGTACCTTACCAAACCTTTAGTTCAGTGGGTAACAAGATATGCCAGAAAATAAACGAACAAAGACAACTAAAATAGTTAGATCAGTCTCTCTGAAGCTTGCAATTGTCCAGGAAGATCCCAGGAGAAGCTCCCTCATGCTCAGGGGAGTGCAGCAGCCCGTAATAGATAACTCAAGGGGATTTTGGCATCCAGAAGTTCTGGCACAGATAGGTTCAATCATGGGCCAAGAGCTAAGATTTAGGCTTCTGGGAAGACTGAAGAGAGCAAGCAAAGAGACAAAGGGGATGCCCATAGATAGGCCAAACTTTGCAAACTAAGGGCACAGTTTTCTACAAAATTTCCACGAAATTCTACCTCATACATCACTCACAAGTTTGGGGGACTCCAGACTACTCTCACTTCTGACCGGCTGGCTACAAATTCAGGGGTTCCCACTGTCTTCTCAAGTTTAATAATTTTTCAGAATAACTCAAAGGACCAAGGAAAGTGCTATACTTACAATTATAGTTTTATCAGAGCAAAAGGGTACAAATCAAAACCAGTCAAAGAGAGAGACACATAAGGCAAGAGGAAAGTCTGAGAGGATCCCAAACATGAAGGTTCTGACAGCTGCTGGGCCACATTACCCTCCTGGCACGTCACTATGTAATAAAATATAAAAGTATTGCTAACCAGGGAAGCTCACAGGAGTCTCAGTGTCCAGACATTTTATTATGGTTTCATTGTATAGACATGATGGATTAAATCATATCAATATCCAGCCTTCTCCACTCCTCAGGTTGGGCTGCTATCACATAGGCCAAAGCCCCAACTCTCTAATATTATGGTTAGTCTTCCTGGCATGACCATTGCCATCTTGAATCATCTTCTTAGTATAAACTATAAGGTGTAGTTGAAGGGGCTCACCATGAATACTAAAGACCTCCAATCACTAGGGAAATTTTAGGATTTAGAGCTTACCTCCCTGTAACCAGGGACAAACACTATCTAAAATCTTTCACGAGTGGTGGGAGCCATTTAACAACCTGGAAAAGCAGGGAAAGGCACACTGTGGCATAAGCACAGGCACTTAGAGTAGGTCATGCAGAAATATTAACATTTGTAGAGCTGAAAACCTGATTTTTTCTAATTGCTGTAACTTTGGCTCATTTCTGTTCTTAGGTAGAGAAATGAAGAATGTAGGGGGAGTGAGACTATCAGGCAACTACAGATTTAATCTCTGTCTGTGAAGCTCTGTCACCAAGCCTACCTTCTTTACTGAGTTAAAGGGAGTACTGGAATTCTTTGAGAAGAGAATTATACCGTATTACTTTATATCACTACGTTTATTCTCCCTTCTATTATTCTTCATATTATGAACTCCTTATGTGCATTTCAAAAAGTCTCTAGCTGAATTCCAGTCTTTTGAATGATTCAGGATTTTATTTGATAATAATGAAAGTATGTTTTAGACTTTAGTCAGATAACCTTCTACATTGTGTCCAATTATCATTCTCCATTTTTTCTGTACCTTCCATTTTGAAAATCCTTTCTCTAGCTAGCTTCTTTGTCTCCTTTTTATTTAAATGAGTTCTTAACTCCATAGCAATAAAATAGGCACATACTTATTTAAAAATATTAAGAACCACTGGCCTGTATTATTCTACAGCTGCAGGATACTATACAGCAGAGCCAATAATAAAATGTTTAAATTTTAATGACATATATAATTTTCAATTATTAATGGATGATAATTAGAAATAAAATGGTACAGATTGAGTCAACTTTTTAAATACAATAATGTGTAGGATAGGGACTAGAACTGAATAGGCAATTTGAAAACACCACCACTACCACCAAGGAGTTGGAATTATGGGGATTCTTTCTAATATTGCAAATCACAGTGGCCTCGCCTGGGAAAACAGAAGCTGGTAAAAATTATGCATTACATGCAAAACTACCTGGAATATTGTTCTTGGTGCAACCTGAAGTTTGTCAGGAATTTTTTTAACCTTCCTTGAGTTCACAATTAGAATATAGCAGTAATTCAAACCAACTAAGCTTAGGCACAGAAGATAAAATTGTGAAACCAGTTTATAATATGGAAATTAGGTATATACATGAAGTAAATTGGAGATATTAAGCACAATAATATAAAAATGCAGAAAAGTTTAAAAAATGGTTTTAAGATTGTAGAAAGGAATCTTTCAACAAGAAAGAGGCAGAACAATAACGCAAATGCAGATCAGCTGTAAGACTCTGGGAACTACCATTCAAAAGTGAAGGAATCCATCTGAGGGAAACCTATGGGTCTGAAAGGAAGAGGCAAAATATTTAAATGTAACTAATTTGTTCAGTAAATAATTACTGAGTGCCTGCCATGTGCATGGTAAGATTTTAGGGTTGAGAATGGAGTTCATAGAAAGGCTAAGTCCTTTGTTACTCTGTAAATGGATTATCCCAAGTGATACATTTTTTCTAACAGAGGACATCTAATTAAAAATCTGAAAGAGTGATAAAAGCTGTAAATGCTTCCCAGAAGCTGATTGAATTTTCTGAGAGGATAAATGATGTGAACTCAAAGTTAGCAACCCTTCTTGTTGGAACATAATGCACCATGTTCATCTGTGAAAAGAGATGCTGGTCACCCATATTTCTCCCTCTTCTGTTACCCTCTGCATCTTAAAATAATAAACTATATAATTACAAATAGTGGGAATACACGTTGTAGAGTTGAAATGGTTGGGCCACTCAGTTCCAAATTTCCATTAATATTTTAAAATGCTCAGAGCAGTGCAAAGAACTCCGCATTCCACTTTGGATTTGCACCTTCACAAATTCAGTTGAAGCGACCCACATTCTTGCTAACAAAATTATAACTACAGTTTCATTCATTTGGCTAATTAATTGTTGTTGGAGTCAACACTAATTATTGTATAATTCAAGGAAAGTAAAATAAATTAAGTCTTGTTTTCTAGGGGGAAAAAAAGAGGAAAAGGAGAAAGCGTTGGTGGATAGATGGTGAGACAGTTAGAGACAAAAATTCTGTATCTTCCCAACAACTAAACTTTCTGAGCCATAGTTTCCTCATCTTTAAAAAAAGGTAGTGTCAACAGCTACCTTGTAGGAAAAGTGTGATATTTGCTAATAATATACACAAAATACCTAGCGCTGTGATAGGCCCTTCAAAGTTGTGATAATAGTGTTTTTTAAATATGATAGGTGTTTAAACATTAAGTAAATAAAATGGATGCTATCGTAATAGTGAGTTGCAACAATAGCAAAACATCTAAACTAACATATTCTTTGGGACTAAATAGCCTCAAAACAACCCATGAATATTGTATTTGAAAGGTGCTTTCAAATAGAATAATACTCCTTAGAAACATCAGAAACTTAGCTGAGATGAACAAACTGAGTGGCTCAAAGCCAGGGTGAATTTTAATCAACCATGTCATGATGCCATTATATGATTTGCAAAGCAAAAACACTAGCGGTTTGTAATGATAGAGACTAACTTAAGTTTCCTACTTTAGTTGTGATTTTTGCATATTGATTTACAGTGTACCAAAAATAAATAGCATGAACTTCCTTCTTTTTTGCTGTGGGTTTAACAAGCTTTTTTTAAGATTCTTTTCCATATTTCAGAGATACAGACAAATAACTATCTAAGACAGCAAAATAAGAGTATCATGACTGCACTCAGTAAGCTCCATGATCTCCTTTATCCTTTCTGAACTGATATCTAAAATTAATTTCCTCTTAGATGGTGTTTTAAAACTACTTCCTGAAACATAAACATTAAAAGTTTGCTTTCCAGATACTTAAATAATGCCAGCTTTTCCTGAATTGGCCCCTCCTTCCTATGCTTCATGTTTTTCCCAACTACCTCGGTATCTCTGGAACTATCAGAGAACGTAGTTTTGCAACTTTAAAAATCATCCAGATTTTTCTTTCCCACTGTGAATGCTCCCCAAGGTACCTGGTCCCACTGCAGAAATAAGGACACATTGACAAATGCATAGCACTTAATAGGCCTCATTTCGCACAGTATTTGAGATACAGAAACGTTTGAAGTCACAGTAATATTGAATGCACAAGAGTTACCTAGGTAATTTACACTCTTCTATCAAAGTCAAATGTTCCTCAATGATGTTGACTACCATGAAATAGGGATGGACTCTAGGCAATCTGTAAAACCTGATTCGCTGGGTAAAATAGCAGCCTAAGTTAATAAAAAACAGAACTTTTGAAAGAAATATTGACATATACTGTATACATGCAACATGACAACCTAATTGCTAACAATGCCTTTTTGAAAAGTTCTGTTTTACTTATTTTGCATAATTGGTCTGAAACCCCTTTTTTATTTAGTAGCATCATTCATTTATATACAGCTTACAAATATTCTTATTTGTTCTTATTCAGTGTCTACCACTGTAGACGATATTTCCTCTCATAGATCTTAGAGTCCAGTTTAGAAGCAAGGCCAGATAATACAAAATAATTAACACAGGAAAGTCTTTAAAGAAAGTGAATTATCTTAGATAAGTTCAACAGCACCCGTGTTCTTACTGAGTATATTTGCTCAGAAAATCCCTTCTTTGAGATGATTAAATGTTAGAGTTCAATACAAGTTCAGCTGAATGATGAAAGTTAGACCTCCTTTCCCTGTGCTTTCCCCAGCATTTTCTTAAAACATCAATTAAAATTGTGTTATAATCTATGAAATTTCATGTTAGTTTTTTCCTGTGTCTTTTACAGGCCCCTTCAACTGTCCTTATATGCAGGGCATAGTTTAGTAACTAGGATATCGGAGATCTTCAATAAATGAAAAATGTATTTAGTGATGCTTTATTATTCGTATAATAAATATAAATTTATCTCATATTTCTTATAATATATGATACTTTAAAGCCTGAATTGGAAGCCAAGAAAGGGTGGCAATTGGATCAAGTCACTTAACTTCTGTTTCTCATGTCTTGATTTGCTATTTTCATATTCACAGTTATGTAACCCATTCCATAATTTTAATTTGGCAGATAGTTATTTCGTACCTTTTTTGAGGAGAAATTTGTTATTAGATTAATTCATAGCCTAGCTGGTGCTTCTCATGTGACAGTGATCCTGATATTGACAGAATCTTACTTCTTTTATCATTTCCCTAAAGGATAAATAAATTTCATTGGATGCAGTGAGTTTTTTTTAAATTTTAATCATTATTTTATTTATTTATTTTACTATACTTTATGTTCTAGGGTCCATGTGCACAACGTGCAGGTTTGTTACTATCACAGTGAGTTTTTTAAATGACATCTTAGAACACGCCATGGGACTAGAAAAAAACAGGATTCTAAAATTCGTAGGAAGGCTTAAAATATTTAGAATCTTCTTGTCTACTAAGAGACCCAAGAGGACAGATGAATTCTAAGTTCATTGGTGGGTCTTTATAACTTCAGATTTCAGAGAAACTCCATCATGAGGAACCCAGTCATGATTTGTCTCTCCCTATGTTTGGGCCTCTTCCATGCTCAAAATTCCATGGGACTCAGGTTAGAATCCCTTCTATCTGTGGTACTGGCAGTAAAGAAATCCAGAGGCCTAAATATCGCTGGTGAACAATGAGGGCCTTGGCCGACCATATAAAGTTCAATGACGCACTATATGGTGGCACTGGAAAAACATTCTTTGGGACTCTCCAATCACAATCCAAAGAACGTATTTTCACTAAGAAAAACTGGCATGCATTATCATGTGGCAATTGTAAATCTGTAACTATATATAAACATTCTGATATTAGGAAAGATAAAGATGGACACAAATAAAAATAATACTTTTCCTGATCTCTCTTTGCTATTGTTACCAAGAACATGTAAACAATGGAAGCAAGGTCTGAATTAAGTGAAATAAGTCCTTAATTTCCTCTGCTAATGGTATGGAATCTTGGACAATTAGAAACTTACTTTCGCTTGGGTAGGAAATCACTTTGGCTGGCGATTTACTTTTCCAGTTACAAGTATCATGAACTAACAATAATTTCCATTTTCCTACCCTTGAGCAAGGAGGAAAGAGCATAGTATTAATTCACATAGAAGAACAGCATTATGAAAGAGCACATTTTTGTGCCATGAAATATGATGTTTTTCTACTTTTTTGTAACGGGATCCCACTACGATTACTTCGTTGAATTCAATAGTGAAATATTTTTGATACTTAGATAACTAACCCTTTTGAGTAAGAAGTCTGATTTTTAATTCTATAACAAATACATAAGATTTCTAATTAAAGAGTTTTAAAAATAAATGTTAAACTTCTTTAGCTCAACTGTTTCTGTTTTTTGAATTATCACTGGGACTTTCTGCATAGTTCCTTTCTTCATTCATGCACCCTTTCTTTCATGTAAACTTTTACTGCTTCAGTCCTAACTAGGCATTGCATTTCTCCCAGGCACTGGGGAAGCAACAGTGGATAGCGACAGTCCCTATTCTAATGTTGGCTAACATTTAAGACATGAATAGTTTTAGCTCATCAATTAACTGCCCTAGAGACTTAGAAAAAGTCAACTGAAGCCAAGTTGATGAGTAGTTATTAAACACTTATGTCCTCTGTAGCAAGTCCCTAGGTTTATGTCAATTTAAAATTCTGAAAAAATCTGGGAGTGTATGTGACAAGTGTTCTGTCACTCCGCTCATGATTGTTCAGCTATTTTTCAGGAACATTCAGAATCTAAAAAAGAACCTGGGACTTCTATTTCCTGGGAAAACTTGAAGCCTCTATTATCTCAGCTCTTAAATCCTGTAGAGTGAAACCCAGGGATTTCTAACACTCTAGAATAATTGGAGCAAAAGTAGTACATTCTTTTTGCTCCAATAATACCCCATAATAAATTGGTATCGCATAATAAATTGCGATACATTTTACCATCAGAAGACAAAAAAAATGATATAGCCTGGTTTATCTCATGAACATGGTGTAAATACTCGTTTTACATAAGGCTAAGTAGGTACTTTCAAGCTTGTACATGCTGGATGTGTTTTCCCTATGAGTACACCAAAAACAGTTTTATTTAGTTCCAATCAAGCAAATACATGGAATTGTTTTCATTTTTATGTTCATAAAGTCAAACGGTTTGGGGATAAATTCCTGCCTTCAAAAGATTACAACAGAAAGACCAATATCTGCATTTTCCTACCAAAAACAACATGGTCTAGAGCAGGAATCTGTAAAACTTTTCTGCAAAAGCCCAGAGTATAAGTATTTTAGGTTTTTCAAGCAGTATAATCTCTGTCACAATTACTCAACTTTTCCTTTGTGTCGTGAAAGCAGCAATAGACAATATGTAAATAAATAGCATGCCTGTGTTCCAGTAAAACTATTTACAAAACAATAAGCTGGCCAAATTTGGTTCACAGGCCAGAGTATGCCACCCTCTGATCCAGGTAAACCTATATTTTGAGCAACGGCAACATTTGTTGTATTCATTTCGTTTCTTACTCCTATTTTTATCCCATCACATACTGAAGTAAAATAATAGTAAAAGAGATTTTTAAAAATTTATTATCAGGTATCTGTTGTAATAATAATTCCCTGGTGAGAATATTCTCAAAAAACTAATATTTGTCCACTTAAGTGCCATTTTTCCCAACGATGATAAACTTTTGATCATTTTTCTACATAGTAGATTGTTTTCATTTGCTCTATATCATAATGAGTACAATTGAAATTTTGTATGCTTTTCTGGTAGTCTTTCTCAACTAATTCTTATGATCAGATGAACTATCTAGGGGCAAATGCCCTACCTTAGTTGACCTCAATCTGCAATTATTTCCCAGTTAATATTTCCATTATTTTATATATCAGTTATCAATATCTATGTGTCTCTAGTAACCTTCTTCCCTTTGTCCATACCTCCTTTTACACACCCATGCATGAACTATGCTCTTGAGGAACTGAATTCTGATTGAGAGACCAAAATAACCTAGTGGCTGGAATCATATAAAATGTTACCATAAAGCCAACATTGAGTTCTTTTAAAGAATAATTGCATTTCTTTTCTGGGGACACAGATTTTTACAATAGCTATTTTCCACAGTACTCAAAAGCTTGGTTGCTTCTTTCTTGCTCTTTTGGAATAATAGATTTCTATTACTCTCAATGTTTTGGAACCTAGCCAAAATTAGCAGGTAAATGGAGTTTTCTTGGTGTACTAATACTTTTTTATTTACTGAATTGTTTACTTGGAAAAAGTGATATCTTTGTGTTTTGTTTTGTTTACTGATTTTGCTGCTTAAGTTTTTTTTCTACTCTGTCTTCTGCTTATGTCTCACTTTCTCTCTACAATTTAGCCCAATGGATCTCAACCCTGGACTATGTAACTATCATCTGGGGAGTATCTGAATACCAAACCCTAGGTCCCAGCCCATAGATTTTTCTATTTTTTTTTTTTTTTTTTTTGAGACTGAGTCTGGCTCTATCGCCCAGGCTGGAGTGCGATGGCCGGATCTCAGCTCACTGCAAGCTCCGCCTCCCGGGTTCACGCCATTCTCCTGCCTCAGCCTCCCGAGTAGCTGGGACCACAGGCGCCCGCCACTTCGCCCGGCTAGTTTTTTGTATTTTTTAGTAGAGACGGGGTTTCACCATGTTAGCCAGGATGGTCTCGATCTCCTGACCTCGTGATCCGCCCGTCTCGGCCTCCCAAAGTGCTGGGATTACAGGCTTGAGCCACCGCGCCCGGCCTGATTTTTCTAATCAGTAGATTTAGGGGACAGAGAACAGGCATTAGTTATCTTTTATTGTGATTGTTTAATATTTCCAGGTGATTCTCAAGTTATTCAAGGGCTAAGGACTACTGGTTTACTATATCCGATTTATTTATTTATTTTTAAGAATTCTGTGTAAAAAGATTTTGTGGGCAGGGGTTTACACTGATACTCCTCCTTCTATTTTGTGGCATTTAAATCTAACACATATTAAATACATGGTACACATTTATATACACATTTTTGATAGTCTTACGATGTGGAAAAAATAGGCTTTAGCTCAGTGTTGAGATCTTTTGTTTTCTTTTTCTCGGTCAACTATTGTGCCTTACATGACTATTTTTTAGTAACTGTGAAGTCATGTGTGTGTTACCGTCTTTCTCTTTTTCACAGCACCAGAAGAATGGGCCACAACCCGCTCTAGCTTGAAGGCACCACCACCGAGGTCAGCAAGAGGGGGATACAGGGAACACCCCTATGGTAGATATTGAAGGTCCTTCCCACCTGTGACCTCACCTTAAAGACAATTCATAGCCTGTGGTCTCCACATAAACAGCAACAAGACAAGTAATAGTCCTTTTTTTTTGTTTGTTGTTTTCTATTCTAGGGATAACTGCTCATGATTACTCCCATATATTTCTTGTATTTCCCTCTATACTGTTGGTGTGACATTGACACTAGTATTATTTTACAAAACAGACTGAAAAAGACATTGGCAAGCATAGTCTATAAACCTCTCAGTAGGATGATATTCTCTTGGTTGTTTTTCATTGTTGTGTGTAATCTTTTTTTTTTTTCCTTTTTTTTTTTTTTTTTTTTTTTTGAGAAAAAGCATGAACCTGTTAACAGATTTTGAGTCTCAACCAACTAGCAGAAACTTTGTTTAGGGTTGCTAAAAGACTGTAATATGATTTTTGAACTAGCTGATAATAAAGTTGTAGATAAGATGTTTTAACCTGTCTTTTAATATCTGTTAGTTAGACAAAGATGTTCGATATTAAGTTTGTAAATTTAATTTTAAATGCTGTTTTAATGGGGTTGAAAACAAGCAGCTACTGTATGTATGTAGCTAACTGAATTTGTTCAGTGTTTTAACCTGTATTTGTTAAAAAAAGAAAAAAAACACACACACATAAAGTTCCATGTGTAAGCTTCTCTAAATAGGAAACCACAATTTGTCAAATATGTTTGCCATAATTTGTCAATAAAGCTGAAAACTTTTGTAAAAACTAAATTTGGAATTACTTGTTTTCTAGCTTTAAATGCCTGCTTTATTTCTTCTTCAAGAGATGCCTAAACTGTTTTCTATTTAAAAATTACAAAAATGAACCCAAGCCTGTTTTAAGATATTTGTGTAATACTTAAAAATGTATTAATAACTTATGGTTGTTAAATAATTTAAAAGTTAACAAACTAAACTGTTACATGAATCATGGTTAGTAAACACTAATGTATAACATGTTAATGGAAAAAAATGGATTTAGAATAATAAATGGATTTTAAACTATCCTCTAAGCTTTATCTTGCTAAACACAAATTCTGATTGACTTGTTTGCATTAGCATGTCTCTCGTGAGAAAGAGTAATGGAGTATAAAGAGGTAAGATTACCACTTACCACTGTCTAAATGCCTAGTTCTTCAACCTTTGAGTTTCCCCGCACATTAAATATCCCATCCAACATGTAAGCATTGCGTAGATTCACTTTATTGTTTTCACTCAAAGGAGTGCGTGGACTTCATTTGCGTAGTTTATAACAATTTGTTTTGACAAACAAATCATCAGTGTCACTGGCCAGTTGTTGCTATTCAACCTCAAAAACTTTATTTGTAATTTTCAGTGCTAAATATCACCGCCCTTGAAGGCAGTTTAGAGGGCTGATATTTCTTTTGAGACTATCAGACTTGATGGCTGATGATTATTAAGGAAATATGTCGCAGGACTCAAAGGATGACTAAACGTTAAACAGGTAACACTAATAGTAACTCTGTAATTTTGCCTATGCAACAGTAATGTTAAATATTCTCAGTTATTAAGTTCCTGATAGTTAAAAAAGTAAACCTACAAAAATATAACAAATAGGTCTATAGGCTATTAAAAAAACTAATTAACATTAACTAGAGGCACCAAAATTATTTGAAATTATATAACCCTCAAGGCAATAAACAGAACTAAAATTAACAATAATAGTAATGCAACTCTTGCTAACTTCAAACGTAAGCTAAATTTTGATGGAAAAAAAGAAAGTGAAAGACTTGATGGTAGGGATGAATGCCAAAACTGTTAATCTTTTAAATACAGTTTTTTTGTTTATGGTGGCTTTTTGTCGATGTGATTGGTTTACTTTTTTGCTGCTAACCAGCTTAGGCATATTGCTGTTCAGTTTTTGCAGCTGGAGTTGCATGCTAATAGTATTATGAAGTGTGTGTCTGTCATCAATTAAAATTGTAAATATTTGCCTTTTACAAAGTGCTGTTGAGTTATATTTAATTTTCGTTTTCTATTCCTTCTCATTATTTCAGGTACCCACAAGGAAAGAACACATAATTGAATAATGGATGTGATTTGCTAAGAAGGATGGAGGTAAGCTTATTTTTTATCTTCTTTGAAATAGATAATCTCATCAGCATGAACACATAATAAAGCGTGAAGCTATAGTGGTGAGCTAAAACACCTAATGCCACTTGTTGAACTACTGAAAAGGCTTAGGTAGGTTGTTGTCAAGAAATTGATGTATTTTTATCCTTTTTGAAATAACGTGGTATGACTTAATATTTACCTGGCAAGACTTTGTGAATATAATCAGAAGTTTGTCAAGTGAATTGTGAATTAGTAGTTAAACTTCAGCCTTTTTCTTTGCTATAAACTACTATATTCTACCTCTCCTTAGTTGTACAAAGAAAGAGTACTAAAACTTGGTTATAGGAGATGGAACTCACAATCATTGGCTAAAATAAAGGGAAGGGACAGGGTGGTCCGTGACCAACTCCTTACCTACCCCTTGTCATAAGAGTAAAATAAAATAACTAAACATTACCATTATTTCCCCCAGTTATCCCATTAGACTTATCAGTAAGCTTTTCCAGCATTCTATTTTATTTAGCAGATAGTCACTGAGCAAAATTGCTATTTGAAATTGAGACTTGGTTTCTGTACACAAGGAGTTGAAAACTTTAGCCAATAAACTTCAGACTGAAAAGAGTGCCGGGACAGTTATGAAATCCACAGGCTGAGGTGATGCTCAAAGAACTGAAATGACTTGGTGTGATGTTTAAAGCAGGGTTTTAAACTCCAAGTTTTAATCTTCTGTGTCTAGTCCTGTTTTTACTACATAAATATGCATAATATATGTTAACTTTAGTGATCAGCTGAGGGGAGCTATGAGAGAGCCTGGAGATTCCTTATGATGTGGGGAAAGGGGGCAGTGACAGAGACTGAGGGAGATACGAGGTAGAATGGAAGGAAAGGAGTAGCTCATTCACTGTGAGGAAGGCAGCACCTCCTGGTGAGGGGAATATGCTGTCTCAGTTTGTGCAGCTGGAAAAATTCAATGTGTTTGAGAGGAAAGCAGAGGCTCAATGGGCCCTGAGGGGCAGACTTATGAAAGTACACAGAGAAAAGGCAAAGCCTGAAAACACTACTGGTTCAGGTGAGGTCCCAGTTGTCACTAAGTGCTGTGCTGAATTGTTCAAATTTTATAAGGAAAAGGAAGAAGAAGCTATTACAGGTTTGAAGTAAAGAATGAGTGCTGTTCCTAAGAAAACTGCCCCAATAAGACAAGATAAATCTCACATTTAGTCAATTTTATCATTACTAACTGCCTCTTCGAGATAGCTTTTCTAAAATTCAAACTCTTAAAACAATTATTTAATACTATATTGCTTCAACTAAAGTTCTTTTCTCTGCAAGATTGAATTCTGAGTTAAATTCTGAAATTTTATTTATCAGTACCATTTCATATATATTGGAGTATTAAAAATTGTCACTATTTTTGTAAAGCAAGAGGAAAAAGAATCTCTCATCCAGACACCTTGTTCACTATTCTTTTATCCATTTCAAACATTGGGCTTGATCTGATAAAGCAATGAAAGAACAACCAGCCATAGGTTGTTATTCTTTTGATGTATTAATCAATATGACTTTTTATTCACTATAATTATTTGATTGTTGTTGTGGTCTTATAAACCTATGACTCTCACCATTCAGACTAGATCTTTATATACATTAACTCAGGGCAGGGTTATCACAGCAGAAACATTAGTGTTGAACAAGAAAAGAGAACATTATTTTTAAGTACAAAAACAATGATTTGCAAGAAAGGGAATTTTTATTTTCAGATACCTTCATTTTGAGTAGCATAAGCCTGATTGACTTTGAACATAAAGTTTATGCATTGAACAGTAGATATAAAAGACTTCTATATACCTACCTACATATATCTACAAGGTAAAGATTGTACAGGCTGAGAAGAGAGCTCAAGAGGCAGCAATATCTAAAATATTAGTATGGCCTTTAATATGGCAATACTAATGGCCATATACACTGTGTCCCTTATCCAATAAAAGCCTCAGATGGATTTGGAACACAGAGAGGATCTCTGACTAAAGAGGAGTCTGGGAGGCAGCAAGCCTCGCAGAGTTGTCCACACCAGTGCGTGTCAGGTGCAATCCAGTGGAAGTATCTGTAGGGTGTATTCACTGGCAAGAGTGAAGCAAGTATGGTAGAGAAAGCTGCACATACAATTGCTTTCACAGGAAGGCAGGGAAGATGCAGTAGCTTCAACATAGACCAGTGCTGGCCAGGATGCAGATGTCATCAGTGGACACAATAACATGGAAAGGCGAGAAGATCAGCTGCTCCCTGACACCAATGCCTCCAGAACTTAAATCCAAGCCAGGAAAAAGAGAAGGGGAAAAATAAATCCCTGAGTTGACAGAGGAACTTCTGATCAAAATTAATCTGAATTGGCTGGGATGATTTTTCTCCACTCGGCAGAATGGAGACTTAAGTTTGATATCAAGTTGAAGTTTAGAAAAATGTAATTATATATAGCAGAGACATTTATTGGCAAGTCATAACTTGCCTGACTCTTAAAATAATCATAAATGAATATGCTAGGTTTCTCCTTTTAGTGGCAACTTTCATTTGAACGAAAACCATTCAGCAAGTGGTCCTAACTGGCAAACTTATGCACAGAGGATGCTTTCTCTTATCAGTATCAGAAAACAATGCTGGTCTCATGTGGGCTCATGGCATCATGTCTGCTCTCATGATCTTCAATGTGGTGGCTCCCAAAGTTGGCAAACATCATGTCTGACATCCACCTCATGCAAGTGATACAAACTTGCATGGCATTTTAAGGTTTTTTGATAGTAGTACAGCCTAAGCATATTTTAAAGTTATCTG
Organism: Papio anubis; assembly: GCF_008728515.1. Taxonomy (NCBI): domain Eukaryota; kingdom Metazoa; phylum Chordata; class Mammalia; order Primates; family Cercopithecidae; genus Papio; species Papio anubis. The sequence goes on along the minus strand of NC_044981.1, from coordinate 57,050,790 downwards.
TATGCATGGTCTATGTATTTTTTCAGATAATGCTCTAACTCTTGGTACACTGATGATTCCATTACAACTGGAAACCTCATTGAAAAATCAGATTAACTAGACAAATCAGATTAGCTAAAAACTAGACAATCAGACTAAACAAAGTATTTTAGTAATAATAAAATTAAGAATAAATTCTTTGTGCCTACTAATATTTGTGCAACAAAATGTATCACTGAACTCACATATGATTAAATTAGAATCAATTTGATGTCATTTAGGAAACTGAATAGTGCCCTGAGGTCTTATAGTGCCCTGAGGTCGCTGGGGCACTAGATGCCCTAGTGTAATATTTAGATAATTTTCACTTTTAATATACAGTATTAATGGAAGTGACCATTTAGCTTAATAACAATTGAAGCACCAATAGTTTTTAAATAAAGTTGTCACAAAATGATGTATGAAAGGTTATCAAGAATTCTTTGAAAGTAATTTTTTTTTAAAACTATGTTATTAAAAGATTACTCTTGTTCTTTTAGGTCTTTACATGAAAATATATAGACTAGTATTTTAAAAGCTACAAATACCTTTTAAAAATGTAACTTTTAAAGGTTGATTAATGGATACAAATATATAGTGAGTAGAAATAAGACCTAGTGTTTGATAGATCAGTAGGGTGACCGTGGTTCATAATAATCTATCATACATTTCAAAATAGCTGAAAGAGATTAATTCAAATGTTTCTTGCATAAAGACAAATATTTAAGGTGGTGGACATCCCAATTACACTGATTTGATCTTTACAAATTATGCGAACGTATTAGATTATCACCTGTACACCAAAAATATGTACTCTATTACATAACAGTAAATAAAATTTTAAAATGTTACTCCTTATATCATTCGCTCTATATTTTCATTCACATAATACAGAAGTTTGTAGGGTTGTTTTGTCTTGTTTTGTTTTGTTTCTAAAGCGAATAGAGAACAATGATTAGTAATCTGAGCTCATTGAGTATCAAATATTAAGTTTCAGTATCAAAAGACCTATTGCTAAAAAAATGTTTAACTTTTACTGCAAAAAAAATCATGTAGTAAGTAAATGATTGAAAATATTGAATTGTATGGTAATTGTTAAAGTTGACTACATGATTTATGATTGATATAAGGGTATATAGCATTAATAACAATAATGATAGTGGAATCTTCTGGTTTTGGGGCATATATGCTGGGCAAGTTACTAGAATTTACATATAAAAACTTACATGAAGCATCTGTAATTCTTTGAACAAGCATGCAAATGAAGTATAATTAAACTCATTTTACAGAAGAGGAAATAGTGTCACACTGCTAATATGTATAGCAAAGCCAATATTTAAAACACAGTTTGATAACCCACACATTTTCCAAAATACTATAGAGTTTCCTAACTCTGAATAAATTTGATCGAAAAGAGGATACAGAATTCCAGGTAGCCTTAACATAATTTCTGTTCTGTAGCAATATGATGAATATTGATGTAAAAAATGATATGCCAAAACATCTTAAATTGAAGTCAGTCATTTTACTTTGATCTTTCCGCATTTATCATTCTGATTTCATTATAGAAAAACATAGATGAAAGTATTCCACACTTGCCACAAAGCATGACTACAGTCATTGGTAGAACAAATGAATTCATTTATAATCTAAATTCCATTTTGACATTTAAGAAAACCACTCACATGATTAAATAAGCATGAAAGCAATTTCAAGCTTTTATTCGTCAATCTATAGATCAAAACTCTGCTTTAAAGAATAAGGGTCAATTTCAAACTAGAAATATCTTTGTATAAGCCATGCAGTCATGTGTTAAGAACCTAAGTGAAGATACCATTCAGTGTTAAATATTTTTAAAAGGCATTTCCTGTTGTCAATATAATGTGTAACATTTGGCTTGACATTCTAGTTTCCAATTAAATATCTGAGTTAACAAGAAAATAGCTGTTTTTGGTGACAGGCACCAGTTTTCCAAATCCATCATTAAAATTAGTTTCTTAGTCTTTTTATGTAGAATAAATTAATTGTTATTCAAAAGAATATTTACAGTGTACATTGGAAAAAGTAACTCTACTTGATATATTGTTTTACATCTCAGTCTCTTACACTTTATTATGAGAGGAATTGAGAAAACAGGAGAGAAAGTTGTCTGATTTATATACTACTGGTTGCCCTAACAACAGCTGGCTTATCTTTCTTTATACCCACACACACAAAAAATACACAGTGAACCAACTTAAAAATTGGCAACCAGTTAATGAACACTAATCTTAAGTTCCTGTTACACCATGCTTCATACTTCACTGTGGGGTATAGTGAAGGATCTATTTCCAGGAGAAAATTGGAGATGCTTGATCTCACAGATTTTCTATCATCTTGATGCCTCTCAGGATGACATATCAGTAGGAAAATGTTCCCTCTCCTCTGTCTCATTGTCCACTCTCACAATGGTAAACCATATTTCCTATCCTCTAAATTCACAGCCTACCTTTTTAGACATGAAGACATTTGTCAACTACTCTAATGTCATCATGCTCCTAGCTTCTCAGTGTCTTGTGTCATTTTCCCAATAGAATACAGGAAAATGAGAAGACAGAGAGAAAGGCAATTGACAGCTATGTGGGAGAGTGCAATGTCCAATCTATTCAACAGAGCTCCTACAATGAGAAATGTTTATTGAGTTAATTATGAAACCAATACATGTCCATTGTAAGGCAGAAATATTAAAAGGGAAAGAGAAACATATTTAATGAAAATGGAAAAATAACATTAATATGTAATCTCTGTTCATAAAATTTTGATTTCTTATCTATAAAGTACAAGAGGATGAATTAGATGAGCAAACATCTCTGATTTGTCCAACTTCTGTAATTTTTTCAAAGTATAAACTTTAAAATTAGAAATGAACACTTATTTATGGAATTTACAAAGATCATTAAATAAAGTTTGTGACTGGAATGAAGGCAGTTTTAAATGTCTTTAAACAGGGAAAATTATAATTATATGTTGCTTAAAGATATTCTTTAAAGTGAAATTAATGTTGAATTTTTAAACTCTGTTTTTAACTTTCCTGTTAAGGGTTTATAAGTATAAATTAATTTATTGACCAATAAATAATTATTTAGAATTTATTTAGATATGCTGCTTTATGCTTTCTTGTAAGGCAAATAATTTGTAAAATAAGTAATATCACATTTCATCAGAGAAATTTCTCTGGAATCCTTTTATCACTGATAACCTTTAATGAAGCACAAATTCGCATAACTTTTTAAAGATCTTTTTTTGTTTCTAGTGAGTAATTCAGGTACAAATAATGATTGTCTTAGAATTTGACAGAATTGATAGGAAATTAGTATTTTTGGAGGGTTTTTTTTTTTACTTTTTTTTTTTTACTTTTTTTTTTTTACATTGTCATCTAGTAATCCATTCTCAAGGTAAACAAAAATAGTATATAATGTAAATATATAATTAAAAATAAAAAATGTATGATCGTACTCCTCAGAGATAGCTGTTAATAGACTGGTTTATAGTTCTTTTCTATTTCTTTGTCTTCCTTTCTCTCATTTCCTCCTCCATTCTTCAGCTGTTTGTTATTTATTTATTTGAAGTGGGACTCTGGTGTGTAAATATACGCAATTTTAATTTTCAGAAGTGAGCTGAATTTTGTTTCTTAGTGGAAAATAAGCTAATACCCATTTCCAATAGGTTGATTTGTGTGGGGGGGGGGGATAGTGATTAAAGTTGTATCATGTATTATGGAACTAATCCATACTACACACTCTAGAGTGTGAGTAAAATTTCTTTATCTTTTCAAGCTTAAATTTCTTATAGGTAAAATGGTGATAATAATAGTACATACTCATAGACTTATGAACTATGTTAAGCAAAATCATGCAGGTTTGTGTATAATCTCCCAAGTTTAGTAAATATCCTCCCCAAGTTAGTTATTTTTTCTTGGGTTAACATTTTTATTTGAAAATATCCATGGTATATATCAAACATGTAAATAAAAATTTAGTCTATAAACATATTAATATGTTTAAATATATTTGAGCATTTAAACACCTTAAACATTTTTATAGTGTTCTCTATAAAATATTTAGCTAATGTAGCCTTTAGAACAGTTGTTAAAAATCGTTATTATATTTATAAGCAAATATATATTGGATGTATTTATAATAGGTATTATAAGGTATGTTTATACATAAAAATCCTTATAATAATGTTGCATATATATTGTTTACAGTGAAACAGTCAGGCGTAAAAATGAAAGTGAGACTAACAATTGTTTCAATAATAATAATAATCTGAAGAAAAAGACAGTTTCAATAATTGAGTGCATACTACCTGTCAAGACTGTTGTGTTTTTAAGAATTATTTCATTTATTTTCTCAACAACCCTATGTATAAAGTTGATATTGGTTCAAGATATTGAGTCTTGTACAGTAACCCTAATCATCATGTATATTATGCCTGTCTATATTTATATTTGCCTACTTACCATTGATTAAATGGAAGCTATGTGTATCTAAGTATGGAATTTAGCCTTCATGGAGGCTGAGATATCCTAAACAATGTAGTAACATAAAATCTCAATGAAAAACGAAAGTAAATGGGAAATTATCCCTCTACAAAAGTAGTCATGGTTACTTATTTGTTCACTAACAACACGCTGTATTGTATCGATTTGTCCCAATCTGTGTGACTGCAAAAATAAAACTGAGTTTTCCATTTATCTCTTTTCCAATCAGATGATACCCACCACTAAAATATATTCTATACCTTATTATACTTAGTAATAGGGTACCAAAGTGAAGGTGAATATAAAAACAAGGAAAAAGATTTGGAAAGAAAAAGAATGTAGCTTAAAAGCTGATAAATATTCATTAGAAGTGCTGAGATTAAACAGATGGTAATGTGAAAAACAAAAGAAACACCTCTCCTTACATCCTTTAGGGAATGTAATGTCCTGAGATCTAATAATTCTCATAAATTGCCATCTTATACTGTTTATCACATAAAGCAATAACGTTAGATATTTAAAATGTGCATTCCCTTTACAGCGAAAAAAGAACATTCAACTACCGAATACATCTGGAGCTTCTTTTGTCGGTCTCGGAATAATTACTTTCTGAGACCATTGCACTTTCCTTTTACTTCCACCAGCAGATTTTTCTTTTATCATTTTGTAAAATTTCTGTGTCCAGGGTTAGGTAAAGAATAAAAATTTATACCAGCCTCTCACTTGTCTGTTAAATAAAATTTGTATTTTTAGAAAATTATAAATACTGCATATCATGCACCTTCAGATTTGTTCAGAGACATTAAAAAATAAGAATGCTAAATCTATGCATGCCAAAGGTATACCAAAGTAATTTTACCACACTATTTTATAAATATATTGATGTTTGAGAGACAGTGTTTTTGAACCTATATTTTAAGAGTTCCGTAGTTTGGTATATAATACTAAATATTGTAAGTAAAAAATAGACCTTCTTGCAAGCCTTAACAATACAAAGGTTCTCAATAAGAATGTATTCTTTATTTGTTGTATTTATATTAATAGGAAATATCTAGCATAGAATATTTTAAAAGGTTAATTACTCATAGGTAAAACTTAGTGATGAGTTTATTTGATTCCTCAGAGGTAGGAGAGAACCACTAATTAATTTTCTCAGGATTTAATTCCAAGGTATTTGCATATGTTAAGTAATACTCAAATGATTTACTGAATCCACATAATTTTCCATCACTAATTCTACTATTTCAGTGTATCACCCAAGAAAACACTTCACCCTGCAATAACACTAGTAATGATAGCCTGTGACTAAATGAAGTAGGTTCAAAGAAAGTAGCCTCATGACAATTTAGCTAAAAAATAGTCAGTGAATGCCAAATAGTCTGCTGTGCTAAATATACTGCTAGCTGTCACATAAGAAAAAATGACATCAACTGTAGTATCTTGGTTTAAAGATGACGAAGAAATATTTTATGGAAAAGCAGTCGTTTTTACCTTTCTAATGCAAAAACTGGAGCCCTCTTAGGAAAAGGCTTAATGGTTTTTTTCTTAACTAGTATATTGGTCCAAGTTGAAGAGAGGCATTTGTCAAATTTAACTAAATGAATAAATATCAATATGCTTCCATCTTTTAAAACTGGTATTATAATACTTCTTATGTACTGTTTATGATTTATGCAAATTATCCTATTGATTTGTATGCACAATGCTAATATTTTATATGTTATTACATGTACATACATACATATACATTAATGTATGCATTGATACTTTTAACGACTTCTAAGATTTTTTATTATTATTATATGCTATTTAATTATCATAACAGTTCCATGAAGCAAACAGGGCAAATTTTCTTATGCTTATTTTAAGGATAAGAAAATAAAATTCCACAGGATTAAGAGATTTATCCAAAAATTACATGAATTCTACATGGTGAGAGTTGGGCTGAAACATTATTCTATGCAAAATAATTAAGCTTCTCATTTTGTAAGTGATAGTGTTCAGTGGTAGAAGAGAAAACAATCAAGATTGTATGAGAGAGAAAGCTGTTTATGTACAATAATTATCAACATCTTTTTATAACCCATTCCAACTTAACTACAAGTATTGGGATTTTTTTCTATATATAAATATTTACTCATAGCCTTATTTATATGCTTACTACAGGCATGTCATAATATTGAATAGTTTTTAAAATAGCATACTGGGGACAAATGCATATGAAATTACTCAAAATTGATAACCTAATGATTACAAAGTGTACATTGACATTGTAATATATAAATTAAGTAATAATGTTTTCCAACTTTAGCTGGGGTAGAATAGAATTGAAATTAATTAAAAATGTGAAACATTAAGTAAGAAATAAATGGAAACATTCTAATTTATATTTAAAATATCAGAATTGTGATTTCATTTCTTTAGCATCTACTATTACAAGAACGTCATTAAAAAAGAGAGAATTAGGTTGTTATTCTACCACTAGGTAAAAATTAACATAACTTTTGTCATTGTTTTTATATACTTACTTACATTTGTCCTTCCATCTTAAAAAAAAAAAAAAAGTACTTTGCGGCTATTGGATAATTGACATTTTTAAATGAGTTTAAAAGTCTAATTTTGGTTTGGTTTGCAAAAGCCAGAACATTCACAGAAGTTTTCTAATTTTCAACCAACAATACTGCTTTTGAGAAAAAAAAAAATCCCAGAAGGTTTGTGTCTAAATTAAACAGGTCAGCAGTTGATCTTAATTTAATTTACTAAACAATTTCATTTAGCAGTTCAGAGACTTGGGCTTCTTCCATGAAAGTGTAGCCATGTGGAGGATTCTACTATTTCATCTAATTTATCTCTGTCCTCCTTTATTGTTAAAGTGCATTGCAAGGGCCCAGAAATACCTATTTGTCACAAACCCACCATTGAAGCAATACATGGCAAATCATTATAGAGTTTAGTGTTTTATAATTAATTTGCTGTATTGCATTGTTTAAAAAGAAAAAAAAAACAGCTTTTTCAATATAAAAGCAATGTATTTCAAAGCCTTAGGCTTACTTAGTTTCCAGGTCAAACTATTTTCAAATTCGACACAAGTTTCTGAATTTTCATTCCTGTGGTCAGATAGTTCCACTGTGCTGTACACGTCAGGGTCTGGTGTGCTCAGAAGCACACAGATTTCCGGTTAACTGCAAGAATCAGGAAATGCACTTTTGTATTAGGAAAGTGACCCCTAAGTTGCAAATTGTGAAACAAATATATATATTTGGTAATAAAATTTTCCCCACCACCTATTCTCATCCTGCAATGTAGAAGAAAGGGTCTAGAAACATAGTGTAAATGAAAAATAACTTTAAGTATGTCTACAATGTCCACAGTAAAAATAATAATAAGATTTGAACATGCTACAGAATGTTTCTAGAATGTGTATTTATCTATAAAGCTAAATTATTTGATAATGATATTAGGTAAATATTTAGGCATTATTTTATTCTCTTGATATGTTTTTAGAAACGTGAAGATATAAGTGCTCTATTGTATTTATTTTCCAAGTAGGATTTATTTTATTGCAATAGAAGTATACCTTATTTCTCAAAATAATGCTATGATAACATTAATGTTTTACAGCTGCATTGAGTCAATTCATAGACTTATCAAGTAATAGAACTAACACATATCTCTCTTCTCAAATGATTTGTATATATGACTAATAATTTTGTTCTTAATAAGATCATAGGCAACATCAAAATATAACTATTCAACTTGTCAGACTATTGGTTCCTAGGTATAACAGTTATTTTTTTTTTATTTTCAACGTATAAAATACGAAAATATAACTTGAGAATAGAAATGTCAGAACTAAGCACCATCTATTAATTTGTTATGAAAATATAACTAGAGAATAGAAATTCCAGAACTAAGCACCATCAATTAATTTGTTGATACCTATTCATTATAATGGAATTAAATTCAAAATCAAATTATTAGAGTAAAAACTGATCTATGAATAATCTTTATAATTAAAAATTAACAGAACATCAGTTTTATAATATATTTAATTCTGTATATATTTTTTCTTCAAAAGATACTCAGATTTTACCAGAACTTACTTACATAAATGAATAAGATTGTATTTCAGACTTTAATGGAACATTATTTGTGTACTTTTTCTATTTTCCATGTCATATACTTACCCACCTTCTAATTTTATTGATTACACTGTTTTGAAAGGTTATTTTTTTTCTACATTAAGACAGTAAAGTTTAGAAATAAGCATTATGTATTGAACTGATCATCTATTCAAATAGGACATTTGCCAGAATTAGCCAACAACCTGTTAACTCTTTCCTCTCCCCGGTTTTTGTGAGAATGCAGGCATTACTTATAAGTGATGCAATTCCTCTTACACTTAAAAATATACCCTTACATTGTAGTGAGTAGAAAAAACTTATAAAACACTAAAATATTTCCCAATAGTTCTGGCAACATTTGACACCAGTGATTAATGTCCTATATTAACATGGTAATACCTCAACCTTATTCCCAATACTCTATTTCCTAAAATATTTTCTTCTGCTTTAATTTTGACATATGAAAAATAGCTATAAAATAACTTGAGAAACATACTATATTGATTTTTAATTGGAAGTAAAATTAGGATTTATAATTTAACTCTTTATGAAATGCACACCAAACACATTCAAATTTTTATGTAACACATAATTTGCTCAGAAGCATCAAAAATAGATGACATGAATTAGAATATGAATTATTAGATATGTGGAATTAGAAAAAGTATATCTGTTAAATTACAAATAAATTGTTTTAATATCAAATAGGTATATATTTAAAAATTAGAAGTAAATTAATTGCTCAGCTAAAATATTTTTAATGTGCTGTAACACCATAGACACACCTTTATTTATTACAGATGATAAAACTATAGTGCTAAACTAATCAAATTCAAATCAATTTAACCAAATATATTTCAGCAACACAGTGTTTAAGAAATTCAAAATATGCTAAAGAATGAAAAACTAATTGCCTTATAATCAAAAGCAGTCAGTTTTAAACTTCTACCCAACAGGTAGATGATAAATTTTTCATTTCTCAGTTGTGTTTCTAGCAGGAAGTTGTCAAAAAAGTTTGACATCTCTTAAACTTGCATCTAATTTGTCTGTGTTTATGAACCTAATGTTGATATGTAAAACCACAGAACAGGAAGAAGAGGGTGGCTACAGTTCTGTTAAAATATGTATACATCAGGATTTGCCGATACCATGCATGGTGTGAAAGGATGCTTGTTTTCCAAAAGGAAATGGGCACTGTCTTTTCCTCAGTTCTTGTTGTTGTTTTTCTCTTATGTCAAATGATTCCCAACTAAATTTGAGACAATAAGGGGTATTGTTAATTAATTTTCCCAGTATTTGGATATATTAGAATGAATAACAATGGATAAATATAATGCTGCTGTATGCAAAAGGCTACAAAATTAAGAAGTCATTTCTTCTCATAAATTCAAAAATCTCAACCTTCCATTGATACTATGTTTTCAGTAATTTTATAAAACTTCTACCCAAGGAAGGGTGTTAAATTAAAACATCTAATCTGCTTGTACTTTAAAAATGCTTTTATATAAGAAAAGTAGAACGATCAGTAAGTGTGGTGTTACAAGTTCAGAAAACAATTGAAATACAAAGTTTACGCCTTTCTGGTATATTAAACCAAGTTTCACCTTTGACTGGTTTGACCTGGTGATTTCTGTTTTAACCCTGTTTTGATCTTCAATTTCAAGGCAGCAAGAGTCAGGCCACATAGATTAATTCTTTCCAAACTTTTGATTTTTCTTTCATTTTTACACGAGTGTAGATTTTTGAATATCGATGTGCGCTCTTTACTCCTTAGCTGATAATGTGAGATATTATAAGAATCTCAGGAGTTTTTAATAATAGTTGAGGTTTCATTAAACTTAGTTCTCAAGCAACACCTTAAAGTTTATTCATCAAATAACTCAGGGTGTAAAAGTAGCACATAAACATTAATTGAACCGTCATTAAGCAGTATAACTGTTTTCAATTAATAGAGGACATTTAGCTCCATACCGTGTGGTGGAAAACAATTAGGTCTTATGATACACGTGCTGTTAAGGATACTGCTACCAGACTTGACCAGCTACACTTTACAAAATAGCAGTCAGCTGTAGTCAGAAGCGTGCCCAAGTCATAGGAAGTCATATTTTTACTGCCATGTCCTCGCTGCTTATAAATATTGTTATGTGCCTCATGCCTTATGCTAATGGCAATGACTAATGTTTGTCATTATCTTCACTCCATCTTAGTTTAGAAAACCCCTCAGGAGAGACTGATCATAGCTAGGATGCTGCTTAAAGTGAAAGTGTTTTTCTAAAACACATAATATAAAAAGCACTTAAATACAAAAGGTGGGATGGATAATTTATTTTGTTTTGGGTATGCTTGACAACCGCTACTGTTATTAAATTTGCCATGAGACTGATTGATATCCTATATGAGAATGCCTTATAGATGCTTGTATGTGTGATTGCACAATGCTTTAAAGTTGTTCTGCTCATCTGGGACTGTAGGTGAAGATGTATGATACAAAAATGAAAAGCTGGAATAAATCCAAGACTGGATGTTTGGAGGTTTCATTTTTTAACAGCGGAGGTGAGTCCCTTCATCCGTTTGTGATTTCATTTATGAACTCTGCTTACAAGACAGGTATAGAACACTTCATTATGGGCCCAAACATATATGTTTAAATGGATAAAGCAGCTGTTACATCAGATGGAGGCAAAGTGGGGACATTAAATTAATGTCAAACAAGGAGAAACTCTTTTAGTTTTATTCTACATTATAGCAGCATAGTGATAATGTGCTGATTTTCATATGCACACAATTTCTGTTATGTCTTATATCACCAGAACATGAGGTTATGAATTCCTGTATTATGAAGTAAAAATAAAAGCAATAATAAACTAACAAGGAAATATATTTTGTTCAGAGAATGTGATGAATGTTCACACTGTTTTCCATAATAAGGAGAATGGGGGACAAAAAGTTTCTGTGAAGAAATGTCATCCACCATACATGATGGTTATTGAGTCTTTGTCTAAAGTATTACTGTAGTCATCCTGCCAAGTTTCACCTTTTTTTATTAGAGGAGAAGTTCAATTTCATGGGATAGGGCCAAGATATAGGGACTTCCAATAAATCTTCATAGAATGAAATGGGATGGAATGGAGTAGGGTAGAACAGAACCCAGTAGAATAGGACTGCAATTATGTGTTCCTCCCTTTAATTCTAATTTGTTCTGAAACACAAGGAGAAATAAATGTATGGCTGGATGGTCAGCGATATAGATGATTTGGAAGATAAGCTTCCATTTTCTTCCTTATATATTCCTGTATTTTAAAACAGGGAGTGTAAATTACAGTTATGTTTGCTGAATGAGATAGGAAATTGTGTAAGATATATTTCAGAAATTTTTTTCTTAAAAGAACTTAAGTAATTTTTTTTAATGAAGATACATTTCCCAGGACTTGATATTCAGAAAGACCTTAGGGAAGAGTTGAGAACGGTTATGGATACTATAGAAACACTGTGCCTCCTTCTATTTTGTCTCAGAGCAATTTGGAGGAAAACAGAATCTTATCTTTATGACCATCTTGAATCTGATCCATACTTAACATCTTTCCCAATTCTTTTCAGAGTTCCATGTAAATTCTCCTGTACAATGTAACACTGTCTTTGGAATTCACTGTCAGTTACAAACTACACTGTAGATAAAGTGACCATACGTCCCGGTTTATGCCTGTTGTTTTAGGGTCATTATCATTAGCACCACCTTTTACTCTCAGATGTGTCCCAGTAGGGATGACAAATTATGGTAGCCTTATCTATAAATAATAATAACATGTCAATAATGATAACCAATAGCCCTACTGGAAGCTTGCTATTTGTCAGAGACTTTGAGTGCTTTCATGTATAATGAATTCTTCATAATAACCCAATGAGGCAAGTATTTTATTTCCCCCATTTTACAGTAGAAGAAACAAGAGTTAGAGAGGTTAAATAGCATGGCCTGCTCACATAATGGGCCCAACCTTAAATCAGACAGAGATCTGACTTTATAACATCATGTGCCAGAAGATGGTTATGCTATCTTCTTATTTGCTTGCTGATAGAATTAGCTTTGCTTTTTTTAATATACTCAAAGATTATCAATAGTTTTCATTTACTATTCTTCCTAGATTCTACAACTATATTTTTATAAGGACTGTGGATTTTAAGATGCAAGAAGAGAGCACTGAAGTGAACTAAAATTCATCTGGGTTTTAGTTCAGGATATTAATTTTACTATATTAATAAAAATAACTGTGATTTGTTGAATGACTAGTATATGCAAGATTGGGACTTTCCCTTTGTTGTATCACTGACTCCAAAAACAGCAGTGCAAGGCAGAACATTTGAACCCCATGAATGTATATGATTGCTTTAGCTATTAGCCCTAAATTGGTTCATAGGTTACAAATGAAGCTTGGGGGCATTAAATAGTTTCAGCAGGCCTCTCCAAGCTCTGACATTCTTATCCCTAGCTGCCTCTAGGAGTACTTGATTATCAGGATATAAGATACAGAATCTGGATGCAAGGAAAAATTCTTGGGGACAAAGGGACTTCCTCAGCACCTCATGTTTATATTAACTGCTGTGCATTGAGTGCTTAATAAGGGCATGCACTTTACATATTTTTGTAAACATATTTTCTTCTATTTTCCTCCTTACCATAGGTCAAAAAAGAAGATAATTTGGATTTGAACCAATGTAAGTTTAGCTCCACTATGCTAGAGAGATCATCTATCTCTGAAACTCTCTATAGATTACCATCATTTAGGAACTTTTCTGAAAAGCAGTATTAAAGATGAATAAATAATATTTACTGATAATCAAATTTGTCCCACAACTGTATAAAGAATATAAAAACTGATATAATAGTGTATAAAGATTGTTGAAATTCCTTGTCATATTTTCAAATAAAAAGTGTGGAAATTTTTACTAGTGCAGAGTAAGTTCTGTATGCTGCAAAGAACAAGGTAAATGTAAATCTGTGCCTATACTCAAAAGATGATTACAATTCACTTGGGAATACAAGAATATAAATCTACAAATGTGGATTGTGTACTATTATAAAATGCCAAATTGTATAGTGTTATTTGAACAGTGGTTCTTAACCACATATGCATATCAGCATCATGCATGGTGTGTTTTAAAACTACAGATGTCAGGACCCTACTGCATTGACTAAGTAAGTTTTTCAGGTTAGAACCTGGAAATATGTGTTTTTAAAATTCCATGGATGATTTTGAGGTGTACTATGGATAACAACCACTGGATTAAAATATATGTGTAACATATTAATATGTTAATTATGCAGATTTTAAAAGTTAATTTTGGCTGGGATATAAAAAGATGGCTTTGTAGAAGAGACAGGATTTGAATGGAAGGTCAGATGTGGACAGAAGGTAAAAGAAACATTTATTTCTTTTTCTTATTTAGCCCAAAATAAAATTTTATCTTTAAGGTTTTTATCTGCATTTCAGATTCCTAATTGGATTGGGCTGGAATAGAAAATAAAACATAAAACAATAAATACCTGGAAATGTTCAATTATTTTCTAATATATCTATGATATGGCTATATGAAAATCAGGTTTGAAAACTTGCCTGAAAACTTGTATATTATTATATTTATATTAATATCAATAAGGAAATCTAATCATGGCTAATAAATACAATTTAGGCCACAAACTACCAAAGGGCAGGATTCATGCTTTATTCAAATTTGAATTCTTAGATATTTAGCATAGTGGACTAGCCTATGCATAATATATATTTGTTTGTTGAATTAATTAGATATTTGGATTTATTTGCTTTATTTATCTCACCTTGTGGGGCAAATTTCATTGGTCTCCATTTGAAGTCTTAAGAACTTTTGCTATGAAGGTTTTGGTTTATTCATCTATTTGTTTCTTGACCCAGAACTAATGTTCTGACAAAGACTCACAATCATTAGCTTATAGGAGAAAACTTTTAGGATTTTTCTTTCCAAGAAAAAGACTGAAAGGAAGGAAAGACAGGTGGAAAAGGCAAACGAGAGTTGCAGGAGAGTTCCTTTTTAACAACAGGAGAGTTCTCCTTCTAAGTTTATGCCCAGAACAGCTGGTAAACCACTCTTCTCAGACCAGTCCTTCCACAGGGAGCACTGAAGTCACCAGACCCGCCTATGATCAGGAGAAAGGCTTCCAAAGCTTTCCCAAGCTCTATCTACTAACCGATTTTTTTATTAGGACACATTTGTTTTGTCACTGTTTTGGTTTGGGGTGTTAATGGCGCTTTAAAGGCACAGTAAAAAGATCACAAAAGCTCTTTTTCTTATGTTGCATTATGTCTTCCCAGCACCAGTCAAGCCAGGGTTCTTTTGCTTTTTGGTTGTTGTGGAAACGATGTCAGATGTTCATATTTTCCCAGTGGAATTTTACAATACTTTTGGAAACAGTTTCGTAGGGTGAAAATAAGAAGAAAGAATGAAAACAAAACACAGATGGGAAAAAAGCACGGTGAGTCGATGACAGAAAGCTTTGATTTTCATCGTTCTACTTTTGAAAATAAGGGTAAAAGTTGAGGGCGTCATACAGTGCTTAGCTGTGGACATCCATGTGTAAAAACATTTTCAGTGTGAGATGACTTTGATAATGATGACAGCCTCTTATTTTGGTATTAGGAAAGGGGCAGGTAAGATCCGGAGGATGGAGCTTGGGCAGAAGCTGTTGTTACAGGACAGGATTCCTGTAATCTACTGTCTCTATGGGCCATCTTTTGAGTAGTTGCACTTTTTCGGCTTCCCCACTCCTTTCTCCAGGTGCTATGTGATTGCTTCACCCTAGACAAGCCTGTTTTTCCTCAAGGGAAAACAAATCCAAAATAAACATGATTACATAATTCTTTATAAGCAATGATTGAATAAGAACATATCTAAAACAGTTTAATTCATACTGGGTGGCATAAAACAGCTGAAAATCAAATGAATTTCTGTTTTAGGAATGTTTCAAAAGTGGACCATCACATGCATGGTATATACGTCATCTTGAATACAACAGTAATTTCAATCAGTCAGTGATGTGCTGGCACCAGCGCATATAAGCTCATAGGATCCAAACATGTGCTTCTCTTCTCAACTAAACTGCAATGACTTCATTTTGGTAGCTTGAAGTAGACCCTGGTGTGTCTACTTATACCATAGAAATTGGGGAATGTTACAAATCTGGACTTTTTAATTATTTTGCAGAGAGCCAGTTTACCAGCACACCACTGAGTTACATGCACATTTTAGAAGTAAAAAGAGACCCAGTATAAATATATGTGTCTGTAATTAGGGATGTTACTTGCTGAGTAAATATTTAAAGAAGACACTGCTTAAGAGACACAGTATTTTGTTAGACTATCTAGGCTCAAATCTGTTATTAGTTGTCACTTAACTTCTCTGTCTTTTTGTCTTCTTATCCTTAAAATGAGAACTTCATATGATTTTTCTGATGATGAAATGAGTTAATATATATGATACACTCAAAAAAGTGCCTGGCAGAGAAGGTTCTCAATAAGTATATTCTATTAGTAGCAACAAGACATGAGGCTATATGGTTTTTACAATCTTCTCTTAAAAGACTGCCTAAATTCAGTGTTATTTTCCTTGTTGAGCTTTTATATCTCAGAATCCCATACTCAATTTCCACAAGTTTTGTAAAGATCTGTTAAATGAAAGCACATCAGATCACTCTGAAATGCATAAAGCACTATGTAAATGAAAGGTGGAATAATTATGTTAAAGACATCATCTTGAATTTTGTTTATACTGCATCTCTGAAACGAGCATCAGATTTCTCTCTAGGCAGTTACTGCTCCTACAGAAACAAACACAGATGGTGCCCAAACTTCCTACTGAATACTTTGAGGCAATAGCGTTTATCAAAATACATCCGGTCACTAAATGTACAAAAACTTCAAACAAACTCCACATCTCAGTGTCAGGCCAACATGGTTATTTAGGCAAATAAGCCTTTCTTTGATAATTCAAGGATTTTCTGATGTGTGAAATGGAATACTTCAACAAATAAAAAATCTTACATGTAGGCTAAGTTTTATAAAACAGGATATTAACATAGCAATTTCTTTTAGAGAAAAACAAATCAGTTTGTCTTCTGTGATGAGCATTTCTAATTAAATTTAAAGTAATTTTTTGGTTGTGCATGGACACGTTCCCTTTTCCCATTGACCTTCTGGTCACATAAAGCAGAAAAAATATATGTTTTAAAAATATGTATTTAGGCAAGGCACGGTGGCTCACGCCTGTAATCCCAACACTTTTGGAGACCAAGGCAGGTGGATCACCTGAGGTCAGGAGTTCGAGACCAGCCTGACCAACATGGTGAAACCCTGTCTCTACTAAAAATACAAAAAAATTAGCCAGATGTGGTGGCACATGCCTGTAATCCCAGCTACTTGGGAGGCTGAGGCAGGAGTATCGCTTGAACTAGGAGGTGGAGGTTGCAGGGAGCCGAGCTTGCACCACTGCTCTCCAGCCTGGGCAACAGAGTGCAAAACTCCATCTCAAAAAATACGTGTGTGTGTGTGTGTGTGTGTGTGTGTGTGTGTGTATTTAAACATTTTAAGAACCTAGTCTTTGGAACACAGACCTTATTCCGCAGGATAGTCCTGGGATTTCTGTAACTTAAACTCTCCTTAATGGGTTTTGTGTTGTTTCTGGGCATGTTTGCCTTTGAATCCACCTTTTGCCCTTTCTCTGGCTCAGTTAGCAGGAGGGAGATCTGACCCCTAAGGTTTCCTTTCCCAGAGAGCTGTCTCAGCTAGCTTGCAACTGGCTTCTGCCAGTGGGGGTTTGGGGATAAGTACCCTGGAAGGAGCCTATGAGATTGAGAAAAAGGTAGAAGTCAGGTTAATTTTCCCAACATTAACTTTGCCTCCTGCACCTTCCCCAGCAGCAGCTGTATCTTTTCCCCACTCTGCCTCTCACTACCCAAGTTTGCCACAGTTCCAGTTCCCAGCAGGTAATCCAAGGCTCCTGTGTTAGTTATAGAAGCATCCCCTTGTCCTGTCCTGTGTCCCTCCAGCCTAGGGTTAGCTACAACTTGCTCCTGTTACTAATTTCGGAGTTGAGCAACTCAGAGAAGAAATGGGTAATGAAAGAGACAAGAAGTGAGCCTTTGCTCTATTGGTTTCTTGTCTCTTTCATTACCCATTTCTTGCTTTAACTAAGCCCCTGCATTATAGTCCTTTACTCCAAATGAACCCTATTTTCCTAACTGAACTCTGATTGACCCAAGGTCTGACACAGGCCACTTGCCCATACTGGATTCTTGAGCAAACAACAGAAGTGCTCTTCTCTCTCCTGTACCCATCATGAAGATTCCAGAGATTTCTGGTTCATAAACACTAACAATCATGGTTCCCTTTACAGCTCTCCTCCTTTAGTTAAATGATGATTCTACCCTCAGTCTGCATCATATGCCTGAAATGTTGGCAGAGATAAAGTATTTTTCTGTGTTTCTACTAACATTAGTGTCACAAAACACTCAGAAATTATACTTGATTATTAACCTTCTTCAGGCCACATCCCTCAAATTCACTGCAAGGAATTGATTTATAGGTGGTTAGTCTATCAAACGTTAGTGCCCTTTCTAGTAAGTCACAAAGAATGACAGGGTCTCCAGATCTATTTCCACATAGGAGAATAGCAGGACTGAAGTATGGACCTGTTAGATTTTATCATTCTAAAATTCTATTCCTTGTGCTTTTTTTTTTTTTTTTGAGGAAGGAAATTTGGGCCACAAAGCAAATTCGTATCTTAAAAGCTTAAATTAATCCTGTAAATATATTCTTAATCCAAAGCTGCCAGACTAGGGTTGTGTGTTCCATGAATTTGTTAAATTTATTTTGAATTTTGAATGTTGAAACATGCAATCTTGCTGAGTTTCTAAAAATAATATTTCATAATTTTTTTCACCATTTTTCTGTATACCCATCCTATTACACTGCTCCTTCTTCCCCACATGATCTTTCTTATTTTACTTTCTTTTGCTGTGTTATAAATTCTAAGCCAAGTAACTATCCTTGCAGGAGTATTCTCTGAACTCTCCCAGTCACTGTCTGGGGAGCATTGCTTTGTAGCTTCAATTTGTGCCTCCATAGAGCGTTTTATGAAATGGTTTACCTCTCTCTCTCTCTCTCTCTCTCTCTCTCTCTCTCTCAGTTTCACATTAGACTTGAAGTTCCATAAAGGAAGGACTGTTTTATCTTTGCATTCCTAGTGTCCACTAACTTCCCTGACACCTAGAAATCATTCAAATAATATTTGTTAAGCTCATTCTGAACAACACTGAAAGTTTCAAGGCCTCTCATGCTGGACAAATTTTAGTATTAGAATCTTCAAATAGATTTTTATTTTTAAATATTTTTAGAACTAGAAATATTTACGAACATATAACAGACTTGTTATTTCAGAAGATGCCTAGTGTTTATACCCTGTCCATAGAAGTCGTTACATCTTTGTTGAACGACATTGATACATAAGGTAAACAGGCACTTGAGAGGAACAGTAGCACTTTAACAAGTTTAGGACAAAGCTTTTCAACTCCTTATCTTGTTTACATTCTTTTTCACTAGAAATTGCATCCTCTCTCTGTGTTCGTCTTCCTAAATTTAAGCCCTTATTTTCAGTGTCCATCTAAATATATTCTCACTGACTCCACCATCAATTAAGTAAATGCCATGTCTCTAACTCATTTCCTTTAAAAAGGATGAGCTCAGCCATGCTCTGTTTATTCCATTTATAATAGCTCTCTTTGCACATTTTGGTCCATTGCCTCCGGTGTCATTTCTCATGCATCTGTTTATTCTACCCAATTAGACTCAGAGCTTTGCAGTCAAAGGTACTTTTTCTTTTATATCTCCTCACAGCATGTTCACAACAGAGGCTTGTAAACTAAATGTCTTCTAGATTTCACCAATCTGTGCTGGTATGTTGTTTTTTGAAAATGAACACACTGATGTGCTCACTCTGTGCCCGTGTCTACATCCATGGGCATTTTGGTCACCCACACAGGACATAGCTCTGAGTGGTTCCTTTATTCTAGACCAGGGATTCTGGGAGTTAGGCTATGAAGCACAGGGAGTTCAAGTCCCCTTTGCCACTTTTCTTTGAATCAAGTAATATCCCTAACCTGTCTCTTCCCAGGGACTCACTATTGCCTGTCTAGTAGTTCCCATCATTAATAATTTGTTATCTGTCAAATAACCTGTTCATTTCCTTCATAGCACTTGTGATGATTTGTAACTATATACACATGTAAAATATGTATAGAATAAGCACATAAATGTATAAGTTTAAATTATATATAAATATGTAAAATATATAGTAAATATAAAGTGGATGCATGTATATGTATAAGTAATACATACAAAAATCACATCATACATATGAGCGTGCCTATGTGTTTGTTTCATGTTTTCATCTTCTTTTTTTTCTCTACAGATTTTCTTCATCTCAACTCACCTCACCACTACAGATCCAAGCCTGACACAGAGCCTAACAGAAGTAGGTATCATAAATATTTGTTAAATAAATAAAAGGTGAATGAATGTATCTACGACAGTGAAGATTTCTTTCCAATTATTAATTATATGAGATATTAAATTTTACTGAACAAAAAGCATAGAGAGGACAGAACTAGAAACAGAGAAAAGCAAAAGAGCAAATTTTCTTCTCTCCACTCCAAAATTTCATAGGTTTATAATCTGTCTTATCCTAGAAAGGGGCTCCCAGACTTCTCAGTTTGTTTTTACCTGGAGAAAGGAAAGGGGAAGTCAAGAAAATCTCTGCTGTCCACTGTTGGTGCTACCCACCAATAAAATCTATAAATATTACAATTAAAAAGCTAATGATTTCCAAGTAGTATAGCAAAAAAACAAATTGGTCATTCCTATGTTTACTGTTACAACCTCCCACTTCTTTACCAGTACAATCTGGATATCTTTAGAACGTACTTATAGCATATGCACTTATTCCTCCTAAATAAAAAATTCTGATGACTAAACAGGAGTGGAACATAATTACAGGAGTAAGTATTGACTGTGGTGATTCATGACAAGCATTGTGAGCCAGAAGGCTTGGTTTCAAGTCCTGGTTCCACAATTTTCTAGCTGTGAGATTTTGGACAAGATATGTAATCTTACTTTGCCTCTGTTTTTTCATTTGTAAAATGAATATCATAATAGTTCAGGTTGAGCAGACCTAATCCCAAGCCCAAAATTCTCCAAAATCTGAAAACTTTTGAGCACCATATAACGCCACAAGAGGAAAATTTCACATCTGACCTCATGTGACAAGTTGCAGTCAAAATGCAGGTGCAAAACACACAGTTTATTCAGCATCCCCAATACGAAAATAAAACTACCTTCAGGTTATGAATATAAAATGTACATAAAACATAAATAAATTTCATGTTTAGACTTGGGTTCCATCCCCGAGATATCTCACTATGTAGCAAATATCTATTATAGCAAATATTACAAAATCTAAAAAAAAATTGAAATCCAAAACACCTCTGCTCCCATGCACTCCAAATAAGGAATGCTCCCCCTGTACCTAAGTCATAGGCTTTGTTTTAGCATTAAATCACTTAGAGCACCTAAAACCCTTAGAATAATGTCTAGCACATAGGAAACAATACATGTTTATCAATCATATTCTTATTATTTGTCTTATTATTATTGTCACCATTTCCAAATTAAGACAGCATCACTTCCAATACAGAATGGTTGAATTTCCATTAAGACTAAGCAAGGAAAACAGAGAGAATGTACACATTGGAAATAGTAAGAAGGAAAAGGGAATATAGCCAGAGATGCCTTAGAAATATAAAACAGCACAGTAGAAAGTCAGGATTCTCAGATATTGTTATGTCCTGTTAATAAAGTTTTTCTTTTTAATTCTTACCCCCATTAGAAAACCTTTCCTCATACACCTTCTAGACACTTAATGATGATAATTACTCTTATTTTATCTTCTTTGGTCTAAAAAATTTGGAGAACAATGTATCACAATGTACTTTTTCGTACCCCCAGCCTTGCTAAGGAATTTTAACTGATTTAACTCTATGATTTTCAAATGTGTTCATTCAAGAGTTGTTCATAGTCCCCATAGTTGTTTAAATTCTTGGCCTAATTTTTTTTAAAAAAGGGGGGCATTAAGTTTTTCATATATTTGACTGTATGGCATAAGATAATAACATCGTTAACCCTTAAAAAGAGAGACCTTTCCCATCTGACTGTGCTTATTCACTTATTTATCTTTTACGAATTTATGTTTATATTTAAATTAACAAATATTTAGATTCTATTATGTGCCAGCCCTGCACTAGACATCTGATTAAAGGAAAAAAAACATTTTTTAAAAAAAGCAGTGAACAGGGCATGACAGACAAAGTATCTGCTTGCATGAAGCCTAGAATCTAGAGAGAGTTTGGAACAATAAACAAAACACATAATATTTAAGTTACAAACCGAAATCATTTTTATGCCAGAAATAACTGGAAAGCAGGGGATGAGAGGTGGGGAGGTTGAGGGAAATTTTAGGCCAGTTACATAAGGCCTCTCTGAGGAAATGACATTTAAGCAACACCTGAAGGTAGAAAAGGAACCAGTCACTCAAATTGTTGGAAGAGCTGCATAATGCAGGCAGAAAGAATAGCAGTGCAGAGACCCTGCTATGGAAAAGAGCATGCACGAGTCATTGAGCCTGTAGCTGGACACTGATGAGCAGCTGGGACTTGGAGGGACAATTACAGGTCTGATGATGCAGGGTTTTTCTAATTTGGATATTCTCAGGGTGGAACAGGGTACTGTTACAAGGTACCTAAGCAAAGAGCTAGCATGATCTCTACATGTTTCAAAAGATAACCCTGGTTGCTGTATGAAGAACCTATGGAAAGGAGATAAGAGTAAAATAAGAAGACAACCTAGCAGAACATTAGAGTAATCCAAACAAGAAACATATGTAACTTAGTCTTGAGTGTTGGTAATGCAGCTATCGATAACTGGATATGAGAGACAAGCAGGAGGCAGAAATGACAGAATTTCGTGATGACTTGGATTGGAAATGGAGGAACTGTGTATGATCCTGAAGTTTCTGCCTCAAGTCGTAGATGATAGTTCTATTTACTAAGAAAGAAAAATTGTTGAAGTACCAGTTCTATCTTAATTAGGTTAATTTCATGATATTTATGTGACACCCCAGTGGAGATAATAAATAGGTGTCGGATTATACTGATTTATACAGATGTGAAGCTGTTACATAAATGAGCCCAAAGATGGCCTCTGCATATTGGCCCCCAGGTTGTTACTTCCTCAATATAGGCTGACATCCACTAGCCCAAAAGCCCACCAGGGGATCAAATCAAATGTTTACACACGCATTTATTTTTAAAATAGGCTACATAAGCAGATATTTAGCCATTTAAAATCTGACTGTTTTGCATATGCCACAAAACCTCACCCCACAGCTGCTAGCAGTAGATAAATCTCATGGGTTATAAAGAACCAAGCCACTGCTGCCCTTTGGAGCTCTTTGACCCGGACTCCTCAGCATGCCACTGAGCAACATTGTCTTGACACATAAGCCCCATCTCTCCTAGGAGTTTCCTTGCGTTCCTTCCTTTCTGAGTGCTGACCCTGACCCTTAGCTACTAGACAGACTCCCGCTGTGAAGGACTTCCTCCACAAGAGAAACTGGCAAAGTAGCCCCCGGTAAAGCTACTGCCACCTTGTGGTCGTATTTTTTTCCCCTTACCACGAAATGACCTACAAAAACTCAGAAAAAATATACCCTGGGCCGGGCGCGGTGGCTCAAGCCTGTAATCCCAGCACTTTGGGAGGCTGAGACGGGCGGATCACGAGGTCAGGAGATCGAGACCATCCTGGCTAACCCAGTGAAACCTCGTCTCTACTAAAAAATACAAAAAAAAAAAAAAAACTAGCCGGGTGCGGTGGCGGGCGCCTGTAGTCCCAGCTACTCGGGAGGCTGAGGCAGGAGAATGGCGTAAACCCGGGAGGCGGAGCTTGCAGTGAGCTGAGATCCGGCCACTGCACTCCAGCCTGGGCGACAGAGCGAGACTCCGTCTCAAAAAAAAAAAAAGGAAAAAATATACCCTGGAGATACCTATCTGGACGGAAATAATTAGCATAGGGATGGAAATATTTAGCATAGAGATGGAAGGTCAAAGGAATCAATGATACTACTTCAGGAAGAGTGCCTGAAAATAAGGTAGGAAGGCCCGACTAAATCTGATACCTTACAAAATTTGAGATCCAGTAAAGAGGAAAAACACAAATATTACCACTTGATCAATTTCTATTCATATTATTTTACTCAGGCCACACACTGGCTTCTTTGAGATAAAACTGTCTCCTTCCCTCCCCAGTCAGGATGGTTAGAATGACAGCCTTGTTTTCTGTTTCTACAGCTTTTCTATATAATTGCTTCACCACATATTATTGAAAGTGTCTATTTGTCTGTCTTCATATGGTGCTGTCCTTGGAGGCAGAACATGTATTCATCTCTAAATTCCAGGAATCTAGCACAGCACCTGACACACAGGGCGAAATAAATATTTTCTGAATGAATAGGCAATCTGAACATATTAAAATAGCTGTGGAAAAGGCTCATGATGATGATGCAGTGATAGAGGACTTCAAATGGCTGGGGAAGGTTAGGATACTTTTCGTTTTCATGATGATGGTTTTACTATCCATTCTTTCTTCTCAATCTGAAGTTGGATTCTAGCCTTATCTAAACAAAGACTTTAGGATATTGAGCTCACATGTATTGTCCCACAGGAATAATATAGGGAGAAAATGAAATAATATAAAAATATCTCAAGCAATTAGCAAGGCACCTAGTTTCATAAAAACTCAAGATGGCATAATTGAGGGCTAGTGTAAATTTTATCTTATAATTTTATTATATTAATTTGGTTTTGCTTTCTTAAAAGAAATTTAAAATAAAAGAAAAAATAGGATTTTAGGTCAACTTATGTAAGATCTGAATCTGAGATGATTTTTCTCTTCCTTATTAGAAGCCCCCTTTGTGATATCAGTGCTGTTATTATTTTACTTTTATTTAAGGGAGCAAGGCTGGTCCAAGCATGTTATGACTTAGGTCATTGCTTCCACCTATTTTTTACTAAGATACTTGTTCATAGTTCATAATTTGGCCATTGAAACCCAAAACTAATATTGCGAAGTCTTTGACATCTACATCATAGCATTTACTGATTAAGGTAGAATAAGAATAAGAGTTAATAAGTACTTCATAGCAAAAATAAATAGTTGGAATGCATAAAAGATCATGGAGGCTAATTGAGTGATATCAACATATCCACAAAAGATCTCTGGACAAATGATGGTACAATATCCTCTACTTCTTTAACTATGAAACAAAGTTGATTGCAAGACATGTCATACATTAAATGAAAACTTTTGGTATAAAATATAATCAGCAATTTTTTGAATGTTGATCGTGAGAAGCATCTGATTTCAGAATATAGAAACTAAGTGCATCTTATAATCTATGTTTTAATGCTGTGCATCACAACTAATAACTGAACAGGATTCATATCTATGGCAGGGAGGAATGGTTAACAAACATTGGAGTTCTGTATCATGTTATATAATTATCTACAATTATAGATAATTATAGAGAATTACACATTAGCTTACATAAACATCATGTTTTATTGACTTGTCGATATCTGTTTTTGAAAATACTGACTAAGGTTGGTCCCTCCTTTGAAATATAAAACAAGTAATATTATAAACCTAAGTATGAAAATCCCCACACACTAATTTGTTATTATAGCTCTCAGTAAACGTATTTTCAGAATGATTTACCATATAGAAAATACTTTCACCATCATTTTTCACTGATCTTATTTTATCCTCAGAATCTTAAGAGTAAAGGTTGTAAAGATGATAAAGATCAATTGCATATTTAAATTTGTAACATATGGGCTGGGCACAGTGGCTCACACCTGTAATTCCAGCACTTTGGGAGGCTGCGGCGAGTGGATCACCTGAGGTCAGGAGTTCAAGACCAGTCTGGCCAACATGGTGAAACCCCATCTCTACAAACATACAAAAATTAGCCGGGCATGATAGTGGGTGCCTGTAATCCCAACTACCTGGGAAGCTGAGAAGGGAGAATTACTTGAACCCTGGAGGAGGAGGTTGCAGTGAGCCGAGATCATGCCACTGCACTCCAGCCTGGGCGATTGAGCAAGACTCAATCTCAAAAATAAATAAATAAATAAATAAAATTGTAGCATATGTATTCGTTTTCTGCTTGTTCTTTCCTAATAAAAAGTTAGATACAAAAGAGCTCAAATATATAATAAACTTTTCTGGTTGCATACATAGGTGAGTGAAATATGTTTTTCTGGGAGGTGAAGATGATATGGGAACTGAGGAACTTCAAGGACTTTTCTAAACATATGTGAAAGCCAAATTACAAAGGCTGTGTTCTTCACAACTTTATAAGTTCAAGAAACCAGAATAATCATTTTCTTAATAATGGACAAATGAATAACATGTATTGACATGTCTCTCCATAATTACCAAATGCTATTTTTTTGCATACCCCAAATAATGATGTTTGTGTATTTTTTTAACTGACAAAAAGCAACACAGAAGAAAAGAAAGTAGTTGTCCTTGGAGGAAATGACATACACTGTGAAATATGGCCCTGAAAGCATCCGCCTACTCCTCTGGATCTGGGAGCCAAGGAATCTAGAAACAAACTGTGTTAAGAGACTTGTTACTCTGGGAGCTTATTTAGTGTTCATTGTAGAAAACAATACCTCTGTTTATAGCATTGTGTGCCCATTTACATAACATTCCTATAACTAAAAACTGTCAGAAGGAAAGATTGCCATTGTGTGGAAATATTAATGTTTTCTAGCTGAGCCACAGGAATTGTCCAAGATCACACCACAGAGTGATTGAACACAGCTCTAAGTACCTTCTATGGACTGACTCATTTAATCCTTTGAAAACCTTATGAATAGGTATTAGGTTATCTTTATTTTACAAATAAAAGGACAGACTCAGATATTAAATAACTTGCCACAGTTATACAACTGGTAAATGAGAAGATGGATACAAGCACAGGAAACTGTTCAAGGAACAAAAATATATGTGTTTACTAAAAGGAATATAAGTGATGCTGCCATACCACCATCACAATCATCAGCCTAACTGTTAGGGTTCTACTTAAGGTAGATATTGGGAATGTTATTAAAGGTCATGTTAAAAAAGAAAAAGTGATTCATTATCAAATGTATTGGAAACATAATGTTAAAGATTTCTTTCTTGACAAATGTCTCTAAGCCTTTAATGTGTTATTATGCTCCATAGGTCTTTCAGAGCTGTATCTGACCAACACATTTAACTACCAATTTCTTCTCCACCAACTTCCATACACAGTTAAATCTTTTGGGGATAGCATTCAAGGAAGGAAACAATTTGAAAATACCAACCTGAAATATCTTTAGGTTATCCATCTGCTATTTCAAAGCTCCAAGAACTACTCAAATACAGTTTTTTTGGCTGCCAAAGTATTTTTTTTTTGTTTTTTTTTTTTTTAATTTTTATTTTAAGTTCAAGTGCATATGTCAAGGTTTCTTATGTAAGTAAACTCATCTTGCAAGGGTTTGTTGTACAGATTTTTTTTTATCACTCAGGTGCTAAGCCTAGTAGCCAATAGTTATGTTTCCTGATCCTCTTCCTTCTCCCATCTCCCACCCTCTGATAGGCCCCAGTGTGTGTTTTTTCCATCCTATGTGTCCATGTGTTCTCATTATTTAGCTCCTACTTACAAGTGAGAACATGCGATATTTCATTTTGTTTCTGCATTAGTTTGCTAAGTATGGTGGCCTCCAACTCCATCCATGTTCCTTCATAGGACATGATCTCATCTTTTTTATGGCTGTGTAGCATTCCATGGTGTATATGTTCCACATTTTCTTTATTCAATTTTTCACTGATGGTCATTTAGGTTGATTCCGTTCTTTGCTATTGTGAATAGTGCTACAAAGAATGTTGGAATGCATGTGTCTTCATGGTAGAATAATTTTTATTCCTTTGAGTATATACCCAGTAATGAGATTGCTAGGTTGAACAGTAATTGTTTTTAGCTCTTTGAGAAATCACCACACTGCTTTCCACAGTGGTTAAACTAATTTACACTCCCACAAATAGTATATAAGTATTCCCTTTTCTCCATAACCGTGCCAGCACCTGTTATTTTTTGACTTTTTAGTAATAGCCATCCTGACTGGTGTGAGATGGTATCTCATTATTATTTTGATTTGCACTTCTCTAATGATTAGTGATATTGAGCTTTTATTCATATGCTTGTTGGCCACATGTATGTCTTCTTTAGAAAATGTCTGTTCATGTCTTTTGCCTACTTTTTAATGGGGTTGTTTTTGTTTCTTGTAAATTTGCTTAAAGTTCCTTGTAATTTCTGGATATTAGACCTTGGTCAGATGCACAGTTTGTAAATACTTTCTCTCATTCTGTAGGTTGCGTTTACTCTGTTGATAGTTTCTTTTGCTGTACAGAAACTCTTAAGTTTAATTAGATTCCATTTGTCAATTTTTGCTTTTATTGCTATTGCTTTTAGGGTCTTTTTCGTGAAATGTTTGCCAATTTCTGTGTCCACAATGATATTGCCTAAGTTGTCTTCCAGGGTTTTTATAATTTGAGATTTTACATTTAAGTCTTTCATCCATTGTTAGTTGATTTTTTTTTTATATATGGTGTAACAAAGGGATTCAGTTTCAATCATCTGGGACACGGCTAGCCAGTTATCCCAGCACCATTTTTGAATTGGGAGTCCTTTCCCCATTGCTTGTTTTCGTTGGCTTTGTCAGAATAGATGGCTGTAGGTGTGTGGCCTTATTTCTAGTCTCTCTATGCTGTGCCATTGGTCTATGTGTCTGCTTTCATACCAGTACCATGCTGTTTTGGTTACTATATCCCTGTAGTATAGTTTGAAGTCAGGTAACATGATGCCTCCAGCTTTGTTCTTTTTGCTTATGATTGCCTTGGCTATTTGGGTTTTTTTTTTTTTGGTTCCATTTAAATTTTAAAATAATTTTACTAGTCGTGTGAAGAATGTCATTGGTAGTTTGATAGGAATAGCATTGAATCTGTACATTGCTTTTGGCAGTATGACCATCTTAATGATATTGATTCTTCCTATCCATGAGCATGAAATGTTTTCATTTCTTTTCATTATCTCTGATTTCTTTAAGCAGTGTTTTGTAATTCTCATTGTAGAGATCTTTCACCTCCCTAGTAGGCTGTATTCCTAGGTATTTTATTATTTGTGTGGCTATTATGAATGGGAATGTGTTATTGATTTGGCTCTTGGCTTAGCTGCTGTTAGGGTGTACAGGAATTGAATTTTGTACATTGATTTTGTATCCTGAAACTTTGCTGAAGTTGTTTTTCAGATCAAGGAGATTTGGGGCTGAAGTTATGGGGTTTTCTAGAGGTAGAATTATGTTGTGTGCAAACAGGGATAGTTTGACTTCCTCTCTTCCTATTTGGATGCCCTATATTTCTTTTTTTTTTTTTTTTTTTTTTTTTTTTTTTTAGACGGTATCTCGCTCTGTCGCCTGGGCTGGAGTGCAGTGGCCTGATCTCAGCTCACTGCAAGCTCCGCCTTCTGGGTTCACGCCATTCTCCTGCCTCAGCCTCCCGAGTAGCTGGGACTACAGGTGCCCGCCACCTGGCCCAGCTAGTTTTTTGTATTTTTTAGTAGAGACGGGGTTTCACCGTATTAGCCAGGATGGTCTCAATCTCCTGACCTCGTGATCCGCCCATCTCGGCCTCCCAAAGTGCTGGGATTATAGGCTTGAGCCACCGCACCCGGCCGGATGCCCTTTATTTATTTCTCTTGCCTGATTGCTTGGCCAGGGTTTCCAATACTGTGTTGAATAGGAGTGGTGAGAGAGTGTATCCTTGTCTTATGCCTGTTTTCAAAGGGAATGCTTCCAGCTT
Organism: Papio anubis; assembly: GCF_008728515.1. Taxonomy (NCBI): domain Eukaryota; kingdom Metazoa; phylum Chordata; class Mammalia; order Primates; family Cercopithecidae; genus Papio; species Papio anubis. Next base: position 57,021,046 of record NC_044981.1, on the reverse strand, counting down.
TTGCCCATTCTGTATGATGTTGGTTGTGGGTTCATCATAGATGGCTCTTGTTATTCTGAGGTATGTTCATTCAATACCTAGTTTATTGAGAGTTTTTAACATGAAAGGTTGCTAAATTTTGTCATAAAAAATTTTCTTTCTCATTCCCAGAAGAAATTTTTCATTTTGAATCTTTTTGAATTTTTTTATATACAGAATTTGCTTGATATTTCTGATATAAGCTATAACTAGGGAAATAAAAATATACAGTGTGTACATATGTATATACATATCAGAACATACATATCAAAATATATGTACATACCATAATATATATATGTACACATGCACACATATCAGTATTTGCACACTCAAGCTCTCTTTTAAGTGGCCACCTTTGTGAGCCTTGCATCTCCCAAAATAATTCTTAAATGTCATTTTTGGCATTGGATTTTAACATCACATTTTAAGTATTCTCACAATGGTTTTATCTTTTCAGGGTGGAAAACATTTCTTTAAAGAACCAAAACTATTTGGGACAAGTAGGAATTTAGACTATAAAGTAATAAAATGTATTTTCTTATGAGACATATATTGATTCTTAGAACAGTTCCAAAAGTGGATTAGAACATATTTGTTGGAACACGATGGCATTATTTAAATAGGCGCATAGGCTCATGATGTGTCTGCTTTGTGGAAGTAAATGTAACCTAAATTTTTATTTAAAATTTCTTCTTCTTTTTTTTGAGGTGGAGTCTCAGTCTGTCACCCAGGCTGGAGTACATTGGTGTGATCTCAGCTCACTGCAACCTCTGCCTCCCAGGCTCAAGACATCCTCCCACCTCAGCCTCCCCAGTAGCTGGGACCACAGGCATACTCCACCATGCCAGGCTAACTTTATTTTTTTTAATATAGAGACAGAGTTTCACCTTGTTGCCCGGGCTTGTCTTGAACTCCTGGGCTCAAGCAATCCCCCCACCTTGGACTCCAAAAGTGCTGGGATTGTAGGTGTGAGCTACAGTGCCCGGCCTTAAAATCATTCTTAGTACATTAAGTGAAGAGTTATATATTTCAGTACATTCAAGTAAATAATTTAAGTATGTAAAATTATCCGGTATACGACAAAGGTAATAGACGATATAATGGCAAATAAAAAAGTGAATGTCCTATCTTCCAGGTATTCAAGGTAAAAATAAAAAATAAAATTTCACTATACAAAACAAAGAAAACAAATTTTTCTGTTACAGAAGTAGGGAATGGGAAGTGAGATTATTGTCTGTTTTAGTTTGAGGTGTCCCTCGTGGTATGTCATCAAAACTCTGGAGCTCCATAGACATGTTAATAGTATAATTAGAAAGGGAATCTCAGACCGCATACAAACAAGCTACCTCATCTCTCCAAATCTCAGTTCCCTCATCTCTAAAATTATAGAATTGAGAGGACTAAAGGTGAAAAAACAAAGAATGTACTTAATCCAATTTCCAGCACTGCCCTAATTGAATGACAATAATTTATTTCATAACTAGAATTTAAATATCATGATGTTTCAATTTGTGAAAGCACTGCTTGACCTCTATCTCTATCTTTGCATAGAACTTTTAATATTCTTTCTATCAGCCCTTTAACCAATGTCTATTAAACATATTGTAAGTACAGACCACTGTGCCAGAGACTAGAGGTACAAAGATGAAATAAAGCAGTTGTGTTTTCAAAGCGCTTATGGTTGACCAGAGAAATGAAGCTCATAACATATTATAATACTAGTGAGAGAAATATCTAAGAAAGATACACATGAAGAGCTATAGATTCTTACAGAGTAAGAGGCTAATTCTGTCAAGGTTACATGCTAAGGGATGATGAAATGAAGAATTGGAGGGTACCTTGAGTGGAAATGTTTAAAAAGAGATGCTTTAACTAACAGGAGGAAAGAATGGAGACCCCAAAGTACAGAGTATTTTCAGGGACCTGCAACTAGTTCAGTTGGTTTACAGTTTCAAGTTGCTTAAAGAAAGTCAAGATTAGAGTGTAGACTTTAGACAGATTTGTGAGGTCTGAAATACTGAGTGAACGGGAATGTGCTTTATTTAACAGGCAATGGTGAGCCAGTGGAAGCTTTTGAATATGAGAGTGGCATGCTAAGTGCTGTATTTTAGGAAGCCTAACCTAAAAGCATTCCATTATGTGTGTTGCAGAGAGAAAATATTGGAAACAAGAGACCAATACAGAAGTTATTTAAGTAATCCATAGGAAAATGGAGGTGCCTCTCTGACAATGGAGGGAAGAGCTTAATGGCGATTGAAAACTGAGAAGGCAGAGCACTTCTTTGGAGGTTGTGTTCCCATAGCATGCACAAGAATATGACTTAGGTTTTATGCTTTTGTGGGGGTGGTTTTCAGCATGCTAACAGATAACCAAGGTTAGAGGCTTCAGATCAATGGAAGGAGTAATAAAGAGGAGTTTGTCCAAGAAAGTGGCGACAAAACTGAAAGACTGTAAGTCTGAAGTTCAAATCACCAATTCATATGTTTTCTGCCTTTGAATGCCATCTTTCTTTATTGTTTGCTACTTGGCCATGTCCAAAATTTCTTACCTGATCCCTGGTATGTCTATTCAAGAAAGGTTTTCATCACATCATTTTTCTTCTGTGATGTTGAAGATGAATGGATCCAGTTCAGCTAACAAAGATAAAGAAGTGTTCTGCCTTTTACAGGGCTGTTGGTCATTCTCAGGATAAAAGAGTAAATCCTTTTCAGTCAGTAACTATCTATTGTGTTGACTCCAACCTTCTTAAGCCAGACAGTTATGAGTAACAGTGATGGGTCCTTAGAGAACAGTGAAAAGCCAGACTCACTAAGCATTCAATAGCCTTGGGTGGTATACAAGGGAGTAGGACATTAAGCAACCAGTGGAATGTTTTTGTATTTGAATTGGTCTTAGGTGTTGGGTTACACACTGTAAAATGAAAATGTATTCAAATCATGGAATCTCTTATAGTCAGTGTCTTAAATAACTTAATAATTACTTTCCTACTATATGAATGACTGAAAGATTATTCTATGGCATTTTCCTTTATGTATATTTAAACTTTTTATGGAAATATTTAGACCTACATTAAACTACAGAGGTATAGTATAATGTATACCATGTACTCTTTACTCTGCTTCAATAATTATCAATATTTTGACAAATGCTGCCAAGATTTTTTATTATTTCTCATACATTTTATCTAATATTTTAAAGCAAATATCAAACTTGTTATTTGAAAGTTATTCAGTGTGCATCTCTAACTGATAACTATTTTGACATAATGAGCATGCCTTTCTCATACCATTCATTCTTAGTATCATCTATTATGCATTTCACCAGTTGTGCCACAAATACCCATTTACAGTTAGTTTGTTCAAATCAAAATTCAAACAAGGTCCACACATCACTTTTGGTTACTATATTTGTATATATTATGGTTTGATTATTTGGTTATTATATCTATCAGAAAAACACTTTGTTTTATGTTTTATAACCAGGTTGTCACACCATTTTCTAGTTCTAATGCAAAATCATAACTCATTCAACATTTATTTAACTACTGTATAATGAACAATTACTATGTACAGGACAGTGTACTACTAGGTGCTGAGTGTGATTCAAAGATGTCTGTAAATCACGGTCCCTACCCCCAAGACTTTACCATCTGAGGAAAATGAAAAATAAAAATGCATAAATATAATGACAACAACATGGCAGCATAGCTTAATTAAGTAGTACAGGGACTATCATTTCAAAAGCAGAAGTATGGTTTGAAAGATGAGGGGTGGCCATTTTGGAAGAGTTAGCATGTGAGATGGATGAGTTACAGTGATCAGCAATTCAAGAGGAATTTGGATTGGGAGAAGGGTAAAAAGAGAAAGCTCAATCTGTGATAGAAAAATATTCATTCTATAGATTTTAAGAGGGAAAAAGACATAAATATTAGAGGTGTGGAAAGTGAGAAATGTATTCAAGAAATTATAAGTAAAATAATTCAGCAGAAGCAGAATATTTATGAAAGAGATATGCCTAAAAGATAAGTAGGGGACAGCTTTGGGAAGATATTGAATGGCAAGCTAAAGAGCTTGAACATTGTCCTCTAGAACAGGCAGCCACTAAGCTATATTCATTTTTCCATATATGCGAGACTGTAGGACATTATATAAACATAGATATTTAATTAGTAACCAAAATGCATCAGCTCATTTCATAAGGGAACTTAAAAAACTGTTTATGTATTCCAATAGCAATCATTTTCAAATATTTATAGCAAATTGGCAAGATAATTTAATGTTTTATTTTGCCTAACAGCTAGATGCTCCATTTAGAGGAATGCAAACAAATTGGAGCTGATTTAACCAGCACCTACTGTACAGCAGCTGAGAGACCTTCATAAAGCAAGGATTAGTTGTTTGTAGCACATTAAGACAACAACAACTGCTCAACACATTTAACATAGGAGAGGCAGAAGATAACTCTATTAAAGATAGATATATTAGCTCTGCAAACCTCAAACTCGAAACTTTTCATCTGTTATAAAAATACAGTGAAGTTTATAAAATAATCTGTTTTTCTGCTTATTAGCTATAAATATATATGTTCAACTATAAGTTCTCTCTTTACTAGAATAATGCTAATTGATTTTTACTATTTAAAGATCCTCAAATGACAACTGAATTATCAAAGTCATCAAAGAAAGTGTATGTTGAACATAATGGAGCTTTATTGGTAAGTGTTTTCTTCTTGTATGTTTATTCAATAAATGGTGATCTAGATATTCTATGTCACATAGGTTTTTTAAACATTTTTGAGTGTCCACACATATACCAGCCTTTGTGCTAGGCCTTTTGAAGAAATAAAATTGTGCATGAGATGTGGTCCTAGTATTTCAAAGACTTGTATTCTAGTACAGATGATTAACACATACATATAGAAGTAAAATTATAGGCAGGTTTGAAATAGAGGTGTAAGATTGAATTAGGTTAGGATTTTTCAACAGCAACACTATTGACATTTTGAATCAGATACTTCTTAATGGTGGAGAGCCATCCTATATATTGTGGAATATTTAGCAGCATCTCTGACCTCTATCCATTAGATGCCAATAGCATCTCCCCAGTTGTGACAACCAAAAATGCCTCCAGACATTGCCAAATGTCCCCTGGGAGCTAAGTACAAAATTGCATGCCGTATTGAGCCACAAGATTAGATGGAAAGTCCTATATACATTTTGTTAATGAAAATAGCCTCCATTTGAGGAATCAAGGAAAGTCCATAAAGGTATGAGGACTAGTATGAGTAGGTTGAGAAGAGGAGAGCATTTCAGGAACAGAGAAGGTGGTTAAACTCTAGATGGGGAGACACATTAATAAGTATAAATTATGTTCAGGAGTCATAGAATTCAGAGTTTTAGAAGTGATTACTAAATAAAAACTGATACAGTAAATAGAAATCAAATTATGGAGGTTCTTGAATGTAAAGAGGATGTTTCTCATTTTGCAGAGATGTCACTTGAACATGTAAATGAAATGAATAAAGAATCATTTTCAAAATGTTATAATGGCAGTTCTGAGCAGAATGATTTGACCATACAAAAAAGTTCATTTTAGGTATAGGAATCCATTAAAAACATAATTTGGAAGAAACTGGGGAATATTGTAGGAAACATATTTCCCAGCACAGGATAAGAAAGGAAGACAAGTTAAAAAGTTAACTCTATAATTTTCTTCTATGTTTGATCTTGGAAATTGTTGTTGAGATTGTTTTCTTGTAATACAGTTGATACCTGATGCTAGAGCTGATTGAGAGATGTACTCAGATTCTCTGGGACTCCATGAAGTGGAAAGTTGTAACTGATGAATTAGAACGGTAAATGAAAAGATGTTATCATTTTCAATAATAAATCTCCAGTGACCTAGAAACTATGAATCTAGGCTTTTTAATAATTATTTTTATTTGACAAGTTTTGAAAGTTTGTTTGTGTGTGTGATGGGAACCTCAACATGGAGCATAGGTATGTAAAGAACACTTTTTCTATTCCAGGCCTTGAGATTTAAGTTGAATTATCTTGTTGAAGAAAAATAATTATTAAAAAGCCTAGATTTATTCATTCATTTCAGTTTATCTTCATTTCCCCCTTTGCTACGTGAAACATTAGGGCAGGACAAAATTCAATTTCGGGTGATATGCAACCATAATACTAGAACCCCTGAGAAGCCCCTAAATGTGCACTTAAGTAAATTTACACTTGGTCAGTAACTATACTGTCCACTCCCTCTGAAAAGATTTATTATCCCTTTGAACACTAAATCCTCCATTGCAGACATTATGGTTTTAAAATTAGGGAGAAAAAGAAGCAACTGACAAAGAGACAGACCAATCATCACTTCCCTTTTATCTTCACATCTTCTCCCATTCTTGCCCAAGAATGACTTGGATATGAGAAATGACTTGGATATGAGAAAAGGGCATTTTCTGAAATCATAGAGACCTTCTATTCTTTGTTTACCAGTGGGCTGGTATACTTATTTCAGAAATTCTTAAACTGCATTTTTAAAATGATGACTATATGTAGTAGTCATCAAAAAATTAAAATGTACTTTTTGAAAAATGCTGATGCAATGAATTAATGAGATTAGATAGTAAGAAATGAAAACCTAGGAAAATTGATGGAGAAAATTTCATCTCAAGCACAGGAATTTTGATTTTGTTAAAAAAAGAAAACTAGTTTCATAAGCAAGAAATTACCTATGGTGGAAAATTACAAGAAGAATTCTTTTTTTGGCAGTTAGCTATAAAATAGATAATAATTGGAAGGAACTTAAATAAAGTAAGACAAGTTAAGAGGCTGCTGCAATAAGCCAGATGTTGTTCATTTATCAAAAGCAATTTTTAAGTATCCACAGTATTAATGACACTTTATTAGATACAAATTAATGCTTACTTGAACTAGGGCAGAGACTACAGAAATGGAAATTATCCTACTGAATATTAATACACTGATTAAATCAGCTGTGAGCCCATTTTTTCTTCAGACCTTTATGCCTGCATTTACAGATTTTACATATTTGAAACTGCTCTACAGTTTATAGATGCTTTCCTAAAATAAATTGAATAAAAAATCACGGAGAATTTAGCTAATAGTTACAGATCAACTGTTTGTCAGTCGCTACCAAGATGGCAATTTTCGGAGTTAAACACCACCATTGTCTATTAGGACAGGGAAAGAGTGGAGAGCAATGCAACCCCACAGGTTTTGTCAAAGGCTCTATTTTTGTCAGTCACCAGAGAATTGAAATCCATCCCAGTCCAGTTAGAATGCTTTTAGTGAGTTGTGAGCATGTTCATTAAAAGAAGTGAATGAAACCAAATGGCTACTATTATTGATTATTTCTGCCCTTGTGGCTTTAGACTGGAAGTGATTTCCAAGAGTTCCAAAAGCCATTTCCAACTTTTTTTTTTTTTTTTTTTTTAAATTTGATCTGCAGCATTGTGGACACAAGTCATTCTAGCCACATCCGATCTGTCTGACCAGGCCACTGGGAGTGATTGTCAACAAATAAAGGAACTGCATTTTTAAATGCAGTTTTGAAAGCCTTTTTAAATCCTTCTATATCATTTTAAATTTTTATTGAAGTAAATAAAAAACAAAAACAATTTTAGTCCCAACTCTGACTTAGACTTAAAGCATAGCTCAGTGTGAATTCCGAAAATGTGGTTAAGAAATGACATCTCCGTCATTGTCCCAGTTCATCAACATAATGTTCACCACTTAGAATTTTTAAGGAAATATTAATTACAGTGTTAATTACAAGGGCATGCTATTTTGGTACTTTATAAAACTTAAATGACATAAATGAGTATTATGTAAGTGCTTTTTGAGAGGACGTCTGGAAGATTGAAACATAATCAGTGAACATATGGATCTATTTTCAATGCTTGAGGAATATAAAGGTATCTCAATCTATATATTAAGATATACTCTTTTTCATAAAGAATTGCCCTTGGGCTCCGGTGCTTGTTTACTCATTCTTATATTTGGCAAACGTGTGGATACATCATGTGTTAAGTGCAGTACAAGGGACTGGGTACATGGGGATGTGCAAGACAGAGTTCCCCTATGTTGAAGGAGTTGGTGTTCTCTTAAAAGAGAAAAAATTAAAATGGCACATGCAGAAAAATCGAAAAAGTGCTATTATAAATATGAGCACTTAGGAGAATACCTAAGCCAGATTGCAGAGTTTGTATTTTAATGTTTATTCTTTTTCCAGTATATTTTAAACTTCTAACAAAAATCTTAGAAATTACCTATAAAAAATGGCAGTGTGAACATGTGGCATCTATAAATCATTCAATATCCTCACAGCGTGTAAAGGGCCTGTAGGCATCTATAGCAATGATTATTTTTAAAATAAGTTCATCAAATACTTCCCATATTTTGCCATTCTTATGAGATCTTTTAAAGCCCTCCACATTTCGTATTTTGAGAGTATCTTTCCGAGTCAAAATTATTGTATTTTTTCCCCTCTGTTTCTCTATTTTTCTCTAAACAAGTAAGTTTGGAAACAGTTCTTTTCTTTGGCTGGTAAATATGATTTATCTGCTTTTGGAAGAAAAATAAGAAACACTAAAATACCTCTGGTGTATTTTCTGCTTCTGCAAATGGGTCACACTTTGTCAAATTCTGAATATATTAAGCCTTTGTGGAGTTCTGTTTTTCTCAAATACTAGGTTGCTGCACTGGATATCAAAGGGTAATTTATTTTGTTATAAGTAGGCTTTTACTGAGTTCTTTTTTTAACCTCAAAACATGAATACTTCAAAAAAGATAACTGAGAGATAAATTAGAATGTTTAAACAAAGAGAATATTAATTTTCATTTATATTTGTGTAATTGCACACTGCCCTTCATGTATGGGAAAACTATTATTGTGACCTGAGATCAGTAGGATATCTGCTTTGTTAATTTTCCTGTGGCAGCAATGAATTTGAGGTGAACCACCCCTGAGAAAATGTGCAGTGACCCTGCCAGAAGAAGTAGCTTCAACCAACAGAGCGATGAAAATTAACCATCTTCATAGAGATTGACCTAAAGCATAGGCAACAACAGAATTACATATAAACAAAGGTAGAATATATGTATAATCAAGAATATGCCATTCACAATCAATGGCCTAAAAGTGTTAAATTTCATATGAACTTTTACTTTTAGATTTCTAAATTATTTTTCAAAATTGTTTATGCTGTAATCTTATTTGTTAGGATGAACTAATGTATTCTACTAAACTTCTCAACCAAGATAATAAAATATGATCTGTGCACATTCTAATTCATCAAGTATTTTTATTCTAGTAAAACGCGTAGTACAATGCATGAAGTATAAAGGCTCCTTAAGTGTTTTCTTCCTCCTTTACTGCACTGTCATATTTATCATGATAAATTATTTTGAGTTTGCTAAATTCTCATACTAGGACTTTCTTCTAAAGTATCACATATCACTTTCTTCTAAAGATCATTTGGTATCAAATAACATTTAGGTATATCAAAATTTATTTTGACCACAAGTTTCTGTTGGCCATATTGATAATACTTGGTGCCAATCCTTTCACATAGTCATTCCTATCTTCTTTTAAGAAATTTTCATAATGATGAAAAAACAGTAGCAGAAGCAATGTTAAACAAAAGGATAAAGGGCATGTAAGTGGACACCAGTACCTTCATCTAGGAACCAACTTTTACCTTCTTTGCTGTTTATGTTTATTCTCATGTCTTTTTCAGAATCTATATTTACATCTCAAAAGAGTTTCACAGATAGTCTTTGAACCAGTTATCAGTTGGATGCTCTTGCTGATTGATTTATAGTTTTCTTCTCTCCTCCAGTTTGGATGAAATGACCATTCCTACGGAAAAGCCACTGGAGACAAACTCAGAATCCAGACTCACATTCAGACGATTTGTGTTTTCCCCATAACCACCCTCCTAGATTCAGGTTGGTTTCCATTGCCCCACATTCAAGTTGTTTAACAAAATAACTAACTTACATCTCCACCTCCAATCCCCTTTCCATCTGATTGATCTACGGACAGAAAGCTTTAGAAGAATTTCTGCCTTATTGTTGCTCCCAGCTTAAAAATTTAAATGACCTCCTATTTCTATCAAGTCAGAATTCTCTGGTGGACATTCAAGACACAATACTAACTCATCTCTGAATACCACTGCTATAATTACTTGTCACAATTCAACAGATAGCCCTTTACACAAACACTCACAAAGACATATTTGATATATAGACTTACTTCAGCCACTACTTCTTTGAAAATATTTTCTAACCCTTTCCCCTTGCTCCTGAAGAGGGTTAGATATTCCCCTCCCAAAGTACCTCCAGCAAACTTACCAGAAAATGTAACACACTGTATTGTCTTTTTTTTTTTTTTTTTTTTTTTTTTTTTTGGCTTACTCATCTGTTTCCCCTATAAAGATATAAGTTTCCTTAGGGCAGAAGGAACCTATTTGTCTTTATAGCTCCAATATCTAACATTATATTAGCATGTAAGAGGTGCTCATAAACTGATTGTTTAAAATGATGGCATATCCTGAATAAGTATTGTGTTGCTGGTCCTGATGCCAAAAACTTATTGATGTGTCTCTTCTAAGTAAATGGCTGCCTTTCCCTTTTATCTTTCTTTATGTTCCTTCCCACTTCCAAAATTTGGATCAAATTTAACTTCCTTGGAAAAGATCAGATATTCTTCAAAGAAAGACAGAGGTGTTACTTGAGAATCCCTGGCTGAGACAAAGCAATTTGTTTCCAAAGCAATCCTACCTCTCACTGAAGAGTCCAAAAAACCACAGAATACAAAGAGACAATTGGACAGTGTATGCAGAATCCTGATATAAGAGTTCCCTATTCAATTCAGAATTAAAAATATGCACCAAACTCCAAAATGTCATCTTTGGGACACTTTATGTCCCCATATTTAGAGCCCAAGCTCCCCTCCCTTGGCAATGTGATGAAATCCGTTCCCTGCTCAAAACTGTTGGCACTGTTTCCAGGCCACTCTTTTCTCTGGCTCAGTGTCTGAGGACCCCTAAGAAATCTCCTTTTTTGGTAGCTATTCTACACCTCCTTGTTTCAGGCATCATTTGGGAATTTCTGTTCTGTAAGCATACAACTCACTGTTGCCATAACACAATGCTTGATTGCATGTGAGACGTTTCCTAGGAAGCCTTTCTGAATCCATGTATGTCTCGTTTGGTTACAGATACTTTCCTCCAAATACAATCCCGTTCACCATGGAAGACATTAAAACCTTCAGGGGTTGCTGCTGGGGGCCTTCACCAAAATGCAGCCATTCGCGTTTACTTTTGCTCTACCTGCAAAAAATGTTCATGGGCTCACTCCCAAAGTCAACTTTGATCCAATGATAGCCTTCAGTTACCAAACCTTATCACACATCTGTAAAACTGGATAATAAAGAAGGGTTTAAAATTTGTACTTTTTTGTATTTCTTTCTACTAGTCTCATTTCTCATTAGCTTAATATAAAGCTTAACTAACTCAAGAGGCAAGAATAACAGTAAAAGTAATTGAATTTTTCAGTCACCATGTCATTTTATAGACTATTATATCAGCACATAGTTTTGCTATCCCTTTGAATTGATAGAAATTAATTTAAAAATTTCCTACTGGACATTTTAAAATGTGTATTGACCCACAAACCTGTAAATGGTTGACAGTACTATTTGAGAGAAATCATTAACTCAGGTGTAGGAATATAGAACAACTACAAGATTGTATTTGACAAAGCAAGATCTGTAAAATATATTTTCATTGACAGTAAGTAAAAATAATGTGGACTCTTACAAAGAAATTTGAAATTTATCAGAGAAAGCTTTGCAGAGAAGTAAATTTTCACTATTCACTTCATCTTTATTTTCAAGCACATTCATCTCTATTCACAGATTAAGTATTCTACACTTTAAAATTCAGCTTCATAACATTATAGTTTTTCAGTAGTATGATTGATCATTCAGGTTCAGAACATATAAAACTCTAAAACAGTGCTGCCCTAATGCTGCAGAACCCATTTGCCCAAAAAGCTTAGTAAATTCCCTGCAATCACTTCTAGGGCTTTATCTTTCTTTAAAAAGTTGTATTTTCTCAAACTGGGGCCATTTCTACACAAGGTATGTCTCTTTCTATTAAGTGAATGCTGAATTGCGTATCTTTTCTGACTAGTGACACTGAAGTCTTATTTTTCTTCTCTTTACTACAAAATGAAAAAAATTGAATGCTAATATTTAGTCTTCAATTATATATGAGCATATGGTAGTGTAAGAATATATGCCAAATTATAGATGCAAAGCTGCCTGAATATGTTGTGTTGCTTAAATGATGTTTGGGACATGATTCCTTCTCTGTTGAGAAAGAGAAAGGGTCACCTTATTATACTTAAAGGCGCAGTTTTGTTTGGTTCTACGGTGGGAGAAGTGAGCCTTTGTTATCTGGGCATTCAAGTGAGAAAAGTTTAGATTACAGCAAGTAAGTGAAAAATCACACATGCCCTAATGAAGAACAGCAAATGAATTTCTCTGTAATTGTGGCTATCAGCAGGACAATATGGACAATGCTATCTCTACAATTTCAAGGACATTTAAATTATTGAGTTGATTAGAATATATTAAGAATTAGTAGCTAAAATATTTTTCTCGCCTTCATTGTTTTTAACAGTTCAGACTTGACTGATTGTACTAATTAGACAAGAGAAACTCTATAGCAAAACTGAAAAACTTTCACGTCTATTACATATGTCCTTGAGATCACAAGAAGTTATATTTGCCTGTTTTCGTAAGTCCATGGTGTAGTTTTACAAAATAACCTGCAATAATAGAAAATAACCCAAATCCTGTGTGGTTTAGACTAGTAGCCAATTGATAACCACATACAACACAACACATACAGTATGGAAGTATGCATATAATAAGTACTACAGAAATTCAGAAGTGAGGGCTATCCCTAAGGAATGGAGAAATCTAAAAAGACACACAGCAGGGATGGAACTTAGTACAAAGGGAGACAGAGCCTTTTCGACAGGCACTGGTTGGTCAGTGGAGAGGGGATGGATCCATAGTGTTTGAGAGTAAGCAAAGTGACGAGTAAAGTAATTGGTTTGGAATACAGGATTCATTTACATAAGTAAGAGAAGATGAGGTTGAAGGGGTACCTAGGAGACAATTGCAGGCTCCCCTGCAGCTGTGGAGTTTGGACAACAGGGAGATATTTATTTAACATATACATGTGTGCCTGCTACTTGAGAGATGTTGCAGTGGGTACTAGCTAGACATCTCTGAAAAAAGATATTTGAGTTTGAAGAGTGTGAGGAAGATGAACTTCACTGGGAAATACAGAATAGATTACAGTGAAGATGAGCCAGTTTAAGTAGTATTGAGACAGCCCAGGTAAAAAAAAAAACAAAAAACAAAGGTTACACATGTAGCATTGGACATGAACTGAAGACAAAACATTTAAGAAGTTTATGGGAAGGGATTAGACTGAATGGCTGATAATGTGGGAATAGAAACAAAGTTCAGCAGGTAAGCTTGTTGGCTCTGGGAAAGGATTATGCTTCAGGATTTAAAGAATATGCAATGCAGTTCAGATACTAACAAACCAAGTTAGGTCAAATTACACAGGTTAAGGGCACAGAACCCACAAGACTGCCCTCACTTGAGACTCCAGTCACAGGTCTGGAGTTCCCAGGCCACCCATACTTGGGACTAACTGGCTATATTTTTTGAGGTTCTCACTACCCCCTCAGGTTTGAAAATTCACTAGAACAATTTACAAAGTTCAATAAATTATATCAACACTTCAGAAAATTCAGAATTACGTTTTGTTAGAAAGGATGAAAATCAGGACCAACCAAATAAAGAAATGCATAGGGCAAGATCTGAGAGGCTTCCAAACTTGAATCACCCATGTCCCCAGAATGCATCACCCACTTGGCACATCAATGTGTATCAACAACCAGAAAAGTGAACTGAGCTTCATTGTATCGAGTTGTTGTTGGAGCTTCATTATGTAGGCATGACCGATTGATTCATTGGCCATAAAGTTGAACTCAAAATTCAACCTCCTTCTTCTTCTAAGCCAGAAGTCAGGCCAAGATCACAAGGCTCAAAGCCCCAACCCTGTAATCACATGATAGGACTTTCTGGTATGGCCACCACCCATCTTTACTCATCTAATCAGCATAAACTATCTAGAGGCTCTCCATAAGTCGTCTCATCAGCATAAACTCAGGTGTTTATGCTGATAAAACATAAATAACAAACACTCCTATCACATGGGAAATCCAAGGATTTGGAGGCTTCCACCCAAAGACCAAGACAAAAACCAGCCAAATTCTTTATTACACAACAGAATGAATTTGAGGTAACATTAGCTGTTTCAGGTGGAAACTCCAGCAGGCAGGTGAAACTCCAAAAACAAACTGAAGAGAGAAAAATGAAGACTAGAGATGTGGCTTCAGCCACAAAGTAAAAGGTCACATTATATATAATTCATTGTTCATAGCTACTCAGCAAGGGCTGCAGTTGAGGGAAGAATCCTTGACAAGACAGTATGCATAGGAAAAGCCACCCAAACATGGACAGTATATTTTTTCTAAATAAAGCAACTTTTAGCCTGATACAAACTTCATCTTGAATAGAAATAATTCTTTTTGCATCTCTTTTCTTAACCGAATGTCTAGAATATATATCTTTTATGAGCAGATAAAACAATCTCTAAAAAAAGTGTGATCTTAAAAAAATATGTAAATCCAAAGTTACCATAGCAGTGACTTAAATACTTCATTCTTGTTAGACAAATACAAAAGTAATGAGGTCAAAAGTTATTAATGCTCCCTGTATTTTCTGCATTGCGGACTAGTGGAAACTTAGCTGTAATTTACCCTATTTGACGTGTTCTCATTTTAATTCAATGTCACAGAATACTGCAGTTTTCAGCTAACAAACAATAGAAGACCAACCAGCCTACCCTCTGTACCTGCAACAATACCCACATGTACCTACCTCTGAAGAGGATTTTATCCAAATTAAAAATACGATTTTTTATCTTGCTCTGCAACAGTGGCAAAATTAAAAACGATATAAAATATATATTTCTATTTAGGCTATTTTTTGTTTAACCTTTGAATGATCAGAGGTGGATTCCAGAAGGAATATGACTTCCTTTAAAGTATATCTATAAATAGAAAAGGAATATGTTGTACGACAAATTATAATTTATGATATATAATATAATATATTGGAATTTTGCTTCTCTATAATTCTATAATAGATTATGGACATCTGACAAATATAGATGAACATTTCTGTTATTTCAAATTAATAAATGCAATATTATATCCACGTGTTCACATAATGAAAATGTATATGCATGCAAATTATTCACAGTTCCATGGTTAAGAGTTACTAGAAAGCTGTTTAAGGAATAAACCATTTCTACAACATATTAGAGTGCTTAGTTTTAATCACAAGGAGAACTTTCATAGGCATTATCGGATGTGTCAGTCTGAATCCTGGGAGAAGCAGATTCCAAGACAGAATTAGATGTGTAAGTGATTTACTGGGAGAAATACCTGCAGAGAATAAAAAAGAGAAGCAGGAACAGGAAAACCTCCAGTTTCTGATGCAAGTCTGACATCTGTGAAAGGAGAGAAGAAAAAAAAGAGAGCTTGGGTAGGGTGAACAATACAATCCAAAAGCAAAGATGGGCTCTCAGCTGAGCGCTGTGTCAGGCAGGAATTGCCTGGCCCTAGTCGCTCTGCTGTCCCCAGGCTGTTCCTGGGCTAGGGACAGCCCAGGAGGAGCATGAACTTTACATGAACACTGTGATGCATCCAAAAATGTAGCAACTAGAGGCTATTTGCCAACTATTCTTGCAGCAGATTATCTTGCAGGGGATATCTGCGTGGTACACTTCCATGACCACCACAGTCCACCTCGAATGTCTCAGAGTCTCTGCACACGTTTTCAGGAAGTATTCCCTCATTCCTGTGGGTCACTCTCCCTGAGAAAAATTCTGAAAGAGGAAGGTTTGGAGGACAAATTACAACCCCATCTCTGTAGTTAGTCCCAGAGGTCCTGTTAGTTTACCTAGTGACGTGACCCTGATACTCATTCCTGACAGGTCAGCCCGAGGTAATCATACTTTCTCAAACTAGGATTGCTGCACATGTCAATTAACCATTAAAATTGAACAAGAGAATCCCACAAGGCTTCAAAGTAGATCACCTGGATTCCACACGCATACCTCTATCCCCTTACGGTAAAAGCACACTTACCTCATTCGGGAAATCAGGTTCAATTTCTCCTGCCGGGATGATGACTTCTCTTCTCTCCTGCTGTCTTCTGGATACAAAGTTTAAAATGCCCAGGGGCAGCTCTATATTGTAGTTTAACAGGATCTCTGCTGTTTCCCGTGGCAAGAGTTTGCCCCTGTTGCAGACTAGGACCTCCAAATGGTTCATTAGGAGTAATGGTGGATGGTTAGGGTGCCATTTATTCTCTAGCCCTTGGTTCTTGGGCCCATACAGCCTTCCTATTTATTTACCTCTGACTTAGTGCATATATTGTGTCCTAACGTATACCAACTCACCCTTGCCCAGCATTGCCATCAACGTGGCACTCCAGCTGTGCCATAGAAGTGCCTTCCAGCATTATGGGACATCAGCTGCCTCTGGGTGTTGTGGTATGTGATTCAATCAGTAGCCCAATTTTGTACCGTATTTGTAATGAAGTAGTTCCTCTTGTTGGATGTTATGTTACAGATTCCATGTCTGTGGATCAACCTTTTATTAGGCAAATGGTGCTGACTTAAGGTCTGTGGGAAGAAAACTCAAAGCCATAAGTATTACCCCTACTCATAATAAGAGTATTTCTATCCCTGTGAGTGTGATCTCCTGGTTCTTCTATAAGGGAACAATTCCAGCATAACTGAATTGTCAACAGGTGTCCACTTGGTGTTTGTTGTTGGAAGGTTGAACATTCAGAGGTGCCAATAGCTGGATCAGCCTCAGTTAAGTGGCCATAGGGCCAATGTATGGCCCCCATCTAGGCCACTGTGGCTAGGCTGTTCATCTGCCCATCATGCCATCTCTATGAAAAAGGCTTTCTGAAGTCATTGGCCAAATCATTTTGTCTTCTTGGTTATTCAGGACTTCTGCTGTAATAGGCAACTTCTTGGCATTGACAGATGATACAAAATTCTTCAAACTTTGTATCCTCTCTCATATGTCTTTCTGCATACTTCTTCCCCAGACCTCCTTGTCTTTAGTGTTCTAATCTTTTTCTTTTCCAGTGTTAGGCCATTGGCTTCTGGCCAAGAATTTGTATATGTTTTCACCTCATGACACTCTTCCTTTCCCACAGAGTAGATAACCAGGTGCCTAACTTGCAGCTCCACCCATTAGGAAAAGTTTCTCTCTCCACTGTGTTTTAAAGCCATCCCTGAATGTGACTGTAATACAACCACTACCAATTTTCAGTTCACCCCCACATATCATACTGACCTATTCATAAGCTAGACAGGCTATTTTCCCTTCTTCAGCTGGTCATAGGGGACAACCTCTATCAGGCCATATGTGCAAGCTGGAGCACAGGCAATGAAGCAATTGTAGTGGGTAACATGACCCCTAAAAGGGCTACCTGCTTATGTTTCATACTCCTGCCCTCTGGTTCTGCTCAGGCTCAATCCATGATGTATTATTTCCATCTTAAAATAAATGGAATGCTAATGGACCCATTCAACTTTATGATTTCTGGGTCCAACAGAATCCAGTTTATAATGGGTAATACTGAGTGGAAGGTCACCTGTTACTCCATGGGCAACAGTATGTCTCTATGAGGGCTCAGCAACACAGCAGGAGCTGTTTCTCAGAAGGCACATATTCTTCTGCCACAGATGGCTCCAGAACTCCAGAGACTTGTGTTATAATGTTCCCACTAGGGCTTATAAACACCACACTGCATACTTACCCACCACCGACATTTCCAACACTATAGGATTTGCCACAGAACTAGAGGAACCTTTAGAGTCTATTCTTGCTGCATTGTTACAGCATCCTTCCTCCTGGAACCCATATCTTTTATTCAATGGGCATTATACCAGAAAATTTGTTCAAATCCAGGAATTGAGCAAGGGATCATGACTTTTAATAAGAGCTGCTGCCTTTAGACTCATGTTCCTTCATTTTTGCCTTCTTCTGTTTGTAGATGTAGAACAGTTCCCTCATTGACTGTCCATCTAATTTTATCCTAGAGATGCCAAAGCATCCCCCCATAATTTCTTGCAAGTCAAGTCCTCATGGCTACCCTTCCAATCCTGCCAGTCATTATAGTAACTGTAATCCCCCGGCTTCAGGCAATCAAACACCTCCAAACTGACTCTATTTCTTTTTGTGTGTGTGTGCAAATAGTATTTTTAATTAAGCTGGACCCTCCGAAGGTTTGGAAAATTATACATAATCTTTTTTTAGCTGCAAGACCAAATATACATACACATTTTATAAGTTATTATTTATTTTTACCAAATTCAGAATAAGGAATTTAAAAATGTATATATCAGGTTGAACCACAAGAAAATGCTATTTTATATTTTTAAAAATGGTGTAGTATCAGCAATTACACATGGTTTGATCTAACACAATACATTTTTGCTTCAACCATGCCATATGGTCGCAAACTTCAAATCAACTCACTATGCATATCCTCTAAGGACACTTTATACACTAGAAATGGCAGTAACATTTGCAATGGATGCATTTTTAGACAAAAATAAGACTTTAGTCAATGACCTAGTTCAACTTAAATTATGCCATTTCAGTTTTTTTTTTTTTTTAATGGAAAACAGAAATTCATCTAAAGATGAGACAGGCAAATGCTCATATGAGTTTTATAAACCGAATGTAAAACAACAACAACAACAAAAATCCACTGAACTGTTTTTAACAATATTTGCTCCTGTTATACAAATAGATGGTACAGCAAAACTGTTTCATTATTACATATATATTATTATCAGGATTTTTATATGTAGTAATTATTATTCACCTGGAGACCAAAGAGAGTAAATACTTTAGTTTTACATTTCCATAGATTAATTACAACACACACACACACGAATATATTTTAAGCAGCCGTTAGACAATACAAGGAAAATAATGCTTTTATAGGAACTGTTTTTCACAGGGGAAGCTCTAGACAGCCAATGAGTTTAGTTTGAGGCCACAAGTTACAAAGTAGAGTTTGAAACATCCCAAAATTGGCACAGCATGTTAGGACATCTACTTCTCTGTAACCATGCCAACAGTGCTACGGAGTGCCTCTTTCACCAGCTACCATCTGCTCCCACATCACTTTCCCTGTTCTCACCTCATCCCCATTGTACCATGGCCTCTCTGGCCCCACCCTGGCAGATTACAGTGGAGGAATGATTCTATTTCTTTAGGTCCCACTATTCCCTTTGTTATTAACAAAGTCAGTTCTGTGAACACTTATCTGACCATCAGCCCTGGCTTGCAGAGGAGAGCTACCACTGACGTTCTTGGTGATGCAGATGCCCCTATCATATTCTCATTCTTGACCTTAATTAGTGGTGTGTATTCTGGGCTCTTCCATACAATATAATCCTGTTTGGTTTTCGGGTCTTACATAACACAGCCATTCAAGCATGCTCACTTCCTGCTGGGGAAACTCAGGCATTTCCACTTTGTTTAGAATGGACCCTCACTTTCTCCAGGCTTCTAATTGCCCCTCTAACACTGTGTTTGCATTATCCCCTATGGTCTTTGCTGTAGTGTTAAATCTTTTGTTCCAATAAAAGACACCCCAGTCGATGAAGACAGCTTTGCATATTCAGACTTACATTCTGGTTTCCTTGATCAAGCAATCTCAAAATCCAATCTTATCGGCACTCTCTTGAATTCATCTGGTACATGTTAACAAATTTTTGCAGTTCCTTCGGATATAAGCTCTTTCCTCCATTGTCAGGTTCAGCATGTTTCTAGCCAGGTTATACTGAGATTTAACGCTATTGATCCAACAGCCAAAAAGGGGAGGTTAGGCAACTCCTGAAGGGGTGTCTGTTGCCTTACAGAGGAGAGAACTTCATAGTGTCCTCAAAGATAGGGGAAGCCCCTAATAGATGTGAACACCTTTGCAAGCAGTTAAGGTTTAAAGAAGTTTACCAAGCTACATTAGTTTTTATTTCTGTGTAATAAATTACAACAAGCTTAGTGACTTAATGCACGTTTATTATCTTAAAGTTCCTGTAGGTCAAAAGTGTAGATCTTAGCTAGATCCTCTGCCCAAGTTCTCACAAGGCTACAATCAAAATGTTGCTGGGGAAAAACATCTACTTCCAAGCCCATTCAGGCTGTGATGAATTATATTCTTCTGGCTGTATAACTGAGGTCTAAGCTTCTTACTAGCTCTATGGTGAAGCTGTTTTCAGGTGATAAAGAATACCTAAATTCCTTCTCATGGGATCCCCTCTGTAGTCAGTTCATTGACGGCTATTTGCATCTTCAAGGTTAGCAAGAGAAACTCTCTTCCAATCTGTTAAAATGGGAGTCTTACATAAATGAAACATAGCCACAGGAGTGACATCTTACCACTTTTGCCATGTTCTGCAAGCAAGTCAGAGGTCCTACCCACACTAAAACAGAAGGAATTATACAAGAACATGGATCATTGGGGGTTACTTTAGACTGTGTTCACCACAAGTATAAAAATATTTCAGAGCATCCACCCAGATGTCTCAACCAATGTTTCAGTGGGCCAGATTTTCCCTTATTGGAACAGACCTCGTTTGGCTGTGTATTTAAATGTCTCCGGAGTTCTTAATTGAGAGCTATTAACTGTGGGATCTTTAGCCTGCTACTCAGCTGTGTCAGCTCTTTCACTGAATGAGATAAGGGGCTCTTTCTAAGCTACCAAAAAGTCCTCTGGTTTCACGTCTATCTATTAACTACTTGCTACCCACAATTACTTTTCATTTCTAATTTTCCCTTTACAGGAGTCAATATAACTTAGTAATAAATGTACGACTCCATCATCCGTGTAGGCATTGTTCTTCCCTATATATTTCAAATGACTGGATTATTGTACTGGCAAGGGGATTCCCCTCCACTGGGATGGTTTTCTAGGTTAGCAGCGGATGCCTTTTCAACAATTAGACCTCCATCTTGTGCCAGGGATTATCTATGCCCCACATTCTACTCAGGCCGGTGTCCTTCATGCCAGCTGGACAGTAAGCAATGTAGTCCCCAGCCCCATCATATTGCATCCTTTCTGGAACTGCTTCTATATTAACTGGGTCACTTTGAGTCCTTTGAGAAGCAGATTCCAAGGGAGAGGCAGATGTGCAAGAGAATTATTGGAGATACATATTAGGGATAAAAGAGAGGGGTAAGAATAGGGAAGGAGACTTCAGATTGTAATGCAGTTCTAACATATGAATGGAGTGAGGCAAGGAAGGAAGAATGGCAGCGGGGCACGGTGGCTCACACCTGTAATCCCAGCACTTTGGGAGGCCGAGGCGGGCGGATTACAAGGTCAGGAGATGGAGACCATCCTGGCTAACACGGTGAAACCCCGTCTCTACTAAAAATACAAAAAAAAATTAGCCGGGCGTGGTGGCGGGCGCCTGTAGTTCCAGCTACTAGGGAGGCTGAGGCAGGAGAATGGCGTCAACCCAGGAGGCGGAGCTTGCAGTGAACCGAGATCCTGCCACTGCACCCCAGCCTGGGCGACAGAGCGAGACACCGTCTCAAAAAAAAAATAAATAAAATAAAATAAAAAGAAGAAGAAGAAGAATGGGTAGAAGGAGCTTTAAATAATAATTTTAGCTTTCACTATGGAGAGCCCAAAGCAAAGACTGCCAATCAGCAAACTCTTGCATTGGGCAGGAGTAGCCCAGCTCTAAGTCCCTTCTGATTTCAGCTATCAGCTGGGAGTGGTCTAGAGAAATAGTAGCCTCTAGGTGAATGCTGAGTGGGAAGGAGCAGCAGGTGGAGGCTCTTCCCAACTGCTCTCCTTGCAGCAGTTTTTCCTGAAGAAAGATCTAAGGGTCACAACTCCATGGCTACCATATTTCACTTAATCTCTATAAATGTTATTGTTTCCCTTTTGCAATGGTGAAATTTAACTTAGCAACACTGAGTAACTTCACAGAACAATACATCTTATAAGCTGCAGAAATAGAACTTTAATTCAAGTTAGTCTGGATCCAGAAGCCATGTTGACTCTCCAATAACACACTGTAATTACTAACTGAATACCCTCTGGCTCAACAAAGGCACTTTGGAAAGAATAGATACTGTTTTGAGTGCATAATATATAAATAAGTAAAATCTCAATTAAAATAATAAATAATAATAATAATAAAATAGGCTCCTTGAGTTTATTTGCTTAAAGGGTCACTGGTAGATTAAATAAGAATTTTTTTAAAATGATTACCAAAGTCAGTGAAAAGGAATTAAGAAAGTGGAATTAAGTTTCTGAATGCTTATACTTTTATTTTTTGATTCATTTTACATTGCATATTTTTAAAATATAATTTTTAATTAAAAATGATTTAGGCAAATAAAAACTACACATGGAGTTTTGAGGGGAAATAGCCAACAGCAATGGAAAAATTATTATGTGGTAAGCATTTTTCTAAATAACTATATTTTTATCCTCATAACAACCCTTATATTAGTAATCGAAACATAAGATTAGAGACTGGAGGTCTTAATGCATAATAACAGACTTTGATTACAATTTGGACATTTTCTCATATGAAAAAGATACTTGAGGCCGGGCACAGTGGCTCACGCCTGTAATCCCAGCACTCTGGGAGGCCAAGGCGGGCGGATCACAAGGTCAGGAGATCGGACCATCCTGGCTAACACAGTGAAACCCCGTCTCTACTAAAAAATACACAAAATTAGCTGGGCGTGGTGGCGGGTGCCTGTAGACCCAGCTACTCGGGAGGCTGAGGCAGGAGAATGGCGTAAACCCGGGAGGCGGAGGTTGCAGTGAGCCTAGATGGCGCCACTGCACTCCAGCCCAGGTGACACAGCGAGACTCCGCCTCAAAAAAAAAAAAAAAAAGGAAAGAAAAGGAAAAGATACTTGCATATATATGTTTACAGAAGCACAATTCACAATTGCAAAGATGTGGGAACAATGTAAGTACCCACTGACTGAGTGGATAAAGAAAGTGTGATATATACACATCATGGAATACTACTCAGCCATTAAAAAAAAAATAGGCTGGGCACGGTGACTCATGCCTGTAATCCCAGCACTTTGGGAGGCCGAGGCAGGTGGATCACCTGAGGTCAGGAGTTCGAGACCAGCCTGACCAACATGGAGAAACCCCGTCTCTACTAAAAATACAAAATTAACCAGGAGTGGTGGCGCATGCCTGTAATCCCAGCCACTTGGGAAGCTGAGGCAAGAGGATCACTTGAACCCAGGAGGCAGAGGTTGCTGTGAACTGAGATTGTGCCATTGCACTCCAGCCTGGGCAACAAGAATGAAACTCCATCTCAAAAAACAAACAAACAAACAAAAACAAAAACAAAAACAAAATGTGTTTTCCAGTAACTTGGATGGAGCTAGAGGCCATTATTCTAAGTGAAATAACATAGGAATGGAAAACCAAAAGCTATATATTCTCACATATAAGTGGGAGCTAAGCTATGAGTACATGGAGGCATACAGAGTGATACAGTGGACTTTAGAGACTCAGAAGGGGGAGGGTGGGGAGGGAGCTAGGGACAAAAAAACTACATATTAGGTACAATGTACACTACTAGGGTGATGGGTGTACTAAAATCTCAGAATTCACCACTATATAATTCATCCATATAACAAAAAAACACTTGTATCCCAAAAGCTATTGAAAAAAAAAACTTTTTAATTAAACTTTTTTTAATATTCAACTTCACTAAACTTAGCTCACTTACTCTTCAATACTATTTTTTAAAATGGCCTAGTTCCACAATGATGGGGAAGATGTTTTGTTCAATGTGCTGCTGAGGAATATACCATAACTCAAAAGAGGTAAAAAAGTCTGCCTTCATAGAGCTTACATTCTAATAGGAAAATAACCAAAGAAACAGATAAATATAAATAAATAAGGCATTTGAGAAAGAGCAATACATGGGAAAACAATTAAGATAGGATCTACAGATATCAGCAGATGCCCGCTAAAACAGTTCCAACTGAAAGGCTAATTAACTTCCTTTGCAGGGACATGGATGGAGCTGGAGGTCATTATACTTAGCAAACTAACACAGGAACAGAAAACCAGATACTGTATGTTCTCACTTAGAAGTGGGAGCTAAATGATAAGAACACATGTACACACAGAAAGGAATAATGCACACTGGGGCCTATGAGAGGGTGAAGGGTGGGAAGAGGGAGAGGAACAAGAAAAATAACTAATGGGTACGAGGTGTAATACCTGGGAGATGAATGAAATAATCTGTACAACAAACCCCCATGACACAATTATACTTATGTAACAAACCTACACTTGTATCCCTGAACTTAAAATAGAAGTTAAAATAAATAGACAAATACATAAATAAGTAAAGACTAGTAATCGTCTAACAGGAAAATGTAATGTGAAAATTAAAATATGTTTAAAATGTCTGTAAAAACCATCCTTTAAAATCAATTTAAAAATTGGTCATGTCATGCAAGGGGCCTAAAGAATGTTCCATGTATAGTGGTACACTGAATTCTGGAACTTCTAGATAACTAGATCATCATGAAAAGACAGCCATTTCCCAAGGACACAGTCCTTGGTACAGAATTGGACTCAAATAGTGCCCCACAAATGGTAGAGTCTCTATTTGTTGATTAATTGATTCAGGCATCCAGACTGATTTGCCTTCAAAAGTGTTATCGTTGCTAGAAAACAACAACAACAACAACAACAAAAACATTGCTTATTATTTTGACTTTCTGTTTAGGTTCAAGTTCCTTCTATATTTTAAAAATTTGTATCAATGTGGAAAACAATGCAAAGATAGACTAAAGAAATAAATGGCAGATCATTCTAAAATGGTGCAAATTTTCTTGGAAAAAATAGCAATTTGGGGAAAAAATGATTTATTGCTTTAAAAAAAATTTTAATGTTACATAGTCTTCTTGAAAATCCAAAGGTTAAGTAAAACTTGATGAAATTCTCTATTTCTAGGGAATGTGTAGAAATTAATTACCTAGTGTCTAGACATAGGCAAATACTTCTTCACACAAATTCAATTTTATTTGTGCTTTTATAAGCTATTAGCATTCATTTGGACACAATTTTTTGTTAAATTACTTTACTTAATGAGGTATGCTATGAACATGCTATTGCTGACATCAGATACTCAAAATAGATAAAAAATCAGAGTCTTGTTCAGTTAATAAGCTTTCAGAATAAAATAAATTAACATTCTTCTTAATTTGTATTTTAATATTTAATTCTAATCACATACCCTCACTGCCTAACATGTCAAAATAAATCTGGTTTACAAGATATTAGAATGTTATAAAGCACTGCTGCAACAAAATAATCACAAGTCATTATTTTAATAATAGGTATAGTACTTTAGAAAGAAGATAATCAAAATAAGATGATAACTAGGACAATGAGACTGATAATCTAGATCAAAGCATAGTCATCCTTCAAAATCAATATCCAGAATGCATGCAGACAGCCACACCGATCATTTAAAAGCCTAAAGTGAAAAGATTTTTTATAAATCAGTCTTTAAATTCTAGGTGTAGAGACCTATAGAGACAGAACAGTTTAAAATGTGACATGGAACTAGTTTAATGCTTCTAAATTTAAGGTAAAAACCAACAATTACATATATCCAAGTAGATCAGTTATATTTTTAAATCCCAATAGTCCAATTATGTCTGGTGAAAATACTTAATTGCTTTGCATCTGCATCTACATCCTCATTTCTCTTGTTCTGAAAGTGGCCTCAACTGGAACTTGGTTTTATTTGTGATCTCATTCCAATGTTCCACATACAGAAAAAAGAAAAACAAGTACTGAATAAAATAAGTTGTCCCTGAGAATTAAAATAGTCATCTTAACTGATGGTTTTAGCAAGTTCCGATATAATCTTCCAAATGAGGATTTTCTTGAATATTTTCAAATTTTCTCCACTTAAACTGGGATCAGGGAGGAATGCTGAACTGGAGAATGCGGGAGCTGGGTCTGTTGCATGCTTTGTATGAACCAGTTAAATGGACTTTGCAAGCCTCTTGACCCCTTTGAGTCTTAGTCTTCTCATTAATACACCTCTCAAAAGGGTTGTTGGGTCAAGCAAAAAGAAATAAAGTAGCAGGTGACACTACATATTCAACATATGTAAGTTTATCATTCATATCTGACCTTTGCAGATGCCAAGAATCTATCCTAGTCAATTGAATTAATTAAATCACTTGATCAACTACAAATATCATAAAAATGTTTTATGCTATGAATGGTTTAGAAAGCAATAGCTCTCTCTCTCTATATATATATATGTGGTGTGTGTGTGTATATATATTCTTTCATTGTAAAACTAAAATTGTGTTATAACATTCTTAGCATAGGGTCATCCCATCTCATTTTTCCAGCTAACCACTGTCCAATAATTTTTCCCTCAACTTCACACATATAGTCATTGAGGACAAGAGTAACTACTGCACTAACGTTATAGTGTAATTATATGCTGTAGTCTTCCAGAAGGGCCTTCAAATGGGGGAGGCTAATAGTGTATTTTAAAACAAATAGGAATTTTGGTTATACTTTTGAGCCACCAACATTTTACACCCAAACTCTCATTCTCACTCTGTCCATTCAATGATGCTGCTAGTTCAAGAGACACAGGAACATAAACGTTTGTCTATAACAAGTTCCTTTCAGAAAGGAAATGCCATTTTAAGACAGAACTATAATCTGTCTAACTCAGGATTCTGTCTTTTAACAGAAATAGTGACATTTTGAAGAAAAAGTGACTGATATCATTTATAATATACTTGGAACAGCCCTAATATCCTTTTCCTAGACTTTTATGGACTGGTCAACTTTGAATTTATCCGACCGATATTACAAATGCCTTTAAAGATAGAACAACAAAGCTAAGCAGACTTGGGCCATATCTCTAGTTTTTCCTCTGGTAGGTAATGCATGTAAGATGTAGGTTGAGTATTGCTTATCCAAAATGCTTAGCCCAGAAGCGTTTTGGATGACACTTTTTTTTTCCAGAGTTTTGAATATTTGCATTTGAGCATCCCTAATCTGAAAATTCGAAATCCAAAATGTTTCAGTAAGCATGTCTTTTGAACGTCATGTTGGCACTCAAAATGTTCCAAATTTTGGAGCACTTTCGATTTTACCTTTTCAAATTAGGGATATGCAACCTGTACCATTCATCAATAACATCAAGGAATTCAGATATTTCCAAGGAAAAAGAAGAGGTTAGCTGATTTTAGGGATGAGAGTGGACAGAGTATAAAAAATAAATAATACTACTACTTGTTTCTTCATTTATTTTTAGTTCTGATTTTTTGTATCGTTAAATTGTGACCTATATCCACTCACAACATTGCAAGTAAAGCGAGCAAAGAACGGAAAAGGTTCAGCACTTTGCTAAGTAGAGTTGGCCAAATAATAATACTTATTTAATGCTTACAAAGAGCCAGGCACTATTTTAAGAGCATTATCTGTAGTAACTCATTTCTTCTTCTTCTTCTTCTTTTTTTTTTTTTTTTTTTTTGGAGATGGAGTCTTGCTCTGTCACCCAGGCTGGAGGGCAGTAGTGTGATCTCGGCTCACTGCAACATCCGCCTCCTAGATTCAAGTGATTCTCCTGCCTCAGCCTCCCCAGTAACTGGGATTACAGCCATGCACCATGACACCTGGCTAATTTTTGTATTTTTAGTAGAAAAAGGGTTTCAACATGTTGGCCAGGCTGGTCTCAAACTCGTGACCTCAGGTGATCCACCCACCTTGGCCTCCCAACGTGCTGGGATTACAGGCATGAGCCACCATGCCCAGCCTGCAGTAACTCATTTAATCTTGATATTGAACGTGTGAAATATATTATGATGAATTTTATTCCTATTTTGAAGATGAAAAAACTGCAGTTCCTTGAGGTTCATTTGCTTAAGTCATAGAGCTCTTATGTCACAGGGCTAAGAGCCAAACCAAGGTCATACCACATTCAGAGCCTGCACTCTTAATATGGATGAAAAATCCCCAGTTCACAATTTTTAAATAAAATACAGCAAAAACTTCCCTTTAGTCTATGAAAAAAGTAAAAGAATCTGTTGTTCCTGATGATGCCTCTATCTAGAATAAAAATGTCAGTGTACTAACTGAACTCCATCTCACCATTCCTTTTATGTGCATGTAGAACAGAATGTCATTAATGGTCAAGATAATTTAAGTCCCACCCTGAAAGACTGAACAGAAAATCACTGAACATATGAAACTACTGTTATACAGACAAAACCATTCAATTTAATCAGAGGAAATAAAGATAAAATTATATTATTTTGTAGTGAATTGAGGTTGTCACACTAGGAAATCTTTGGAAGTATTGTTATCCCTAGCAAAGGATTTTTTAAAAAAATGTTAGCAGATTGTAGATCCATCACGGCAGGTGAACTGATAGCTGAGTCAGCATGACTATTTATGTTATTACCAGAATGCATGTGATACCTCTCTGATTCCCGCCCATCATACCTATAACCTTGGGAGATTACAGGAAGGAGAGTAAGGCCACAACATGTTTAGTAGACAAACCCAGCAGACTAGCTTCAAATCCTGACTTTATTACTTAATATATGACTATAAGTACTGAGGTTCTCACAATTTGGGAACCTCATTCTCTCAAGTTCAAGATGAAGCTATTGGTGCTGTTAAAGAAGCGAATAAAATAATGTGCTTTAAAGTGTCAAGCACCATTTCTGGGTTAAAATACTTTTGACTTGAATCAAAATAAATTGAACTATAAATTGTCTTTATTATTTTTGGTCCGGAGGATGATTTAGCCATGCAGTAGGCCAGTTAATCTAGGAAACAGAGAGATGGCCAGAAAATATCATCTGGTAAACTACTTGAGTACAAATGACCCAATGTTGCTGTTGTTTATTTATTTGTAGGCTCAAGGGAAGAGTTTATCCTACAGATTGCTGTAGAATGCCAAACATCTCCTGGTTACAATTGGTAGTATGAACAGTAACAGCTTTCCTCTAATTCTTTGAGACACAAATTTGCATTATCCAGTAGAATTAAAACCCAGAATCAAGAAATATCTTTATTTAAAGTTATATACACTAAAAAAGTCACTGACAGCTTCTTATAGCCAAATAAAGCAAGATTGTAATGACTGCAGAAAGATAATAGTAGGGAGTGGGTGTAGGAAAAAAAGAAATGTGGACGCAGAAATGACTTAGCTGGACAGATGTGAGACCTCATTTCTCATCCTATAATAATTAGGATGTGATTTTACACAACAAATGTCATCTTTCTGGGCTGCCTGTGACATGTGTAAAATAAGGGTAACAAACTAGGTTGATTCCTAAGGCCTCAAGCATTCTATGATTTTATCAAGATTTGACAAAAAAAAATGGTTGTTAAATTAAATATTAAACATAGACATTCATTCACTTAAGCATCCTGGAAATATTTACTGAGCAACTAGTAAGTGTCAGGTACAATTTTAGGAACAGAAGTTGTCGCAGGAAATACGCCACACAGGTTCTTGGTCTCCTGACCCTTGTATTCTATAGGAGGAAACAGTAAAAAGAAACAGTAAACAAATAAGTAAAAACCTACATTTTGAACAGCTTTAGACTACTTTGCCTGTGGAGAAGAGATAATGTGGTGGTGCATAACTGTAATATTTAGGTCCATAAAAATACTTTACTATTGGTTGATGACTTGGGTGAGATTCTTAACTTTTCTCAATTTTCTTGTCCATAAATTAATAGAATTATTGAAATGAGATGTATAAAGTGCTTGGCACAGTGTCTGGGACAAAGTAGTTGCTCAATAAATAATAGATAATGTCACTATCATTTTTTAACTCTTTTGTGGCTGGCACTATGGTAAGCATTTAGAGGTATTGTCTTATTTGCCCTTCTGCAACAACACTGAGAGTAGACATGACTATAACCATTTTACAGTTAAGAAAACTGAGACATAAGGAGTTTAAATAACAGTGCCACATAGACAGCAATAATGAGCTGGTTGGGAAATGACCATAAGATCTATATTTATTCTAACAAACCACATTCCCCTCCAGAAAGATTGCCATAAAGCTTAGACTTTATGATCTTCTTTCAACCAGTTTTTTTTGTTTTTTTGTTTTTGTTTCTGTTTTTGTTTTTTTGAGACAGAGTCTTGCTCTGTCGCCCAGGCTGGAGTGGAGTGGCACGATCTCGGCTCACTGCAAGTTCTGCCTCCCGGGTTCACGCCATTCGCCTGCCTCAGCCTCCCGAGCAGCTGGGACTACAGGCACCCTCAACCACAGTTTTATTAAAAAAAGACCTGTTATCTGAGCTTTCCATGTTCAGTGCTAAAAAATGAGAAATAATATGCAATTCTGAGGATCTAGAGAAAGTGATCTCAGCCTCATAAAGGAGAACAAGTGAGAGAGTTTGTAGAGATACCAAACATATATGCTTTCACTGTAGCAAACTTTGAAAAAAAATTACACAGGAAATTTTCAGGATATTTTAAAGATTTTTTCTAGTACTTTACCTTTTGCATATGGCCATGACAAGATAGAAGTTATGTGTAAGTATCTAATTTATATATGCACATATATACAAGCATATATTTGATATGACCTGATTCTATTAGCTCTCTCCTATAAGCTTGATGTGGCAAATTGTTCCTGAATAATGCTTTCAAGAATACTGCATATACTCATTTATAAGTGGGAGCTAAACACTGAGCTCACATGGACATAAACATGGAAACATTGGATATGGCAGACTACTAGAGAGGGAGGAATAGAGAGGAAGGGGGTTTGAAAAACTACCTATTGGGTACTATGCTCAGTACCTGGGTGCAGTATACCTGTGTAACGAAAGTACTCCCTGTATCTAAAATAAAAGTTGAAAATTTGAACAAAGAAGCAAATGAATGTATATAGGACTCACTCGCTAGATGAATTCCATCATGTACATAAACGACTCACACATTAGATTGCTACTTCTAATGAAGGCTTAAAATACTAAGATTTACAAGTTGTAACAGAAGTAGCAATGGAGATAAAATTTAAATGTAAGGTTTCATTCTAGATATTCTCCAGGCATACTTACTTATCCTATCCTTTTGCTCACAAACTCTTAGTCTTACCTCTGTAAGAGTATTTACTTTAGCCTTTTCTTTGCAAATGGTTCCATATGTGTCTCTTTCTATAAGACTATGATGTTGGGCCGGGCGCGGTGGCTCAAGCCTGTAATCCCAGCACTTTGGGAGGCCGAGACGGGCGGATCACGAGGTCAGGAGATCGAGACCCTCCTGGCTAACACGGTGAAACCCCGTCTCTACTAAAAAATACAAAAAACTAGCCAGGTGAGGTGGTGGGCGCCTGTAGTCCCAGCTACTTGGGAGGCTGAGGCAGGAGAATGGCGTGAACCCGGGAGGCGGAGCTTGCAGTGAGCTGAGATCCGGCCACTGCACTCCAGCCTGGGCGACACAGTAAGACTACGTCTCAAAAAAAAAAAAAAAGACTATGATGTTTTCCACAAAGTGATTGGGTACTTTTTTCACTAGGCTTTGTATACTAGTATATGCAATAGCTCAGATGAATGTAAAGTTCTCAAGAACAGATTGGTAAATGGATATGTGAAAGAATTAGTGAATATTAGAGAAGTCCAAGATATCTAACAAATGTCCTCTCCCAATTGCTTGATGTTATACAGGGTTTACATGTCATTGATTGTTTTGAGTTGTATTTAACTACACTCTCTTTGAAAAAGTGTCATAGGTAACCCACTTATGCATTATTTATAAAATATTTTTCCCAAAGAGATGCAAAATGCAGTTTCCATCTAGATATGAATACATAGCCAGCCAGTTCTTGCCATTTCCTCCACAAACTTTTCGGTACTTTTCAAAATGTAAGACCTAAGTCTCCTCCCCTTGAAGGGTTGTAGCGACTTGTTTTGAACAATGTTTAGCTTTTAAAAACACTGTCTTAGAAGGCATTGGAACAATTAAGGAAGACAGACATTGTGAAATCCCATCCATGAAAGGCTTTTGTTGTCTCAACTCTTGTTGCCTGGCTAATCCTGGGAACGTTCAATCCTAGGAGGGCCTACTGGGTGTCAGAGATAATGGGTCTATGACTGCCAACCCTCCATAAATTGGGGGATACTGAAAACACCATATGTGCAAACACTATCCTTAACCATCTGTGGCAACAGGAGTGTTTCACTATCTTAGCTTATTTCTTGGAGTGAATATTTGAGAAGATTTTGGGGGTGGGGGCGGTACTGCAACTTCTGCACCCATTTTTAAAACTCCACTCATGTTCATGGTATTCAAAATCTTAAGTTACCTCTGGGACTTTGTATGAAAAAGGCTCATTGACTTGAATCACTTATGAAATAAATAAGGTGACTATATATCAAAGAATACTTTTTAGAGAGCTGTCATCTTAAACAGGCATTATATTGGAATACAGCCTCAGAAACTCCCTTGGCAATATTGAAAAGAGGTTCTAAATCAGATTTACAACAAGGTTTATCCTAGCACTTTGGGAGGCCAAGGCGGACGAATCACGAGGTCAGGAGTTTGAGACCAGCCTGGCCAACAGAGTGAAACCTTGTTTCTACTAAAAAATACAAAAAATTAGCTGGGAATGGTGGCGGGCACCTGTAATCCCAGCTACTCAGGAGACTGAGGCAGGAGAATTGCTTGAACCTGGGAAGTGGAGGTTGCAGTGAACCAAGATCATGCCATTGCACTTCAGCCTGGGTGACAGTGTGAGACTATCTCAAAAGAAAACAAAACAAAACAAACAAACAACAACAACAAAAAACACAATCTAAATTCTTTGTACACTCAACACTCAACTGCCTGTTTTGAAAACCCTGATGTGCAAAAAAAAAAAAAAAAAAGGAAACTCTACCCTTTATTCTAGAGGTTAGAATTTGGCTCTCACTGCTGCAGCCTAGCTTTGATTCTACGTCAAGGAACCAGGGAGAGATGGAAAGTTTACCACTTTGAAATGTAAACTTCTACAATAAATTCTTAAGTAGATCCCGTTGGGTCACGAGAGAAACATTTATAAAAATTAGTTTGAATGACTTGCTTTGAATGTATATTTGTATGACTCTTGACTATTTGGGGTACCAATTTGCAATTCTTTCTACCCCCAGGAAAAAGTTTTTGATTTCCTGTCTTACTGACTTTCTCTTTTAATCTTCTCTCTATGGGGCACACTGGTCATAGAGTGTGTGTGTAGACAGTCATCTGAGAAGCTGAGACCCTAGAGAATACAACTGGACAGAAATGTGGGATGTACCTCATTTGGCTAATAAAACTTTCCTTTCTTTGAGCTGTCACTGGGAATGGTCTGAATCTTGGGAAGGACATTGGTTAAAGCCTCATGTTATCAGTCTCACATATGCTTGCTTTGGCTTCGAGTCATTTGTTTAGGTATACCTCTGGTTTAAAACTTTGGTTTACATCTAGAGTACGATAGCAAATTTTTCCCCAATTTCTCTTGTTTCCTATATTGAGCCTGAGAGACACGGCTACCACTGCCACCGGGAACTGAACTAGTGAGCAGGCAAGGCAGACTCCTGACAGTCAGCAGGGCCTTGCGGCAGGGAGTGGGGTGGGTGGAGGCTGGGAAGGCACTGCTCCCACAGCCAGCACCACTGTTGCTGTAGCCCCATTCCCTCTGCTCCAGTGAAAGGCTGGCTGCTCAGAGGACAAAATATTTGCTCCTTAGATAGTTAATTTTGTTTTAAAAGAGTGAAAAGTCAGCTTAATTAAAAGCTGGTATTCAGGCCATTAAAAAAAAAAAAAAACCCTCTATGTTTTCCTTTAGATCTTATTTCCCCATGTTTACTTGTTTGTTTTTGCCAACTGAAACCCCTTCTTAATTGTTTAGTCCCTTTAGTCCACTTATTTTCTCAGTGGCAAGATTTTTGATGTTAAAAAAAAAAAAAAGTGCAAAATTCCATTAGTCCTTTTGGGAAGCTTAAGATCTCCCCAGACTAGCTCCTCTAGAACTCATTCTTTCATTTATTTCTGCCCCCTATTTTGCCACCTTCAATCTCCCATCCAGTTTCCTTTAGTCATTGATAAGTTATCCTGCAAGCCCCTACTTTCTCCATCTACTGGTCAATGAATAAGAATTATTAAGAAAAAATATGAGTTCTAGTTATCACATAAAGGGATCTAAAAGAGACTTCCAGTGACTGTGAGACCTCTTGAGGAACACAATCAAGGTGCCACTGCATTCTTGGGTCCCTTGTTCCCCTCACAGAGCCCTAAGGGTCAGGAGTTGGTTTAGCCTTATTCATTAATAGGCTCCACCTTGAATTGCATATTCAATTAAGACACAGAATCTAAATTAAAGTCACCTCCCAAATAAATTGGTCCCCAAAATGCAACTTTCTGGCATTTGGCTAGCTATTTTTAAACTATTTGTAAAAGAAATTTACATCTAAAAAGAAAATCTTCATTTGAAAAGGCATCTTCCTCCTCTGTACCTAAACCACCAGAAAATTTTACAATGAGAAAGGTATTGACTTAAACATTTACATAAAAAATCTATCTTACTTTTGTTTAAGATACTTTTCCTGCCTATCATGCCTTAACGAGGCCTTTACCTGTTTTGGCAAAAAAAAAAAAAAAAAAAAAAAAATGATATTTAGATCTAAGTTCTTTATCTAGATCTAAGTTCTTTATCTTTGAGATATAAATTTCTACTTTGTTTAACCTAGAGCCGTCTCTTTAGAAGTACAAATGTGGCCGGGCGCGGTGGCTCACGCCTGTAATTCCAGCACTTTGGGAGGCTGAGGTGGGCAGATCATGAAGTCAAGAGATGGAGACCATCCTGGCCAACATTTTCTCTACTAAAAATACAAAAATTAGCCAGGCATGGTGGTGCGCGCCTGTAGTCCCAGCTACTCAGGAGGCTGAGGCAGAAGAATCACTTGAACCCAGGAGGTAGAAGTTGCAGTGAGCCGAGATCCTGCCACTGTACTCAAGCCTGGTGACTGTGCGAGACTCCATCTCAAAAATAAATATATAAATTTAATTTAATTTAAAAAAAAGAAGTACAAATGTAGGGTTGCCTAGTTAACAACTAAACAACTACTTAGAGCAATAAAACAGGTCATCAGAATAGCTATGGTCTAAATGAGGGAAAGAAACAGAGTTTGGAAGCTGGCAAGTAAAGAATCTTATCCAAAGCTAGAAGATCTGCTTCTGTCTTAGTAGCTATACGACTACATGTCTATATGTATTAAGTATATGTGCTATTTCTATGTAATGTGTGATAGGCAGGGATCTAGACCCGACATGGCAGTGCCACCCGGCGTAGCAGGCCCTTTGTTCAAGACTTCCCTTCCTCTTTGAACACACCCGCAGACTTTCATACCTCAGAGGTTCCGGCTGGGCAACCACACTCCCCCATGACCTGCAGCTCACCTGCATTCCACAAGTTCGTAAACAGCAGTTTCAGTTAACAGTTTCCAAAGACCCCTTCCTCATGACCCTTACTCGACTCCTGCCCTAGTAGTTTCAAGATCCCCCAGGCCCTGTTTGCACAACCAGCTTCTCTACCTCTCGGGCTATACAAAGCCCCTACCCTCCTCCCTCAGTGCGACTTCCTCGGCCCGCACCTTTGGACTGAGGAACCTCGCCCGTGAGTCCTAATAAAGGCTATTCTCACTGCCATTTGCCTTGTGTCTTCGTTCCCAGTTCAACTCCAGCCTCAGTTTACCTTTACAATGTGAGATAATCTTTGGTAAATACAGCTAATTTTAAAATTGTTGGTAAAATAAAATGTCTTCAGAATTTTCAGTACTAAAAATAATTTAAACTTTTTTTGTGTGGGACTACTGATCAGATTTTGACTTCCTCTGTTAGCAGTCTTAAGATCATGAAACTGTTGCTTCTGTATGTTTTTTATATTTGTTTGGTTTCTCCATAAGCTGAAGCTGTAAGGGCTGGCTCCTGGGCTCCCCTGAAGCCTTGCACACATCTTGCTGTGAGCTTATGTCTTTGTTTTTGAGCCTCTGGATTCTGAGATCTGGACAGGTGGCCATGGTAAGGTGTGTCTACAGCACCTGGACCCCCAGTTGCCATCTTCACAGTTCTGTCCTCTGTTCTGAGCTCCACATCTGGTGTGTGAATTCAGAACCCAGGTGGGACCTGCATTTCACAGCCATTCTGGATGCCATGTGAGTACTTGAAACCCAAGATGACTAGAAAAAATATTAGGGAGGGTACCTCTGTCATAGTTTCAAAATTATTTTTAGTAATTTAAAATATTAAAGTCATGTTATATTAAATTAAGTAATAATCATAAAATGTCTGAGTCATTTGTAAGTTAAATACTAAAACATTAATTATTAAACATGTTTGTTTATATACTTTGACATCTTTTTATATCATAAAGTTAAACTTAGATCTGTTAATTGACAAAAAATTGAGAAAACATTTTTATAAAAAATTATGAAATGCATTTCATGAGAAAATACTGATACAAAACAGTCCAAAATTGCTTTCCATGTTTTCACTAGAAATTAGAGCTACCAAAAGTCAAAATTTAAATTATTATATGTAATTAGGAGTATTAAAATAAAAGAAATAATTTTATATGCAAAGTGAATGAGAGAAGCAAGATACACTTTTGGTGAGGAAAGTTATAAAGGCATGAAGTGTGTTTGTTTAAAAAAATTGTTTTGTTTCTAAGAGAAGAAAAAAACATAGATTTCTACCTGGAAAAGTTAGGGAAGTGGATATAGAAAGTTAGGGAAAGGGAATTCCAAAATTTTGCAGATTAAATATTCATTAATATTAAATCTTCATTCATCTCTTAATGGACACTTAGGTTGTTTCTAAATCTTGGTTGTTGTGAGTAGCACTGCAATAAACATGGGTCTGCAGATATTTCTTTGATACACTAATTTCCTTTCTTTTGGTACATACCTAGCAATGGGATTGCTTTATTTTAAGTGTTTTTAGGTTGAGCCTTAATAGCAAAAATACACTAATGAAAAACTAGAATTTGATTTTTAAAAATAATTTTACATAGTATTAAAAAGAAGTAGTAAAAGATGTTGGCTCATCCTTTAAGTAAACTGAAAAAACTTTTGGGAGAGAGAAAAGGAGACAGAGACTGTATATCTGATGCTAATTTTGTTAGGTCTTTTGATTATTTGGAAACTAAGTGTCTTGTCTTGGTGAAGATTTTTGCTTTCTGAAACCTTTTAATTATCACTGTGGCTAAATGAATGACTGTCATTTTACAGTGATTTGTGATCCTATTTTGGTCAAGTATTTTAAACCTTTGACATATTTGACAGGCTTCTCAAAATCAAATTTCACAAATCAAAATTAAGACTTTTTGACCTCAAACTTACTTTGGGATGTTACAGACAGCCCCTGAGGCATCTGAAAAAGAGATAATAAACATATTTATTTGATATGTTAAGTTATATGGGAAGCATTGTCCAAAAAGGAATAATGTTGAATCTTCTTTGCATTATATTTGCATAAATGTGTTCCAAAATTGTGTGAGATTCTTAAAAATCTGATATATTAAATTGTAGGCCACAGAAAATAGCTAAAGGTATTTGTCAATCGCATCTCTAACCATGGCCATTTTAAGCCTTTTGTCTGCAGTAAATTGCTTTCTTCTGATGCTTTTTTCCTAAAACCTCTTTGCAAATCCTAAAGTATTGTGTCTTCAAGGAGGTTTATGGAAAAGACTACAAAAAGTACCCTGAAATACAGGTTTCCAACAACTTTAAGATCATACAATTGGACTAGGTAAGAATTTTGAAAACTCCAATTAGAAAACTGGACTCATAAAATTACCAACCTAGTATCAAGCACAATAAGAATTAAATATGTGGGACTGAATTGATGAAGAACCGAAATGATTTTTATATTTTTTTTGTTTAAACTATTGCTCATTTTTTAATGTTTTCTTTTCTAGAGTTATAGGAATTGGATGAATCATACTTTTGTGAGTAAAATTGAACTGTTTACCTTTTTCACTTCCTAATCCCTCCAGAATTTGTAAATTGTTTGGGAGTATTCTTATTTTATGGCAGTATACATATTTGTATGAGCTCAATAAAGATCTGTTTTCTTTTATTACAAGTCACAATTGGAGATACTGTTATTTTACCAAAGCTTTGACTGGAATGTCATATTTTCAAATGTGACCAGGCTGCTTTGAGATATTCAGCTTGACTTTATAAAGTCAATAGACCTAGAAAAAGATTAACCTGGTACTTTGTCTATATAGTTCCTTTACATGGTTTCTGACCTTGCAGTAAGTAAAGAATGTGACAGGCCCAGGAAACTCAAGATATTTTGAGGACCTTAAGAAGAATTCACCTAATTCACACAGATATTACAGACACTGTCTTTGGTTTGGCTTCTAAGCCTTTAGAAGTTTCCCGAAGTCTAATTCAAAAGTCCTTATGAAAAAATTCCTGTAAAGCTAACTTAAAAATAATCTATATGCCAATTACTGTTCTTGCTGTACTTTATACAAATAATCAGGCCAAGTATAATAAGACTAAAATTTATTTTACAAATAAATTCATCTTACGATAAGATGAATCTTTGGTAGAAGTGAGAGACTAAAGAGAAAAAAACTATGTGTCAAAAAAAAAAAAAAAAACCTATAGTACACTTACAATGAGATTCCAGCTCATTGTGGCTTTTTTAAATGAGATTTTGTTATTTACCTGAAATCTAGACTAAATCCTAAATTTTTAGTTTCCTCCAGTATCTGGCTGTGACTCTCCAGATTAACATTTACAACTTTTCTCCTACCCTTCTGATTTAAAATCACTAGAGATTAAAACGGCTTTTCTTAAAGCCCTACCAACTGAAACTAGACAACTTGACATAAACGTTGGGAGAAATTGCTATAGCAACTTATAAACAGCCTTCATGCCTGTTGACTTATGAACTATGCAGAAAGTTTACTAGAACACTTCACTGAAATTACAACCTAGGAACATCTGTCAGTTTGCCACTGGCTGCCCAGTCCAACTAAAGATGCTTCAGAGACTCTAGAAAAACTACTTTATAGACTACTCTAGACATTAACCTTTTCTTCTTCTTCTTCTGTTTCTATAGAAATTCCCCTTAAAGATCTGTTTGCATAAATCATATGTAGATGCCTAGCTTTGCGTTTTCATCTGCAATGCCACCTTCTGGAATGGGACTCAATGCTTTAACTCCTGGAATGAGACTCAACTATTTAACGGACCTGACAGATTCTCAGATTCTCAAGATTGAGTTTGATTCAAGAAGATATGGCTGCTGGTCTTCATCTATGCTTTTGTTTTTCTTCACTAATCTCTTATCTCACAATCTCTAAGCCAAATCTCTCTATAGCCACCAATCCCAATTTAATATATGAAACTTTCTGAAAATAAACTTTCAGCTGGGGGACTAAAAAAAAACAAAAATATTTCACCCCAAAATATACTTCTTTGACATATTTTGAGTTAGCTATTCAGAGAGCCTGCAGACAGGAATAGCCTTGAAAAGCTGCCTTTTATGGAGAATATTTGCATTTGTAGAGAAAAATCTACTTTAGCGAAATAAACTGCCAGGCTTTCTCTCAGGCCCGCCAGTTTATCGAGATCTAGGAAAGATGAACTCCACCATAGCCTTCCATCTGTTCTTTCTGAGGTCTGCTACCTGTGAGGCTTCATCTGCATAACAAGATTATCTTTGCGGGCCTTACCTTTCTTTCTCCTTCTCTCGCATAACCTGTCTTGCCGTGCTTCAGGCCCTTATTTTTACTGTAACCTCAAGATGATTTAAAAGGATAAACCATCTGGTCTTTTCTTTGAATTTTCATATTTTGTATGACTTCCATGCACATGTGTGCAGTTTTTAAAATCTATATCTCTTTTCTTCTCTTTCCTCCTTTTTTTTTTTTTTTGGTAAGGTCTTGCTCTGTCACCCAGGCTGGAGTGCAGTGACACAATCATGCCTCACTGCAGCCTCGATCTCCTGGGCTCAAGCCAACCTTCCACCTCAGCCTCCAGAATCACTGGGACTACAGGCCTGAGCCACCACACTGGGCTAGTTTTTTCTGTTGTTTGTAGTGATGGGGGTCTCTCTATGTTGCCCAGGCTGTTCTTGAATTTCTTGGCTCACATGATCCTCTCTTGCCTTGGCCTCCCAAAGCACTGGGATTATAGCTGTCAGTCACCACACCTGACCCCTTTTCTCCTTTTAATCTGCTCTTTGTCAATTGATTTTCAGCAAACTTTCAGAAGGCAAAGGGAAAGCTTTCCCTTGACCCCTTCCTTCCTTTGACGATTACTGCTTGCCCTGATATTTACTGAAGAAAAAAGAGCAGGGCTGTGGTAAATTTGGGATGTGACTTAAATTGTTTTATGGGTAGATAACTCCCTGGTATCTTGTCTTGATTTTATAATTCTGTTCTGTGGTCCCTGATCTGTCTTCCTGCTTCATCTTGTGAACAAGGAACACACAAACCACTGCTTGATCAAGTAAGGGAAAAGAGGGAGTTACTAGAGTTTAGTTACTCTAGGTGCACGAGATGTAGCTCACCAGTGAAATCATCCTGACCAATGCCCCATGGTCTCTCCCACAGGAAATATCCCTACCTCAGAAGTATTCGGATCATGTTTTATATTTTGTTTTCCTATCGTTTTACTTTTCATTTATCCATTTATGTTTGCTTTTTATGTTTTGGAAATTTCATAATGGTTTTGGTTTTCTAATGACATTCCATATAGCTTCTCCATACTTATGGATTTATCCATTGAATAAATTAATTTTTATATATTTTCATTGGCTTTTAGAAGGGAAAGTGAGTAGGCACGTATTCTTAGTTTTTCATTTTGGTGCAGTCTCCCTGTTACTGATGATAATTTTGTGGGAAAACTTGACACTCTATCAATGATGAAGGAATTCCAAGACACATTATTTCCCCACAAGTGCAAGTCCCTGAAGCACAGTATGAGAAACAGTGTTCTAATTGTTGTGATTTCATTCTCATCCTGCAACATTTTAAATGTGTTCTGGCTTCCCATATGTCTCTACCTGTAGAAAGAATGTAAATGATGCCCTTTGAGTGTTCTAATCTGTATGGTGGCAATTTCTTATTGAAAATTATAAAGTAATCATTCTGGTTCGAAACATTAATCTCTGAATTTAGTCTCATGTTCCTCCAAGCCTAAAGATGAAGCATCTCATGACTCTGAACAGAATTAAGTTTCTTAAAATTTAATGTTGAAAATTAGACCTTGGATATGTAATCATCAAATGTCTGGACTTTAGCACCAAATATCCAAAGTATGAATTTCAGCTTTTTCACTTAATAACTATGTCATATTGTTAGCTCAGTCTCCTCATCATAAAAAAGTAGTTTGGCTTATAGACTGTACTTTATAAGTATTGACAAAAGATACCAGAAAGAAAATTCACATAAGCCCTATTTCCCAAAGTAAACCCACAGGATATTAAATGTTTCAAAGAAGAGAAGTCCTACTGTGAGAAACAAATGTTAAACAGGATTATTTAATTTATATCTTCTTAGATCCCATAACATGTTATATATAACATGTTTGAGTCTTCAATAGTGAGATATGATATATAGATACATTTATTTGACTCCAGAAATCTTTTATCTCAGAGTAACTCGCAGAATTTATTTTCTCAGATAAGACTTTGGATGCACCAAGGTCAATGTCATTCTGATGGTCTCTTGGGAGACCACAGAGCTGTTATGTATCCAAGAGACAATACCCAAGACATCTCCCTGTGTCTGGTAGTGAATGAATTTTTAGTATTTGCAGCTTTCTGGAGTGCAAACTCAACACCAAGAAATTCTGCATCGTAAAAGTGCTCCATAGTTTTAATAGTCCCCATTTGTTTTCATTATTACAACTTATTTTTCAAGATCCTAGTCCCCCAGGCCTGTTGAGCAGAATGACTAATCCAGGACTGCAAAAAAAGTGGGTAATAACACATATTAAATAGGCTAAACTATTGAGCTTCTTCATCTAATATTTGTTTCTATTTGGCTGCTATTTTGTTTATCAGCAGCTGTTTCTTGGATATATAAAACTTAACCACATCCAAGAGTCCCATTCAGTGGCAGGTTTTCTGTTACCATGAGGGGACTGTTTTTGAGCAGTTGAACATTTGGGAATTTGAAAAGATACATAAGGTTTCCTCCTTCCTCTGCTGGTGATGGGGACTGACTAGGGATCCTTATAGGGAATGTGGGAGAGATTATTTATAGTCCTCTGTGAGGAAAATAAAACTCCAAGTGAAATATCACTAAAAAGATTA
Source organism: Papio anubis (assembly GCF_008728515.1). Taxonomy (NCBI): domain Eukaryota; kingdom Metazoa; phylum Chordata; class Mammalia; order Primates; family Cercopithecidae; genus Papio; species Papio anubis. Next base: position 56,978,420 of record NC_044981.1, on the reverse strand, counting down.
TTTTCCAACATCTATAAACATCTCTTTTTGGCAAATGAATTTTTCTTCTTCTGTTACAAAATACTTGGGGCAAGGAAGACATAGAAAAAGAAAATGATCCACTGCTGGGATTGGGAGTCCTCGCCCCCTTAACTTGTTCCTATCCAGACCATAGTTTTCTCAAATTATATCCAAATAGTAAAAAGGGATATTTTGAGTATGTTTGAGTGATGTAGCTAGTTCATAGTGTTTTCAGGTCAAATTATCCTGAGAAACTTGTACAATAAGTAAAGAAAATGTTACTTGAACTTAGAAAATGTTACTCAAACAATAGAAAAGTTATTCAAACTTAGTTGCTGAAATACATACTTATTCTTAACTATAAGAAGACATTTAGGTGTTGTCCTGAATAGGCAAGCTGTCTCCCAAGAAGTGTCCCTAGTGGCTTCCATTCTTTCTGAGAATCTAAAAGGTCAAAGCTAGAATTATCTGAACCATCTAACTGCAATCATGAAATTAACTTGATATCTATAAAATCTTGATACCTACTTTATTTTATTTTATTTTACTCTAAGTTCTGAGATACATGTGCTGAACGTGCAGGTTTGTTACATAGGTATACATGTGCCATGGTGGTTTGTTGCACCTATCAACCTGTCATCTATGTTTTATGCCCCGCATGCATTAGGTATTTATCCTAATGCTCTCCTTCCCCTTGCCCCCTACCCCCCGATAGGCTCCGGTGTGTGATGTTCCCCTCCCTGTGTCCATGTGTTCTCATGTTCGACTCTCACTTGTGAGTGAGATCATGCAGTGTTTGGTTTTCTGTTCCTGTGTTAGCTTGCTGAGGATGATGGTTTCCAGCTTCGTCCATGTTCCTGCGAAGGACACGAACTCATACTTTTATGGCTGCATTGTATTCCATGGTGTATATGTGCCACAGTTTCTTTCTCCAGTCTATCACTGATGGGCATTTGGGTTGGTTCCAAGTCTTTTTTTGAGACAGGGTCTTGCCCTGTCAGCCATGCTGGAGTACAGTGGCACAGTGATGGCTTACTGCAACCTTGACCTCCTGAGCTCAAGTGATCTTATCACCTCAGCCTCCCAAGCCACTGGGACTGCAGGCATGTGCCACCATGTCCAGCTAATTTTGATTTTGTTTTTTTGTAGAGACAGGGGTCTCACTGTGTTGCCCAGGGTGGTCTCAAACTCCCGGTCTCAAACAACCCTCCCACCTCAGCCTCACAAAGTGCTAGGATTCCACTTTTTAATAAAATACTGTATCTGAGTATAAGTGTGAATTTTACCAATTTAAATCATGTGATCCACAAAGTATCACTCTCACATTCTCAGGCAATGCAAAAATAATCATAGTCATCATCATGGAGGGTAAAGAAACTTTAATTTTTCTTAAATTTGTGTAACCTCAAAAGAAGAGAAGGTAGAGAAAGGGAGAGAGAAATGAATACAAAACAGACAGCAGCAGCTGCAATGAATGTCCTCTTTATCTTACTGTTGCTTTTAGAGTTATTGACACAATTAATCACTCATATTTGCATGCAGCTTTATAAATTTACAAAGTGAACAAGCAGTAGTTATATGAATCATAATTAGGATAATCCATTTAAAAACCCTAATAAATGGACATTTAACTAAATGGAAATGGAACTAAGGGCTCCCAACTCATCTTTTATCAACTAGTTTGATGATGGTAGGGTGTGGCCTTTTCTTGCTTTCCACGGTGTCTGGCTTAGAATATGCACTTCATAAATATCCATCAATTAAATGAACTAGAAATTGATGACAAATGATGAAGCAGTCCATTGCTTGCAAATGCAGTTTCTTAAGCACAGATTTGAATGCAAGAATGGGAGAGATGACTACAGTTAGTTTTCTAAGCATCTATAATGAGATAGTAACACCAATCTCTGGAAGTCAAAGACTGGTCATTTAAAATGATGTGTGTGCATGGAACAGTGTAAGGGCCTTTGAGAGAAAGATGAAATCAGGGAAAGACAGAGACAGTTTAATATAAAGATATGTTCTATAACCAATGACATTCTGAAAGTTAACCAATCCATTGTTCTTATAGCATAAAGAACCACAATCTGTCAAATTAAAAATATCTTTTTTTTTTTTTTGGCCTCAACTCTGGGACCAAAACTAGTACTAGTACAGTACTAGTATTGTATTAGCCTGACCCCACATAGAGGAAGGCTGGGACATCCATGCCAATCTTGGTGTTATTTCTGAATGTTTGAAAGTGGAAAAATGTACGTTTTCTATTGAAATACAATAAAAATAAGGGTAAAAGGCAATATTAAGCTGGTATTACACAAGGTGAGTGCAGGTGTTCCTGTTGGTCTGGGGATGTGCTCTCACAGTAGGTTCTGCCCCCAGAAACCTGATTGCAGAGAGAGAGAGACAGAGAGATAAAAAGGCTATCTCTTCAGTCTCCTTAGCACCAGCTGACTCTGTCTTGACACATGGTCAGCAAAATGATGGTGAGATTTCAGTTACAACACAATTCATATGCATGCTAGTATGTTTGATTTGGCAGCTCCAAAAGAAGTATCTGCTAAGACTAGTTGATATAAGACCCAAGCTGTGATTCAAAAAGCCAGCTGTGGCTGCTTCCTCATTAGGAGGCTTGCTATCAGGAGAGTGATACGCAGCACAGAGTTTTGGTGGGGGAGTAGGGAGTGCTATCAGTTTTCCCAACTCATGACAGCATCAAATGCTGAAAACAGAATAAAAATGGCAAGGAGAAAGTGAAATGAACAGGTGTGCAGCTAAATTAGTCAGAAGGTATCTTTATGCACAAAGAAATTTGAACAATTTTTCTTATGTATTATTAGTCAGGACTTCAGAAATGCAAAAACCCTATTTATATTAGATTAACCTCAAAAGGGAATGTAATGAACTGAAGAACAGAGAAGTTCAAGGATGAAGCTGGCTTCAGGCATGTAGAGAATATTGTTCTTGAATGCTATCTTCAGGGCCCTCTGTCTCCCCCATTCCTGCTTTCTTTCTTTCTTTTTTTCTGGGCTGGCTTTATTCTTTCCTATGGCATATATATTTTCTTTCAAGTGACTGGGAACATGGCCGCTGGATCCCTAAACTCAAATCCTCCCAGACTAGAACCTCAAGTAGAAAAAAAAAAAAACCGTCTTTTTCCAAATGTCATAGATTGATATCAAGAAAAATTCTAATTCCTTTATAGAGTACTATGTTCAGTCTTGTACTAGTCACCTTGCCAAGAATGTTGGATTCTTTGATTGGCCTGAGCTAACATAAAAGTCTTGGACGTTGTCATTACAGGCATTATTAGAGTCACTTAGAGAGAGCTAGGGAGTTCCCTCAGAGAAAGTGAAAGCTGGTCCCAGAAGAAGCAAGGTAGAAAACATGGAAGATATTCTTCCCCAAAATGAATCTGTTTCATAAAGAAGCAGGGTGGGAAAATATACTGAACAGAAAGAGAATTCACCACTAAAGGGGCAATGTTCTGATATTGGGACAAATACACATATCAGGAGACACATGCTCTTTGAAGCTTGTGTAGCTGTATCTTAAAGCATTTTCCCAATTAATATCAGCAGGATCTTTTTTATTATAAGTAACAAATACCCAAAGCAAACTGGCTTAGCAAATAAAGGATTTAAGTAACTAAAAAATCCAAAGGTTCTGGTGTCTTATGGCAAGGCTTGATTTAGAAGTTCAAACAAAGTGACTATGACCTCAATTCTAGTTCTTTGTTTTTCAGTGTTATCTCAGCATTGGCTCCACCATCAATAAACTTCCCCTTCGTAGTCTGGAGACGGCTACCAATAGCTCTCAGATCATCATGCTTTCTCTTTCATGATAAGCACAGAAGTTAATTGTTCTCTAATTTCTAAATAAGAGATCTTGGGTTGAGTCTAATTGAATCAATTGGATATCAATTAGATACCCAGTGAACCACTGAAATCAGAGAAATCGAATTATACCAATTATTATAAGCTTGAGCCCCTGGTATCAACTCTGAAGCAATGAGCTATGAGAGGAAAGAATGAATATCAAAGAAATATTTAAGTGCTGTTCCCAAGAGACAGAATAGATGCTGAGTGGGCAAAAACAGTAAATGTGCAAAATAAAAATTTTTACCATAACTTATTTGATGACTCAAGCACATTTCAGGACTTTATAATGCTTCAGAGTCATCACAATGATTATAAGTTATTATAAACTGTTGTGGTACATCTGATGTCCAAAAAAGATCTTGCAAATCATATTTTCTAAGCCTCTTTTCTTAGAGAATAGCTAAGATAGAACTATAGCTTCTCAAAAGCTACAGTTAGCGTGTACTATAATTATAATTTTAGTCAAACTTTCCTTGTATTTCCTTCTCATGATCGTGATGGTAGCCAGCAACACTGAATTATTATTGCATGAGTTTTGGAACACTGTAAAATGCTTTCATCACTGGACGAAGGCTTATAAATGATGAAGTACCATTTTTCTCTATTTTATGTATTTTTATGTATTCTTTTAAAAAATCACAGCTATCTGATGGTTTCTCTAGTTTTACTGAACCTTTTTTTTTTTTAATCACTCTTTTATGTACTGAATGGAAGATGGTCCTAGGAATAAATCCACAATGGGTTTTAAGTAAAAATGATTACTTATGTGTAAAATAACATTGCATTCAAGTTGTTTTGCTGCAGCTCTTTTCTATGCTCCATAAAATCACATAATTTCTACATCATATTATCTATTTCTCCATGAAAGAAATACAAGAATAGTTTCAAAGAAAATTTACAATTTTGGTATACATCTACACAGCTACATAGAAAAAATCGCAAGTGTCAATATGAAAAAGAAAATTTGCAACAGAATTATAAAATTTGCTATAAAGCAAATGTTATGCTTTCAAAAATTATGCTTAAAAATTTTTTTTGCTTGTTTTCATGAAAAAAACATGCAAAACTCAGAATAAGTTGTTTTATTGTGATTTCTGATACCACTGAATATTCACAATCTCTACTTCAGATTCTGTTCACTAAGGGTCAATAAATAAGCCTAGAGGAGGTATTATGTAAGATGACTAAACAAGACGTATGCACTCACATTGCTAGTATATTTTTATTCTAATGATCTTAAATGTCTTGTTAGATAGTATGTTTGTTAAGTCATCCTCTTATTATCCCTAAAATTATAGATGCCTAAATCCTTTAAAAAAGCAAATTAAATTCATCAATATACAAAAATTGATAAACTTTGTACTAAATGGGGTTTATTCTACCAATGCAAGGTTAGTTTACCATATGCAAATCAGCCAATATAGTTAATCACTTTAGCAGATTGAGGAAGAAAGGTCATATAATACTACATATAGATGTTTTTGATAACTGCCCATTTATATTAAAAACGCCACAAACAAGAAATAAAAGAAAATTTCCTCAAGTTATTTGAGCATCCATGAAAAACTTAGAGCTAATATAATACTTAACAGTGAAATAGTAAACGCTTTCTTTTTAAGATCAGGAACAAAACAAGGTTGTATACTTCCATCACTTCTATTCGATATTGTGCTAGAGCTAGCGCTAGTGCAATGGGACAAGAAAAGATAGGAATAGACATACAGATTGGAAAAGAAGTACTGAGACTGTCTTTATCTTTGTCATGAAGATAACATGATAATGTTATTTAGAAAGTTCTAAGGAAATCTATGAGAAAAGTACGAAAGCTAATAACTACATATAGCAACAACACAGGATACAAAGAATATAAATATCAATTGTATTTATGAATACTCACAATGAAAAATTTGAACATGAAATTTAAAAATGCCACCCACAATAGCATACAAAACATTAAACAGTTATGCAAAAATATAATAAAAAATATATATATAAGACATCTACAGCAAAAACTATGAAACATTTTATAGTTCAATTAAAAAGGATTAAATGAGAGAGACACTGTGTTTATTGGTTGGAAGACTCAATATTGTTAAGATATTAATTTTCCACCAATTGATCCATATATTCAGTATAGATACAATAAAAATATTAGCAAGATTCTTTCTAGAAATTTAAAAGCTAATTTAAAAATTTATTTTTAAAAAACAAAGGAACTAGAATAGCCTAAATAATCTAGAACAAGAAGAACAAAATTGAAAAGCTTATTCTACCTGACTCCAGATTTGCTATAAACCTACAATAGTCAAGTAAGTGTGGCAAACGGTGAACAAATAGGCCAATGGAACAAAATAGAGTGAAAATTAGACTTCCACATATATGATCAAATGACTTTAACAACGATGTCAAAGTAATTCATTGAGGTAAATAAAGATCCCTTAAATAAATGATATCCATATAAAAAGATTCTTGTTCAATTCATAATAGCTTTATTCATATTGGCCCCAAACTGTAAACAGCCCAGAGGTCCACCAAAGAATAAATAAGCTGTGTTATTTTACAAAATAGTGTTCTACTCAGCAATAAAGAGAAACAAACAACTTATATATGCAACTATATAGCTGAATCTCAAAAATATTTTGCTGAATGAAAGAAACTAGAAACAAAAAAGGTGGATACTATTTGACTCAGTGAAATTCCAGAACAAGTAAAATTAACCAGTGGTGATACAAATCAGAATCACACTTCTCTGAGATATCAGTTCATTGAAAAAGGGCATGACTGAAATTTTGTAGAATGGTAGAAAATTTCTTATTCTTGACATGCAACCTATTTTTCTATGAGAGTGACAGAGACTGAAAATGTGGCTACATGTTAACAACCAGTGAATATAGATCAAGAACGTAGGAAGTTTATATTACTATTCTCGTGTTTTTCTGTGGGCTTAAAATTTGTTTTACATAAAATGGTTTTTTGAAGAAAGGAATTAATTTTGTCCAAATCTCATTCTGAAAAGATTTGAAAAGACTTATAGCAAGAATACACACAAAATTATAATTATACAAGAATGCATAAATTATACATTAAAATGTAAAATGAAGTCTAGAGAAAAACAGGACCAATAAAAGTTCATTACAAATCTGCAACCACATATATCTTTAAGCTTTAAATTTATCTTTGTGCTTCTAAAACAAAAACCAGTTAAAAAACAAAAAGTTACATAATAATTACCATAAGGAATATGAAGATTTATCTTTGTTGGATCATGAATGTTATACTAGCTTTATAAAATTGTAAAAAGAAGCTGTTTTCCCATCTTTTTAAAGTTCTGGAACATTTTGTAAGATATAGAAATTTTGTTCTTTATACTTTGAAGAAATTTAACTATCAAAACCACCTCTTCTCTGAATCATTTTATTAGTGATATTTTGAACACTATTTTACTCACCTGCTTAATGGTCTATTCTGGCATTATATTTTATTCTGATTAAATTTAGGAATTTTTATAGTTTTCTGGAAGTATATACTTTCATTTTTAATATCTGTATCTATTTGTATATTCTTGTTTCAAATTTCTTCTCTTGTATGGGCCTTCTAGGCTTTTTTGCATGTATCATTTTCGAAAACAATGATTTTTCATTGTTCATTCTAAATAACTATTTTTTGCTTCTTATTTTCTTCTATTTATTGTTCTTATGTTTGGTTTATTACTTTTTTCAAATTCTTTAAGTTAAATGCTTAGTTCACATATTACCACCTATTTTCACTTTTGCTTTTAATATAAAAACTTTTTAGATAATAAATTTACTACTATTCCAAAAGAGGTTCACTTATTTTTTATTACTTAAAGTTGTGGTATTATCTTTTTTAAAAAATAAGATTCCCTTTTATTTGTTTTTTTAAAAATCTCTAAGTTTAGAGACATTTTCCCTTTACACCTTTGTTATGTCTAGATTTAAAATGGGAGAGTGTGGTTGATATAATTAATAATTTTTCTTTTAAATTTTTAAACGGTAAATTTTTGAAGATTCATGAGCATTTCATATACTCTTTCTGATCTTGGGCATAAAGTTATCCGCATATCTCTTTAATAAGCCTCCTTAGTGTTATTCAGATTCTCTATTTTAATACTATATATATCCATGTCGGTTTCCTTGGGCTGTCTCAAAAGCAAAGTGATGTTTTCAGATTTTTGAAGTCAATTTATTTATTTCTATTTTTCCTTATACTACTATAGTTGTGTCATATTTTTATATTATATTTACTTCATACATTATTTCACAAGTTTTATGTCTTCACTACTTGTCCTGGATGCTTTATGCTTTTAATTCAAATTTGACATTAATTTTGCCATTTTTGCTGTATTTTATATATTTAGCCATATATTACTTAACATTTTTAATTTCTGTGGTCAGAAACACAGATTAAATAACTCAAAAGAAAAAATTTGTTAGAAGATATTGAGGTTTCTCAGAATAATTAAACCACCAAATCACAGAAAAAAAGAACATAAGCATCCCATTTCGAGGACACAGCGCACAGCACCAGGCATGGCAAAGAGAAAACGACCTATGGTCTGGAAAGAACATGCTCTACAGCCTGAGTGAAGCAGAGAGTTTGTATTGGGGATGAGTAGAAAAGGGGAATTCCTATTGATTTCTAAATGCTTGATGTCTCCTCTCCCTGTTTTGAAAACCCAACCTGATAATGTAGATTTAAAGTGCCTACCTTCTACATTTTCTACATTATGTTTCATTATTTGTACTAAATTAGTTCATAGTATTTTTTTTTTTTATTATATGCCTTGTAAGTCAGGTTTGTACTTTTGAGTATGGAATTTATTCTTTCCAGTGAGTTCTTGGTCTCCCTGACTTCAAGAATGAAGCCTCAGACCCTTGAGGTGAGTGTTACAGCTCTTAAAGATGGTGTGTCCAGAGTTTGTTCCTTCAGATGTTCAGATGTGTATAGAGTTTCTTCTTTCCAGTGGGTTCGTGATCTCACTGACTTCAGGAGTGAAGCCTCAGACCTTTGCAGCAAATGTTACAGCTCATAAAGGTAGTAGGGACCCAAAGAGTGAGCAGCAGCAGCAATATTTATGGAGAAGAGGGAAAGAACAAAGCTTCCACAGCATGGAAGGCAACCCGAGTGGGCTACCCTGCTATCTTGGGTGGCCAGCTTGTATTCCCTTATTTGGCCCTGCCCATATCCTACTGATTGGTCCATTTTACAGAGTGCTGATTGGTGTGTTTTTACAGAATGCTGATTGATGCGTTTACAATCCTTTAGCTAGACACAAAGGGATGATTGGTGCATTTACAATCCTTTAGCTAGACAGGAAAGTTCTCCAGGTCCCTACCTGACCCAGAAGCCCAGCTGGCTTCACCTCTCACTTTTACTCCTGGCTGGGAATTCTTAAATAAAATAAAAAGTGATTAGTTGTCAAAGTTTACTTCAATCCTCGCTAAGAAACGTTTGACCCATGGATGTTCTCTTTTGTTGCTATAAGATCTGTGTTTTCTTTCACCAAGTAGAAGCCTTTATCATTTTCTTTTTTTCTTTTTTCTTTCTTTTTTTTTTTTTTTTGAGACCGAGTTTCACTCTTGTTACCCAGGCTGGAGCCCAATGGCCCGATCTCGGCTCACGGCAATCTCCGCCTCCTGGGTTCAAGTGATTCTCCTGCCTCAGCCTCCCAAGTAACTGGGATTACAGGCCTGTGCCACTACGCCTGGCAAATTTTCTATTTTTAGCAGAGACAGGGTTTCTCCATGTTGGTCAGGCTGGTCTCCAACTCCTGACTTCAGGCGATCGGCCCACCTCGGCCTCCCAAAGTAGGGGGATTACAGACCTGAGCCACCGAACCCGGCCTGCCTTTCACATTTTCAGTCTTTGGAGTCCTGCTTAGGGGATTAATAGAAGATTACCCAATGTCCCTATTCAAGAGAAATTCTCAAGGTTGAGTCAAATTCTCATAACTCAGGGGTTAATTACACAAAGTTTGCATTTTCTTATATAAATTTTTACCCTGCCAACTTTGCAGGTAGTTTCAAATAACATTCGGTCACTAGCAGTCATCAGTCCAATCATGATTTGCCATGGTAATTTCTTCCTATCGCTCTATCTCTTCTGCATTACTGAGTAAACAATGATCAACCTAAAGCATGTGGAAAACAAAGTAAATAGAGACTCAAAACAAAACAAAACAAAATGGTAATTGTGAGGTCAGTCTTCAGTTTCAGGCTGAGGCAACCTTTCTAAAGAGTTTGTTTTGGTTCCTCAGTATCTCTACTTCAACCACACACATTTACTAATAGTCATAATATGGTATTAACAATTTGTATAGGAAGAAGATACCAGCATTTCCAGACATGGAGTCCAAATAGCTTATTCTTCATTACCAAAGAGAAATTTAGTCGAGGTCAGAGTTCTGTAAGCAGAACTGAGCTGGGCACAGAATTAAGAGCCTGAAAGAAGTTCTGAGGACAGTAGAGCAAAGGCGGGAGGTTTCTACCAATAGCCAACGTGTTCTCTATACTACTGGTAATCCCGAGCCTACGCATGTGCTTATTCTGCATTTAAACTTAGCACTGGAGTCCACCTCCCTCTCTTCCTGCTGCAGGGAATGAAAACAACTAATATTTTGTGACAAGTTATCACACTTTGTGCTTGTTTAAATAGGGATAAAACTATTACCAACCTTTCCCCTGGGCCGAGAGAGGAAATGACCACTAACATGTAAATCCCATGGAAAGTATAAGATGTTAGAGGCGAAAGGAAGGTGCTAGTCAAATGTTAAAGAAGACAATGAGCAAAGAAAAAGAAAATCCTCTTCCCATTGGCCTCAGTAAATTGGAATCTGCTTTATTTAATTGGTGAAGATAGTTTCACTGTCCAAGCATCTGACTATAATTGCTTTACTACCGACAAATCTGTAAGAAGATTATTTTATCGCACTAAAAATATCTTATCACTATGACTATGACACGAACGCAATGGGGCAGCCACACTTCTTCTTTGATGAATCCAATTTCGTTTTTATAAGGCAAATTTTTACTGGCAGATAAAAGCACTTTAAGATGAACTGTAGAATACAAGGGCAATGATATCTGAAACATTTTACCCGACTGAAAGCTTTACTGCTGTGGAGATACAAGCGGGTGACCTAATAAACTAGAGACTTGCAAAATTCATTCTATAAAAGTCCAGGATTTTACAGCTACACTGTCTTTTCAATTCCAAATGCAATCATGACACATAATTGTGCTAAAATCTCTCACACACACTTTTGACTACTGTACTGTTTTGCGGAAAGATCACTCTGAATTCTTCAGTGAAAATAAGCACCTAATACCACAAACACTTGACAAAATGTTGATGCAATGTGCCATTAACGACCTATGAGGTTGATGCGAAAGTAATTGCAGTGTTTGCTTTTTAAATTAATGGCAAACACCTCAATTGCTTTTGCGCCAACCTAGCCTTCTGTTGTGACCTAATCTCCCCGCTATTCATCCCACGACCCTTCAGCCCTGCCACCTTCTCCTGCCCTGACTGCTTTAACCAAGCTGAGGACATTTAACATTCAGCCTTTTCTCTGGGAGTCAGTCCAGTGTCTTCTACCTTCAAGACATGAGATTTCTTTATGTATCAGAAAAAATAATGAGTGAAGTTTCATTAATGAAGAGAGACTTTTAAAAATAAGTAGTTCTCAAGTATTTACTTATAATGTTTGATGATATTAATTTTGCTGTCAAGTTTAACTTTTGTGAAATCATCATTGAAATAAAAATTGGGAGGAAAATACTCTCGTTCCTTGACTAAAATTTTTACAACTCTCATGTTCGACATGTTAGGATAATAAAAACAAAATGACTGTAGTATTTTAGTTGCCCCAGAACAGTTATAATAAAATGTTAATAATAAGTATTTTACTGTAAGAATACTATTTCTATACTCTGGTCCTAACTGTATGAAAAACACATATTGTATAAAGAGCATTTCAGTTATTAGTATATTTCTTATTTTAGTATTGTTAATCCAAATGGTATATTTTTGCTAAAAAAGTCATAATTTAGAAAAGAAGCCTTATATTATATGATTTCCCAAAAATGTTCATATCAATCATAAATAAACGTTCACAGTCCTCTAAGCAATGTATTGATATTTTCTTTTCTCCATATTAAAGGTGCAGTTTGCTGGTATTGGATCAGTGACCCTAAAATAGCATTGTGAATGTCTCTGACATGCTCTAGGCCTTTCTCTCACATTCACAATATTGCTGCTATGAATCTATGTTTCCTCCTCCAGTTCAGGCTGAGATCTCAAGTACTTTGTGCAACCTTACACAGGCATGGAAGAAGTTGGTTTGAATGGGGTAGCTGGGGCTAGGTACACCAACCTGTAGCATTTGTAAAGTGAAGAGTAGTGATCCTGGCTCTACATTTCATATTTTACTCCAAATAAATTTCAGAAAGACAAACTAAAAAGTACTAAAAGAAAACTTGATGGAAACACACACACACACACACACACACACACTGAGTGTTAGAGACCTTGCTAAATAAAACACAACTACAAGGTATCATAAGAGAAAAGATTGTTAAATTTAATTACATAAGATTCTACCAGCAATACAATAAAAGAGACTGGACTTATCCTCCCAGCTGAAAAACTAGACATGATCTATAAATCAACACTTTTCTGAACACTAGAATCAGGCAACAAGGTACAGTGATCCCGAGAAATAGGAAACAAAGTAGTCAAGCTAAGTTTCTCCAAATGTGAAATTAGACAGTATTTTAACTGCATGAAAATAAAAATAAAACATATTAGAATTTGTGGGAGGTTGCTAAATAACTACTTCATGGGATTACAAAGGAGGATGATGAAATTTTTAGGCTATGTTCCCTATCGTGATGTAAGTGATGATATCACAGGTATAGTCTTGAGTTAAAATTTCTTGAAGCATACAGTTTATGTACAGTTTAATTTATGTCAGTTATATGTCAATAAAGCTATTTCTCAAAAGCTCAAAATTTTGAATAACTGTGTTAATTATGCCTAAATAAATTTGTGAACAAAACATATTTTAATTACATCAGGCAAAAGGCATTCAAATTGAAAAAGAAGTTAAATTCTCTGCTGATGATATGATCTTATACTTAGAAAACCCTAAAGACTCCTCCACAATTATCCTAGATTTGATAAATGAATTCAGTAAAGTTTCAGCATACAAAATCTGTAGCATTTCTATACACCGATAACAATCAAGCTGAGAAACAAATCAGGAAGTCAATCCCATTTACAATAGCTACAAAAAATATATATATATACCTAGGCAAACACTTAATCAAGGGGGTGAAGATCTATACAAGGAACACTACAAAACACTGATAAAATAAATTTTAGATAAACAAATGAACCAACATCTCACACTCATAGATTGGAAGAATCAATATTATTAAAATGATCATACTGCCCAAGGCAATCTCCAGATTCAGTGCAATCCCTATCAAAATACCAGTGTCTGTTATTTATTTATTTTTGTTTTGTTTTGTTTTGGGGGAACAAGTGGTTTCTGGTTACATGGATAAGGTCTTTAGTGGTAATTTCCAATATTTTGGTGCACCCATCACCTGAGCAGTGTACACGGTACCAAATGTGTAGTCTTTTATCCCTCACCCCTCTCCCACCCTTCCCCCTAAGTCACCAAAGTTCATTATATCATTCTTATGCCTTTGTGTCCTCATAGCTTAGCTCCCACTTATAAGTGAGAACATACGATATTTGGTCTTTTTTTCCTGAGTTACTTCATCTAGAATAATGGTCTTCAACTCAATCCAGGCTGCTGCAGATGCCATTATTTTGTTCCTTTTTATAGCTGAGTAGTATCCTATGGTGCATATATACCACATTTTATTTATCCACTCATTGGTTGCTGGGCATTTAGGCTGGTTCCATATTTTTGCAATTGTGAATTGTACTGCTATAAACATGTGTGCAAGGCCTTTTTCATATAATGACTTCTTTTCTTCTGGGTAGATATCCAGTAGTGAGACTTCTGGATGAAACGATGGTTCTACTTTTAGTTCTTTAAGGAATTTCTATACTGTTTTCCATAGTGGTTGTACTAGTTTACATTCTCACCAGCAGTGTAAAAGTGTTTGCTTTTTACCACTTCTGTGCCAACATCTATTAGTTTTTGATTTTTAAATTATGGCCATTCTTGCAGGAGTAAGGTGGTATCTCATTGATTTGCATTTCCCTGGTAATTACTGACGTTTAGCATTTTTTCGTATGTTTCTTAGCTATTTGTATATCTTCTTGAGAGAATTGTCTATTCATGTCATTTGCCCACTTTTTGATGGGATTATTTGGGTTTTTCTTGCGATTTATTTGAGTTCCTTGTAGAGTCTGAACATTAGTCTTGTCAGATGCATAGTTTGCAAATGTTTTCTCTCACTCTGTGGACTGTCTGTTTACTCTGCTGATTATTTCTTTTCCTGTGCAGAAGCTTTTTTAGTTTAATTAGATCCCATCTATTTATTTTCGTTTTTGCTGTATTTGCTTTTGGGTTCTTGGTCATGAACTCTTTGCATTAGCCAATGTCTAGAGGAGTTTTTCCAATGTTATCTTTTAGAATTTTTATAGTTTCAGGCCTTAGATTTAAGCTTTTCATCCATCTTGAGTTGATGTTTGTATAGGGTGAGAGATGAGGATCCAGTTTCATTCTTTTCTCTTTTTTTGAGATGGTATTTTGCCCTTGTTGCCCAGGCTGGAGTGAAATGGCATGATTTCTGCTCACTGCAACCTCTGCTTCTGGGTTCAAGCAATTATCTCGCCTCAGCCTCCAAAGTAGCTGGGATTACAGGAACCCACTACCACACCCAGATAATTTTTGTATTTTTAGTAGAGTTGGTGTTTCACATGTTGACCAGGCTGGTCTCAAACTCCTGATCTCAGGTAATCCTCCTGCCTCGGCCTCTCAAACCACTGGGATTACAGGCATGAGCCACCACGCTGGGCAGTTTGTATTTTTACATATGGCTTGCTAATTATCTCAGCACCATTTGTTGAATAAGGTGTCCTTTACCCGCTTTATGTTTTTGTTTACTTTGTTAAAGACCAGTTGGCTGTAAGTATTTGGCATAATTTCTGGGTTCTCTATCGTGTTCCATTGGTCTATGCATCCTTTTTAATACCAGCACTGTTCTGTTTTGTGAACTATAGCATTGTAGTATAGTTAGAAGTTGAGTAATGTGATACTTCCAGGTTTGTTCTTTTTGCTTAGTCTTGCTTTGGCTATGCAGGCTCTTTTTCTTTTTCTTTTTCTTTCTTTTTTTTTTTTTATTCTGAGACAGAGTTTTGCTCTTGTTGCCCAGGCTGCAGTGCAATGGCGTGATCTCAGCTCACTGAAACCTCCACCTCCTGAGTTCAAGTGATTCTCCTGCCTCAGCTTCTCAAGCAGCTGAGATTACAGGCATGTGTCACCACACCGGCTAATTTTGTATTTTTAGTAGAGACAGGGATTCTCCATGTTGGTCAGGCTGATCTTAAACTCCTGACCTCAGGTGATCCACCCGCCTTGGCCTCCCAAAGTGTTGGGAATACAGCCACCATGCCCATCCTGGCTCTTTTATGGTTCCATATGAATTTTAAGGCTTTTTGTTTTTTTCTAGTTCTGTGAAGAATGATGATGGGAATACTGTGATGGGATTGCAGTGAATCTGTGTATTGCTTTTGGCAGTAGGGTCATTTTCACAATATTGATTCTACCCATCCATGAGCATGGAATGTGTTTCCATTTGTTCGTGTCATTTATGTTTTCTTTCAACAGTGTTTTGTAGTTTTCTTTGTAGAGATCTTTTACCTCCTTAGTTAAGTATATTCCTAAGTATTTTATTTTTTTGCAGCTGTTGTAAAAGGGATGGAGTTCTTGATTTGTTTCTCAGTTTCATCATTTTTGGTGTATAGCAGGGCTGCTGACTTGTGTACATTGATTTTGTATCCTGAAACTTTACTGAATTTATTTATCAGATCTAAGAGCTTTTAGGATGAGTCTTTAGGGTTTTCTAGGTATACAATCATATAATCAGCAAACAGGAACAGTTTGACCTCCTGTTTACCAATTCAAATGCCTTTTATTTCTTTCTTTTGTCTGATTACTCTGGCTAGGACTTCCAGTACTATGTTGAATAGAAGTGGTGAAAGTGGGCATCCTTGTCTTGTTCTAGTTTCCAAGGGGAATGCTTTCAACTTTTCCCTGTTTAGTGTAATGTTGGCTGTGGGTTTTTCATATAAGGCTTTTATTACCTTGAGGTATGTCCCTTCTGTGCCAATTTTGCTGAGGGCTTTAATCGGATTTTGTCTAATGCTTTTCCTGTATCTATTGAAATGATCATGACTTTCGCTTTTAATTCTGTTTATGTGGTCTATCATTTTTATTGACTCACACTTGTTAAACCATCCCTGCATCCCTATTACAAAACTCACTTGATCATGGTGTATTATCTTTTTGATATGCTTTTGGATTTGGTTAGCTAGTATTTTTGTGAGGATTTTTCCATCTATATTCATTGGGGATAATGATATGCAGTTTTTTGTTTGTTTGTTATGTCTTTTCCTGGTTTTGTATTAGGGTGATACTGGCTGTTGCAGAAAGTCAGGGACCCTGAATGGAGGGATTGGTTGAAGCCATGGCAGAAGAACATAAACTATGAAGATTTCACGGACATTTATTAATTCCCCAAATTAATACTTTTATAATTTCTTATGCCTGTTTTTACTGCAATCTCTGAACATAAATTGTGACGATTTCATGTGCATTTATCACTTCCCCAATCAATAGTCTTATAATTTCCTATGCCTGTCTTTACTTTAGTCTCTTAAACCTGTCATCTTCATAAGCTGAGGATGTATGTCACCTCAGAACCCTGTGATGATTGCGTTATCTGTACAAATTGCTTGTAAAACATGTGTGTTTGAATGATATGAAATCTGGGCATCCTGAAATAACAGGATAACAGTGATTTTCAGGGAACAAGGGAGATAACCATAAGGTCTGACTGCCTGCAGGGCTGGGCAGAACAGAGCCATATTTCTCTACTTGCAAAAGCGAATAGGAAAAATATCGCTGAATTCTTTTTCTCAGCAAGGAACAGCCCTGGGAAAAGAATGCATTCCCAGGGGGAGGCCTCTAAAATGGCCGCTCTGGGATTGTCTGTCTTATGCAGTTGAAGATAAAGGATAAAATACACCCTGGTCTCCTGCAGCACCCTTAGGCTTGCTAGGGTTAGGAAATTCCAGCCTGGCGAATTTTAGTCAGACCAGTTGTCTGCTCTTGAACCCTGTTTCATGTTAAGATGTTTATCAATGACAATGCATGCACAGTGGGACATGAAACCTCATCAGCAATTCTAATTTCACCCTGGCCTTGTGATCTTGCTCTGCCCCATTTGCCTTGTGATATTTTATTGCCTTTTGTAGCATGTGATCTCTATGACCCACACCCTATTCGTACACTCCCTCCCCTTGGAAAATCGCTAATAAAAACTTGCTGGTTTTGTGGCTCAGGGGCATCACAGAACCTGCCGGCATGTGATGTCACCCTCGGAGACCCAGCTGTAAAATTTCTCTCTTTTGTACTCTTTCTCTTTATTTCTCAGATCAGCTGACATTTAAGGAAAATAGAAAAGAACCTACATTGAAATATTGGGGACTGGTTCCCCTGATGACTGGCTTTACAGAATTATTCAGGGGAGATTCCCTCTTTCTCTATCTTTTGAAATAATTTCAGTAAGATTGGTACTGATTCTTCTTTGAATGTCTCATCGAATTTAGCTTTGCATCCATCTGGTTCTGAACTTTTTTTTGTTGGCAATTGTTTTTATTACTGTTTCAACTGTTTCAATATCGCTATTTGTTATCAGTTTGTTCAGATTTTCTATTTATTCCTTATTTAATCTAGGAGAATTGGATATTTCCAGGAATTTATCTGCCTCTTCTAGATTTTCTAGTTTGTGTGCATACAGGTGTTTGTAGTAGCCTTGGACAATCTGTTTGTATTTCTGTGATATCAGTTGTAATATCTCCCATTTCATTTCTAATTGAGCTTATCTAGATCTTCTCTCTTCTTTTCTTGGTTAATATTTCTGATGATCTATCAATTTTGTATATCTTTTCAAAGAACCAGCTTTTTGTTTCATTTATCTTTTGTATTTTTTGTTATTTCAATGTCATTTAGTTCTGAATTTATCTTTATTAAATTTTTTCTTCTGCTGGTTTGGGTTTGGTTTCTTCTTGTTTCTCTAATTCCTTGAGATGTGACCTTACACTATCTATTTACACTCTTTCAGCTTTCTGATGTAAGCATGTAACATTATTAACTTTCTTCTTAGTACTGCTTTTGTATGATATATGCTGTCTCCCAGATGTTTTGCATGTATTTGTATATTTTGAGGGTTCCTTTTGGGGTTAATTTCCAGTTTTATTCCACTGTGATCTGAAAGGATACTTGATATAATTTCAATTTTCTTAAATTTATTGAGACTTGTTTTGTTACCTATTATATGATCTATCTTGGAGAATGTTCCCTGCACTGAAGAAAAGAATGTATATTTTGCAGTTGTTGCATCAAGTGTTCTGTAAATATCTGTTAAGTCCGTTTTTTCTAGGGTATAGCTTCAGCCCATTGCTTCTTTATTGACTTTCTGTCTACATGGACTGTCTGTTGCTGTCAGTGGAATATCAAAGTCCCCCATTATTATTGCATTGCCATTTATTTCATTTATTAGGTCTAGTAGTAATTGTTTTATTAATCTGAGAGCTCCAGTGTTAGGTGCATATCTATTTAGATTGTGATATTTTCCTGTTGGACTAGTCCTTTTATCATTATATAATGTCCCTTTTTGTCTTTTTTACAGTTGTTGCTTTAAAGTCTGTTTTGTCTGATATAAAAATAGCTACTCCTGCATGCTTTAGGTTTTCATTTGCATGGAATATCTTTTTCCACCCCTTTACCATAAGTTTATGTAAGTCATTATATGTTAGGTGAGTCTCTTGGAGACAGCAGGTACTTGGTTGATGGATTTTTATCTCTTCTGCCATTCTGTATCTTTTAAGTGGCACATTTAGGCCATTTATATTCCATGTTTGTATTGAGATGTGAGGTACTATTGTGTTCATCATGCTAATTTTTGCCTTAATACTTTGGTTTTTTTCATTGTGTTATTATTTTATAGGCCCTGTGAGATGTATGCTTTAAGAAGGTTCTATTTTGGTGTATTTTGAGGTTTTGTATCAAGATTTAGAACTCCTATTAGCAGTTCTTGTATGCTGTTGGTAGTGGTGAACTCTTCAGCATTTGTTTGTCTGAAAAAGATTTTATCTCTCCTTTGTTTATGAAGCTTAGTTTTGCTGGACACAAAATTCTTGGCTGACAATTTATTTTGTTTCAGGAAGCTAAAGATGGGACCCCAATCCATTCTGAGTTGTAAGGTTTCTGCTGAGAATTGTGCTATTTATCTGATAGGTTTTCCTTTATAGGTTATCTGATACTGTTGTCTCACAGCTCTTAAATTATTTCCTTCATCTTGACTGTAGATAACTTGATGACTATGTGCCTAGGTGATGATCTTTTTCTGATGAATTTGCCAGGTGTTCTTTGAGCTTCTTGTATTTAGATGTCTAGATTTCTTACAAAGTCAAAGAAGTTTTCCTCAATCATTCCCTCAAATAAGTTTTTCAAACTTTAAGATTTCTCTTCTTTTTCAGGAACAACAATTAGTCTTAGGTTTGGCTATTTAACATAATCCCAAATTTCTTGGAGGCTTTGCTTTTAAATATTCTTTCTTCTTTGTTTTTGTCTGACAGGCTTAATTTAAAAACCTTGTCTTGAGCTCTGAATTTCTTTCTTCTACTTGTTCTAGTCTATTGTTGAAATTTTACACTGTAATTTTATTTCTCTAAATGTGTCTTTCATTTCCAGAAGTTGTGATTGTTTTTCTTTTCTATTTCTCTGGAGAATTTTCATCCATATCATGTATTGATTTTTAAATTTCATTAAGTTGGTTTTCACCTTTCTCTGGTATCTCCTTGAGTACCTTATTAATCAACCTTCTGAATACTTTATCTAGAATTACAGAGATTTCTTCTTGGTTTGGAACCATTGCTGAGGATCTAGTGTGATCTTCTGGGTTTGTTATAGAATCCTGTTTTGTCATATTACCAGAATTACTTTTCTAGTTCCTTCTCATTTGGGTAGACTGTTTCAGTGGAAAGGTCTGGAACTCAAGACCTGCTGTTCATATTATTTTGTCCCATGGGGTAATTCCTTGGCATGGTCTTCTCCCCTTTCCCCTAGGGATGGGACTTCCTAGCAGCCAGACTGCAATGATTGTTACTATTCTTCTGAGTTTAGCCACCCAGCCAGGCTACCAGGCTCTGGGCTAATGCTGGAGAATGTCTGTGAAGAGTTCTGTGATGAGATCTGTCTTCAGGTCTCCTAGCTGTAGATACCAGCACCTGCTCTAGTGGAGGTGGTAGGAGAGTGCCGTGGACTCTGTGGAAGTCTTTGGTTGCAGATATGTTTAGTGTGCTGGCTTCCTTGAGTGCTGGTTATGCTAGCTGTGATGCTGTTTCATGGACCTCTGGTTAGCCAGGATGTTGCAGGCAGTGGAATTAGCTGTTGATTTCTCCTTTCTGTGATCAGGGTTAGTCTGTCATGAGTTGCTTTAATGGCCTGAGTTGATTGGCCTCCAGTCAGGAGGTGGCATTTTAAAGACAGCACCAGCTAGAGCAGAAGTAGGGGGATCTAAACTTGCTCTAACTTGTCCAGTGTAAGTATTTTAACTTCTCAGATGATGGGCAGAGCCATAAAGCCCCTAAGAGTTTCTATCTTTTGTGTTTGGCTACAAGGGTGGGTAGAAAAATACCATCAGCTGGGGTCAAGGTTAGGAAGGTCTGGGCTCAGATTCTCCTTGGGCAGGGCTTATTGTTGCCACCGTGAGGGATGGGAGGGTGGTTCTCTGACCAATGGAGTTATGTTCCAGAGGGGATTTTGGCTGCCTTTGCTGTGCCAGGGAAGTGAGGGATAGCCAGTAGCAAGAGGCTTCACTCAGCTCCCATTCAGTTGTTGAGACTGGTCTCATTCCCACAGTGCCCCACTCAGACTTTGCCCCATGCCATGAGCTTCCCTTCCGAGAAAGCAGGCATGGTTTTTGGACCTCACACTTCCCCATATGCCCACTCTGTCAGTAGCAGCTCCTGTGCTTATATCTGCAGCAGTTCCCATTTTCTCCCCAGATTCTGCTCAAGAAAATTCATACCCAGTTAAAATTGTTGCTAATTTCAATTGGAAGAAACTTTTGCCCTGTGACCCCCTCTCTAATTACTCTTGCTGCCTTCCCTGAGGGCCCCTGTGAGAGATGTCAGGGATGGCTTCCCTGGGCTTGAGTTGGAGACTGGGAGTGCCTATAAGGCACTTCCCACTGCTGCTTCTACTTTTATATTTCACACAGCTCCCTAAATCCATTTCAGCTCTAGGTAAGGTAAAATTCCTTCTCCTGTGATCTGGATTTTCAGATTCTCCAGTGGGGATGTATGTTCAAAGTCAGGTTTCCCACTCTCACATTTTAGGAAGTCACAGTTTTTCACCTGCCTTGCAGAATTTGCAGTAGCATTCAAAGGATCTGTGATTTTTTTCTGTTTTCCTGGTATGTTCCTACCATGGTTCTTGGAGCAAAAGTTCATACTGTGAGTCTCCACATGCTGTTCTGTTCATCCAAGTCAAAGCTGCATATTAGCCCTGTCCCTTATCTGCCATCTTAGCACACCCTCTCACCAATGTCATTATTCATAGTTAGAAAAAAATCCTAAAATTCATATAGAACTTAAAAAGAGCTTGAGCAGCCAAAGAAATCTTAAGCAAAAAAGAACAAAATGGAAGGCAACACATTACTTGTCTTCAAATTATCATCCACGGCTATAGTAGCCAAAACAACAAAGTACTGGTATAAAAATAGATACATAAATCAATGGAACAGATTAGAGAACCCAGAAATAAAGTCACAAATCTAGAGCCCACTGATATTTGATAAAGTCCACAAAAGTATACACTGGAGAAAGGACACTTTATTCAATAGATAGTGCTTGGAAAATTGGATAGCCACATGCAGAAGTATGACATTGGACCTGTATCTCTCTATATAGACAAAAATTAACTCAAGATGAATTAAAGACTTATATTTAAGACATGAAACTACAAAACGATAGAAACCTGGAAAAAAAAACACTTCCGTTTGTAGGCCTTAGAAAAGAATTTATTACTAAGAATCTCAAAAGCAAATGCAACAAAAACAAAAATAGGCAAATGGGACTTAATTAAACTAAAAAGTTCCTGCACAGCAAAAAAATGTAACCAACACAGTGAACAGACAGCCTACAGAATGAGAGTAAATATTTGAAAACTATGCATCCAACGAAGGACTAATATCCAGAATCTATAAGAAAATTGAACAACTCGACAACAACAAAAAACCCCGTTAAAATGTGGGCAAAGAACATAAACATACATTTTTCAAAAAAAGACATACAGGACACCAACAAGCATATGAAAAAATAATGCTCAACCTCACTAATTCTCAGAGAAATGCAAATTAAAACCACAGTGAGATACCATCTTATACTAGTCACAATGGTTATTAATAAAATGTCAAAAAATAACAGATGTTTGTGAGGATGCAGAGCAAAGGGAATGCATACACACTGTTGGTAGGAATGTAAATCAGTGCAACCCCTATAGAGAACAGTACGGGAATTTCTCAAAGAACTAAAAACAGAAATACCATTCAGTCCAGCTATCCCACTACTGGATATCTACCCAGAAGAAAAGAAACATATTAAAAACATATACATGCACTCATATGTTTATCTCATAGCACTATATATAATAACAAAGATATGGAACCAACCTAAACGTTCATCAACAGATGATTGTATGAAGAAAACATTATATATATATATTTTTTTCAATAGAATACTACTCAGCAATAAAAAAAAAGAAATCGTGCCTTTTGTAGCAACATGGATGGAACCGGAGGCCATTATCTTAGGTGAAATGACTCAGAAACAGAAAGTCAAATACTGCATGTTCTCACTTATAAGTGACAGCGAAATAATGCAAACACATGGGCATAGTGAGTGGAATAATAGACAATGGAGTCTCGGAAAGGTAGGAGGGCGGGAAAGGAATGAAAAATGAGAAATTACCTAATGAGTATAATGTATACTATTTGGGTGACAGTTACACTAAAAGCTCAGATTTCACCATTACACAAAATGTCCATGTAAAAACACAGTATTTGTAACCCTTAAATCGGTTTTTTTAAAGGACCCTAGAAAAAGCTACTATAAATAAAGTTAGAAAAATTTCAAGGTTCAAAACAGTGTTTGCAACTCATATTACAATCATGGTATAATTTCCATAATATATAAATAACTACTATACATCAGTAAGAAGTCAAACAATACAGAAAGAACAAAGTATATGAGCAGATGGTTTAAAGAATAAGAAATAAATATGGTTATTGGCCAGGCACGGTGGCTCACGCCTGTAATCCCAGCACTTTGGGAGGCCGAGTAGGCAGATCACGGGGTCAGCAGATCGAGACCATGGTGAAACCCCGTCTCTACTAAAGAATACAAAAAAATTAGCCAAGCACGGTGGCGGGCGCCTGTAGTTCCAGCTACTCGGGAGCCTGAGGCAGGAGAATGGCGTCAACCCAGGAGGCGGAGCTTACAGTGAGCCAAGATCGGGCCACTGCACTCCAGCCTGGGCTACAGAGCAAGACTCTGTCTCCAAAAAAAAAAAAAAGAAAAAAAAAGAAAGAAATATGGTTATTAAGTTAATAAAAAATATGCTCATCCTCATTCATAACACAAAAAATACAAAAATACAAGTTAATAGTACAAAGCAATACCAACTGGAAAGTTTGATAGTAAATTGCATTATTGAGGATATGAGGAAATAGAGATCTTCATATGTTATTTTATTGTGGGAGTGTCATTGATGAACTTTTTGAAGAGCAATTTTCCACTTTAACAAATTTCCAAATTTATTTCAGAATTCCAATTCTGGGAATTTAATGTATAATATTAACATGAAAGTATTTCCAGGATACATTTTTAATGAAAAATACAGGGTGCACATATTTTTTTTCTTTTTATCTCGGTGGTTTATCTACCAGCTAAAGTGGTAGAAATATGGTGCGGGATTTTTGGTCTAGGGTCAATTTAGTACAAATATGTGAAAGAAATATTTGTGTAATTTATAGAATCAGGATTTTTTCTCCTTAAGTACATTCAATCATTATTAACTTCTGAAGACTTTTAAAAAATTTCAACAAAATCTTTCCAGCAAATTTCTTCCTATTATTCTGTCCCTGGAAGTCGGGCTTATTCTGGCTTATGTGCTATTATATATGTCTCCTAAAATGCCTTCTCCACTTTCATACACCTATTAAAATCCTGTCTACCTTCAAGAATTACCTTTGAGCACTTACTTTTTACCTTACCCTGAAGGAGGCATTGACTAAGCTGGCAATTTAAAGCCAGGAGATCATTGCGAAGGGTGATCAAGCTACCACGTATTTTTTATTTTTTTCAACCTTTCTCCCAAAAATGTGGTGTCTATTAAAGGTGCAAGATTTTAATAGTTACAAATATTAACTATAATGTTTTACACAATATGACAAAATTATTTTTCTTACTACAAAATTTACATATTCATCAGTAAAACGTAGCTTGAAACATTCACAGTAGAATGGGCTTTTTTAAAACAATCATAATACGTTTCTAGGAATTGAGAGAGGGGAAGTAAAGTGCCAGGTTTAAGAGTATAGACATTGTCTTACGGGCAATGGGTACCAAAGGTAATGAAATCTAAATTTAAACAAGTATAGTAAATGGAGATATTTATATCAAATATCTAACCTTTTCCTAAATCCTTTGAAAACTAATTTTGTGTAGGCATAGCTTCATTTAACATCTGCAGACCAAAGATAAAACACTTTTATTTTGTTGCAATGGCTAATTAGACAAAATGCAATTAAAGAGAGAATGTGCTAGGGAAAGAATGTAGAATCCACAGGGTTAACAGGATTAGCCAAAACAAAAACAAAAACAAAAAACCTGGTAATCAATAGGGGAACAGAAGATATCAGAACCATATGAGGTTCTGAATTTTCTTTTTCATAGTGTCCAGATTATTACATAAGATAAATACGTAAAATAACACATCTGTTGAAATGAGTCTTATATGGAAGAGACATAATAAAAATATTTAGTATTTGTGCATGTATAAACACATTCTATATCAATTAATTAGTTCAACAAATATTTATTAAGCATCTGTTATATGCCAGGCACCGTGTTAGGAACTGGGAAAATTTTACAAAATCCCTATGTTGAGATGATTCTTCTATCCTGTTACTTGTGTCACTGTCATCATTATATTTGAAGCTGATCTACTGGCAACTGCTGAACCCTCTAGGCTCCCATTTAGAGAATGGAATGTCATTCCCTAAAGAGGAAACTTGGAGAGCACCATTTATCATAATTGGAAGTGAGTGAACAACACCCATTTTCTGGGGACACAAGTAAATAACATATTCCTTATGTCTATTTCCCCACGTGAGCATATCACAGGGTGGAAGCATTTTGACGGCCATAATTTCTTCAGACCAAGAAACATACTGTATAACCCATAATGTCCAGACATGGACAAAGAGATATCCTTCTCAGAGTAACACCTTGATAGAGAAGTAGAACAGGCAAATAAAACCCTGGTTATGTGAAAGCGGCAGAGGGGTAAGAATAAAGGCGTTCTGAAGGGCTGGCTGACACACTTTTCATGAGTGGGTCTTCACAGTCAATACGAGTGCAGCTAGAGCAGTGTCCCAACTAAATTTTCCTCTCTTTTTCTGTTTGATCTGAGGAAGAGGGGGTGAGGAAAGATTCTGGCATAACTATGCAATTCTTGCCATGTGAGGAGTATACTGATATAATGATTATACCTTTTTCCTTTCTCACATCACCTCAATTGTTTTTCTGTACCTGATGCAGTGGTCGCAGGACCAGGAAGGGCTGCAACTTAACAAGTGCTAGAAACAAGGATGATTCCAAACCAAGCAAGTTCAACTACGTTTTTAAACTTTATGTTGGAATTTTTAAGGGCCTGACGGGGATGGATTTTGCCTTTACCTCATCTGGCAACATTGAGGTTAACAGTGAATGCAGCTGAGTTGCCGGTGGTAAAAATAGCTCACTAGTTCTGCACCTATGTAATCTTACCCTATCTGAATTGGAGTAGACTAAATAGGGGAGGGTATTTGCTACACTAGTATTGCTGCCTGCAATCTAGGCCAGCACAGTGGTTGATCTAGATGCTAATGTCCCTTCCAAAGATAAAACAGTTTGGCTCTTAATGGGAAGGAGGAGGAATAGGAGCTGAGGGGGAACAAATAAATAAGGGGGTAATTTAATTCATGGGTTTTCATTGGATGAAAATCCAATATTGTGTTAATACCTCAAGAGAGGCTCAGAGCAAGAGATTGTATTGGCTCTTAGCTCAATTACACCAGATGCCTAACAGAGTGAAGATACATGTTTGCTGAAACCACTTTTGCTTTTGGAACCTGAAAGTATCAATGGAAGCCTGCATACCTTAGTAACCTCACCCTGAGAGACATATTCATACACTATGATGATGAACTGGACTGATTATTAATGTGACTGAATGGGATTCTAGTAATGTGGAGTATCTTTTGAGTTGTATATTCTTTTCATGTAAGAGATCTAGATTCAAAGATCAGTGGTGAACTGTAATAATGCAAAATATATGTTTGATTTTTTTATCTCATTTCCTTGCATACAACTCCTAAAATTCTTAGAATTAGTCTTTTTCTATGCTAATGAGTTAACTGGCAGCCCCTAAATAGCTCCAAGATGGGGGTTGGTCACCTAAAGGTGATTAGAAAGTTAGGGCTTTAAGCCCTACCTCACAACCTCCAGGGAGGCAAGAGGGGTTGAAGGTTAAGTTGATTATCAGTGACCAATGGTTTAATCAACTATGCCTATGTAACGAAGTCTTAATAAAATCCAAAAGTGCAGAGTTCTGAGAGGTTTCTGAAGAGCTGAGCAAGTGGAAGGTTCTGGAGGGTGGCCTGCCTGGGGAGGGAATGGAAGCCCAGTGCCCCTTTGGCTATACCTTCCCATAAGCATCTCTTTATCTGCATCCTTTGTAAACCAAAAATAAAGTTCTCAGCTCTCCCAGCCAACTGAATGGACCCTTTCTGTCTGCCAAGGGCATTCCAAGGTTAATCTGAAAAACAGTTTAGGTCATGATGAGAAGGGGAAGCCAGATAATATTGTGCCTCATTATACCCTCTTCCATTTTGGAATTACTAATAAAATAAGCTCTTTTAAGTCTGATAAGAAATATTTATAATCTATTCTCTCTGAAGCCTGCTACCTGGAGGCTTCATCTGCATAATAAAACCTTAGGCTGCACGGCCCCTTATCATAACCCAGACATTTGTTTCTTTCTTTCTTTTTTATTTTTTATTTCTAATGATAATAACTCTTTTAACTAATTGCCAATCTGAAAATGTTTAAATCTACCTCTGACCTAGAAGCCCCCACTTTGAGTTGTCCCACCTTTCTGGACTGAACCAATGTATGCTTTACATGTATTGATTGATGTCTCATGTCTCCCTAAGATGTAAAATACCAAGCTGTATCCCAGCCACCTTGGGCACAGGTCATTAGGACCTCCTGAGACTGTATCACGGGTGCATCCTTAACCTTTATAAAATAAACTTTGATTGAGATTGTCTCAGATACTTTTGGTTTACACCTTTATAATAAACCAGTAAACTTGGAAGGAAAAAAAAAAAAACCCTCTATCTATCTACTTCTCCCCTCTGCTTTCCCAGTATTCAAGATGCTAGTTTTATGATGAGACTGAAGAATGTACATTTTGAGCTGGAGATTTGGGCACTGTCTTTTAATCTGGGCTATTTAGAAGGGATCAATGAAGAAAAAATTAGGAATGACTTGTCAAAACTTGCTTTGTGAGGTAAAGCAGGGTGGTAAGAAAATGGATTTCCTTCTAACCTCCCTGCCTCATTCGCTGAGTAATTTAAATAGAATTCTGGGCAGTGGTCCTGCTCATGGAATAGAGTGTGCATTTGGCCTGAACATCACTTTTATTATTTTTTATAAAACACAGCTGGGCCAAGGTCACAGATAATCAAATACTAGCCCTGTCTTTTCATTACCCATCTCTTTTCTCCAGGCTCTATATTGTGCTTTAGTTTCCATATGTAAGTACCTAGCTAAAAGTTAGTTGTACACTTCAAAAGTTTCATGTGGAACACAATAAGCTCTTAAGAGGAGAGGTGCTATATCAATTCAATAATAAGCAAATCTTTGATGATCCACATAAAGTTTGTCAGCAGCACTCCTGGCAGCATGAACAAAATTAACAGGTTCAGAAAACAACTGACCCAAAGTAAGTACTACCAGTCACAATATAAATATGTACAACTCAAGTCAGCAATAATTATATCATCCTCTCATATCCATGTCTTCACCATTACTTTTTATTAAAGTAGCTCCTTTGGAGCAAAAGACATGTACACTTTGATTATTAGTGTGTGTGCTCTAAACTCTGTTTTCAGTGCAATCACAGTATAGCAATTCACACAAGAAGAAAGAATATTCATCTTCTCTTCTTTCTGATGGAAGAAGAACTGTTTAATTATGCTCCATGTTTCCATGGAAAGTCAAGACTACTATTTATATGCTTCATGCTTCCAATTCTTGTGCCTTTCTTCCTCCCTATTGGCACATTAAATTCTCCAAGATGGAAAAAAGTAAGTTACAACTGAATTTCTACGGGTAATACGAGAATTTTTTTCTATTGCCAGGCTTGCAGAGTATATATGTGAAAAGATAAGCGTGGTCTCTACTACAGCTTGAGTGTGTTCCCTCCAAAACCCATGCTGAAATTTGACCCCCAATTTAGCAATGCTGGGAGGTGGGACAAAGTAGAAGGTATTTGGATCTTGGAGACACTATCCTAATGAATAGATTGTTGCCATCTCAAGAGACTGAGTAATGTCTCATCCTCTTGGGAATACATTAGTTCCTGAATTGTTGGAAAGCAAGCCAAGGCTTGTCTACATATCTCTTTGACCAAGTCTGCTCACTTTTCCACTTCACCATGTTAGCAGGCAGCACATGGCCCTCACCAGAAGCCAAGCAGATGATGGCACTATGCTCTTGGACTTTATATTCACCAGACTTGTGAGCCAGATATACTTCTTTCTGACAAATTATCCAATTTCCAATAGTCTGTTTTAGAAATACTAAATGGACTGAGATAGCTACAGTGTAGAACAATACAGATGTCCACATGTAGAAAAGTATAAAGAAATACTCCTTTTATTCACCTGTGCCATAATTGGGTTCTTGTAATAGGAAAGGGGTCTTGAAAGATGCCATTTTATTAAGTAACTAAAAATTTCTGAAGGGAAGAAGAATTCCACACAACTATCACAACTATAAGATTAAAGTGGTTACTCAGAAAGGCTGCGCCCATGAGCAGCTGGGACACAGTGTGGGAGCACCAGAAAGCCACTACAGTGTGACCTAGTCTCAGAGGCTAGAAGTACATCAACACTCAACATTAAAGTCAACCATGAATCAGAAACCAGTCTGGCAGAGAGAAACCATAGTGATACAAAATAAGCAAAGTGAGAGTTCAAAACTTCAGATAGATAAGCAATGGCCATCATACTTAAAGACCCAAAAAGATAAGGCAAAGCAGGCAGGAAACCAAATATGAAGAACTTTATAAAGGACACAACTCTTGAAATTGTCAAAGGAACTGTTTTGTCCTTCATGCAAAAGTTGAAACAAATTTTCAGACATGGTTAACCTCAGAAAGTCAAGTAGAAGTCTATATGTAGAATGATTACAAAATCAAACAAAATAAGCTAATAAAAAGAAGCCCTGGCATTTATTGAATGCCTATTATATGCCAGTCATAGTTCTAACTGCTTTAAATTTGTAATTTGTCTATTGAACACACTTGAATCCTGGGATATAATAAGAATGCAACTTTATTTTTTATTCTCTCTCTCTGTGAAATTTACTCAATGGGGAAATTCTTTCCTTCTGTCTGAACGAAAACTTGGGTAGGCCCTATGGAAATGGAAAGTCACGCTATCTCTTTACATTATAAACACATTCTCAGTTTAGTAAATTAAAAGTTCCCTGCTTCCATGTAATAATCAAATTTCTCAACTTGATTGAGGAGGAAAATGGTACAGAAAGGTAAGGAGGGCAGAAAGATTCTCACATCTCATAAAATGATGTCCTGCTCTCTGTGCCTGGCAGGGTCTTCTAACTGACCTTTCTCCCATAAGGGTACTCTTGGTCACTCCCTCAAAGCTCCCTGGTTTCCAGGATAATGAACTCTGATGGGTCACTTTCTCTACTCAGCTCCTGGAAATCCTATGTTCCATATTCAGCTTCTCCCATATTAAGGCCTCATGGTCCTCCAAGCCACCCCTTTGGATGCATCTATCAGCACACATCTAGTCTACATCTGGTCCATAGGTAACACTCATACATTTGTTTCTAGAACAAGTGTAATAAGTGCAGGAGTGTAGGACAAAGCGAAGGAGCTCTATTTGACTTCACTCTGCCACAGAAGTTTACCATATTTCTACTAGGGTAGGAATTAGATAGCAGCCTCCTGTATCCCTCAAGCTAGAGTACATATAGCAAGCTCTCTAACTGATGCAACAGAAGCCCTCTCCCCTGACCCCGGGGGAAATATGAAGACAACCTCACTTTTACGCTTTGGCATAGTGGTAAAAGACAGATAAAGAACAGCAGCTATTCTCTTCAAGAGATTCTATTTACAAATCTAAACTCCAAGAAATTTGACTCTTTTATACCAGCAATGTGTCATCATGTAATCTACTTTGAAATTTCTACAGAATGGGCTATCTTACAAAACGACTTTGGCATTTATTTTCTTTTGGTGTCTCAGTTGAAATTTCCAATTTGACATCCTTTTACATGGTTATTACTTTATTTGCTTTTCATACAAACTGTCCTGTGAGTGCTTTTATCTTCATTTAGAGATAAAGAAACTAAAGTTAAGTAACTTGCACAGGTATAATTTGTAAAATACCCAAAGGCATTCACCTCCAGGATGCAGCACAGATTTTAGCTCTGGTTATATACAGTGACTGAGTGGAAGCTGTCAAGTAGTAAGTAGTAGGGCAGTCTGTATCCAAAGCCTGTGAGCTTCACATATGTCATATTATATCATCTCTCAAATATTGAAATGAAAGACAAAATTGGGGAGTAAAAGTATAAGAGTCTTCCCTGATGTCATTTTTTTCAAAAATGAGCTTATTACATCACTCTTAGCATTGACCCAAGGCACTGGCCATTTTAAGAAACAGGGGGTGAGACCCAGAGGAGAGCTGACATCCCTTGTGCTGTCAACTAATACGTTACAGAAGTGAATGCTGGCCAACTAAGTTTAGGGCTTGTTATACTAGCAGCTATACTTACTCCATTGCCTAATGTTCTTATTATCATTTTTTTAATTCCAGCATTTTATTTTATTTTATTTTATTATTTCAATAGGTTTTGGGGTAACAGGTGGTGTTTGGTTACATTAATAAGTTCTTTAGTGGTGATTTCTGGGATTTTGGTGAGCTCATCACCCGAGCAGTGTACACAGTAGTCAATGTGTAGTCCTTTATACCTCACCCCTCCTCTTACCCTTTCTCCCAAGTCCCCAAAGTCTTTTGTATCAGTCTTATGCATTTGCATTCTCATAGCTTATTTCCCACTTATGAGTGAGAACATGCAAAGTTTGGTTTTCTGTTCCTGATTTACTTCACTTAGAATAATGGTCTCCAATTCTATCCAGGTTGCTGCAAATGCCATTATTTCATTCCTTTTTATGGCTGAATAGTATTCCATGCTATATATGTACCACATTTTCTTTATCCACTTATTGATTAATGGGCATTTAGACTGGTTTCATGTTTTTGCAATTGTGATTGTGCTGCTATAAACATGCACGTGCAAATATCTTTTTCATATAATGACTTCTTTTCCTCCAGGTAGATACCCAGGAGTGGGATTGTTGATCAAATGGTAGATCTACTTTTAGTTCTTTAAAGAATTTCCACACTATTTTACATAGTGGTTATACTAGTTTACATTCCCACCAACAATGTAAAAGCGTTCCCTTTTTACTACATCCATGCCAACATCTATTATTTTTTGATTTTTTAATTATGGCCATTTTTGCGGGAGTAAGGTAGTATCGCATTGTGGTTTTGATGTGCATTCCCCTGATAATTAGTGATGTTGATCATTTTTTCATATGTTTGTTAATTATTTATGTATCCTCTTTTGAGAATTGTCTAATTATATCCTTAGCCCACTTTTTGATGAGTTTTTTTTTTTTTTCTTGCTGATTTGTTTGAGTTCTTTGTAGATTCTGAATATTAGTCCTTTGTTGGATGTAGAGATTGTGAATATTTTCTCCCACTCTGTGGGTTGTCTGTTTACTCTCCTGATTATTTCTTTTGTTGTGCAGAATCTTTTTAGGTTAATTAAGTCCCATCTATTTATCTTTGTTTTTGTTGTGTTTGCTTTCTGGTTCTCTTTTTAAAATCTGCAACTGTTCATTTATTCTTTTCACCCTTTTTAAGTAAATTGCTTACCTGGCTTTTGACCATAGCGCTTCTCTGTTTGAACTCCTCCTAGTTAAAACTTTACTGATGGTCAATAAATAACCCAGTACTGGCTCTGTAAGAACCAATATATAACAATTTCCAATCAGCTTGTGTCTGCCAGCCCCAGAAACTATAGTGAATTAATAACCATCCAGGTCCTGGCTAATTATGGATTATTACATCTTCCAGTTATGAAGATCAGTAGAAGCAGGAAATTGTTTTTTTTTTTTTTTTTTTTTTTTTGAGACGGAGTCTCGCTCTGTCGCCGAAGCTGGAGTGCAGTGGCGCGATCCTGGCTCACTGGAAGCTCTGCCTCCTGGGTTCACGCCATTCTCCTGCCTCAGCCTCCCGAGTAGCTGGAACTACAGGCGCCCGCCACCGCGCCCGGCTCATTTTTTGTATTTTTAGTAGAGACAGGGTTTCACCATGGTCTCGATCTCCTGACCTTGTGATCCGCCCGCCTCGGCCTCCCAAAGTGCTGGGATTACAGGCGTGAGCCACCGCGCCCGGCCGAAGCAGGAAATTTTTCTAAATGAAAAAGTCATATTCTTTCAAAACATTCACCTGAATTTGAATGAGCAAATCAAGCAATAAAATAAACTGGATAAAAGCTTATTATGGATATTTTGGGATACACTTTACTGAAACATTGCTTTGATATTAATTACTGTTAGGAATCTCAATCATATTTTTATACTTTCAAAAAATATTTTTTAGTCTTTCATATTAACAGTAATAAAATGTCAAATATTTTGTATACCATTTTGGAAAATAGACATATTTCCATAATATTGTTTACAAATTATGTTACCAAAATTGAAAATTATCTTGCATATTATATTCTAAACCATCAAGATTATAACATAACCAAATTTTTTTTTATGCATGTAGTGGTGATTTTACTTGCATCCCACAAAAACATCTCAAATAGTTCACCAATGGTAAGTTCAATTACATTTAAGGTTATGATAAATACATTTCATCACATTCTAATTGATTACTGCCAAATCTATTATTAATATGGTAATTTGCTCCTGGTGCAAATGTCCATTATCAGATCACACAGGTTAAAAAAAAAGGTTAATATATTATGAGACCTTGTTTGGAGGTTCTAGCAGGGCAGGGCAACTCCTATACCCTTGACCCTTGACCAAAGACCAAAGAGTGAAGACCAGATGGTTGTCCTCTCTGAGCATGTAGTGTAGCAGGGCCAGTCTTAGCCAAGACCTCTTGGACACAGGTTTTAGGAAGGAATAGGGTTTAATCAGCTGGGAGCATCAGTAGACTCGCATCTCAAGATCCTAGCTCCTGGAAGTCAAGATTCCCGTCCCTTTTAAGGGCTTACAACTCTAAGGGGTCCAAGTGAAAGGGTCATGATACATTGTGCCAGTGGGGGCTACGTGACTGGGGCTGCATGGACTGGTGATCAGAACAGAATAGAACTGAACAGGGAGTTACACAATGCTTCCTCACACAATGTCTGGAATCTATAGATAATAAGCAATTAGGTCGAGGGTCGATCTTTAACTACCAGGCCTAGGGTGTGGTGCCAGGCTGTCTGACTATTGAATTTTACTTCTGACTTTTCTTTAACTCCTACTTTCTCTTTCCTTTGAGGCAGAAATTAAGCAGAAGACAATATGAGAAGTGGTCCCCCCGCTTAGCAGCTTTGGGAGCAATGCATACGGAGTGGTGAGGGAGCAAGGGGACACCTGCCTAGCCAGCCAGATCAGCCGAATCAACCCTGGCGATCACAGCCAGATCACCCTCACATCCAAAAAGGCTACTATATTAATGTATTAGATGTACTAAGGCTTGGCTTCATAGATTAAAAAAGAAAAGATGAGGAAAGAAAGGTAGAAAAAGAGAAAGAGAAAGATAGTGTTGTGTTAGGGAGGAGTGGTGAAGAGAAGGAGGGAGAGAGGGAGAATAAGAAAGAGGAAAGGATGGAGAGAAAGAAAAAATCCTTTTGTTTCTTTGTTTGTTTGTTTTGTTTTAAGACAAGGTCTCTCTTTGTTGCCCAAGCTAGAGTGCAGTGGCACGAACACCTCTCACTGCAGGCTCAAACTCCCAGGCTCAAGTGATCCTTCTGCCTCAGCCTCCAGAGTAGCTAAGACTACAGGTGCACACCACCACGCCTGGCTAATATTTCGTTTTTATTGTTTTTGTAGAGACAGGGTCTTGCCTTGTTGCTGAGCCTGGTGTCAAACGAATGGATTGAAGCAATCCTGCTTCAACCACCTAAACAGTCTAAGATGTATTTTACATTTATCTTTGTGACCAAGACAGCCTTAATGTTCCCCCTCACCTTGACTAAACTTTAGATCTAGGACCTTCCTGACTACAGGCCCTTGGCCTCCCTTTTCTTAGGACATTTTCTTTAGAAAACTTGCAGTTACAAATTCTTTGTTTTTCCCCCCTTTGAGATATAAACCTTCTACAACTCAGAAATATCTTTCTCAAGAACATGGGAGCCATCCTTTTGAAATGTAATCATTGAAAGAGATAGCATCCTTGTCTCTCAGTCTGTATGGCAGAGTAGGAGCTAATTTCAATAAGAGATAACTAGCAAACACAGATGGCCAAATCACAATCACCAGCCTTCTCCCCGAAGTTCTCTAGCAATGTCCCATTAGCTCATTCCAGCATTTAAAAATCTTGCTGCCTTTTGTTTCAGTAGAGTTGGGTTCAGTCTTTCTTCCCTATTGCATTAGTCTTAAATAAAGTCTTTCTTGACTGTTTTGCTGGTTTGATGTAATTTTTCTTTTACATTGCTATTACTCTAACTTAGTTTAGGACATCTTTGATGCATACTCTAAGAAGTGAGTGTCAGCACCCATTTACTTCCCTTGGAACTGTGGCTCCTAGATCCCTGAATAAATTACTGGAAACATAGTTTAATTGGCTAAAAAAAAATAGAACATTTTTTTAAAAGTTATTGAAACCACCTTTGCAAAATTTATAACTGAGGAAATGATGACAGTGAAAGAGATCAGACCTAACCTATTCCATCTTGCTTCTAACCTTTAAGCTCTCCTTTTTCATTCGTGGGCATAGGCCAAGCTAACCTTGGGAAGGTATTCAGTTTATGTTTTGAGTCTCAAACAAAATTGATAATAGCCATTGCCCAAAAACAAACAAACAAACAAACAAACAAAACACCTCTTCTTGCCTGAGGACCAGTCTGCCTCTGTAGGGCTAACAAATTAGTTATAAGATTAGAAATCAAGTTCAGAGGTTATGCAGCCTCTGGCTGAAAAAGTCTGAATCTCACCAAATTGTTTCTGGGAATAGCATTACTATTGTAAAACCTCAGATCAGCGCTTGAGATATTTTTCAGACCCTGCATTCCATAGATCAGCTGACACCACCCAGAGAAGTAATCTGACTCAACCAGTTCTGCCATCCCACTCAGGGACAGAAGACAGCAAGAAAAACTCACTTTGATCCCCTATGATTCCATCTCCAACCTGACCAGTAAGTACTCCCCACTTTCTGAGTTCCTACCCACCAAATTATCTTGATAAGTTGACTCTGTCTAGGCAGCAGGCAAAGGGAGCCCATTGGGTGATTACATTATGATTACAAAATAATTACAAATGTTTATGGGGTACATGTGATACTTTGATACAAGCATAAAATGTGTAATGATCAAATCAGGGTAATCGGGATTTCCAATACTTTAAACATTAATCATTTGTTTGTGTTGGGAACATTTCAAATGCCTTCCTTCAGTTATTTTAAAATACACTATGCATTACTGTTAACTATAATCATCCTATTGTGCTACTGAATACTAGTTCTTACCCCTACTATCTAACTGTAATTTTTATACACATTAGCCAACCCCTCTTTATCCCCACCTCCCCATGACCCTTCTCAGCCTCTGGTAACCATCATTCTATTCTCACCTCCATGAGATCAAGTTCTTTAGCTCCCAGATGTTAGTGAGAACATGAGATATTTGTCTTCCCATGTCTGGCTTATTTTACAACAAAATATCTTTCAGTTCTATCTAAGGCATTGTGAATGACTGGATTTTCTTTTTTTATATGGCTGCATAATATTCCGTTGCATGCACACACACACACACACACATACACACACACACCAATTTTCTTTACCCATACATCTGTTGATGGACACAGATTTATTTCAAATATTTTAGCTGTTGTGAATAGTGCTGCAATAAACATGAGAGTGCAGATATCTCTTCAATATACTGATTTCCTTGCTTTTGGATATATACCTAGCAATGAGATTTCTGAATCATATAATAGTTCTATTTTAAATTTTCTGAGGAATCTTCATACTGTTTTCTTTAAATCTTCATACTGTTTTCCCTGTGTTATAAAAATGTGTATAAACATTTTATACAATAGTCTCCCACATTTACATTCCAACAGTGTACGAGCTTTCTCCTTTCTTTACATCCTCACCAGCATTCATTAATTTTTTATAAAGGTCATTTTAATTGGGGTAAGATAATATCTCATTGTGGATTGATTTGTATTTTTCTGATTATTAGTGATGTTGAGCATTTTTGCATATTCCTGTTGGGCCATTTGTATGTCTTCTTTTGAAAAACATCTATTCAGACCTTTTGCCCATTTTCAAATTAAATTATTATTTTTTGCTATTTAGTTGTTTGAGGTCCTTTTATACCCTGGTTTTTATCCCTTATCAGTTGAATATTTTCCAAATATTTTCTTTCATTTTGTAGGTTGTCTTTCCAATTTGTTGATTGTTTCCTTTTTTGTGCAGAAGCTTTACAGCTTGATGTAATCCCATTTGTCCATTTTTGCTTTGGTTGCCTGTGCTTTTGCTGTCTTACTCAAGAAATCCTTTGCCACACCAATGTCCTAAGCATTTCCCCAATGTTTTCTTCTCATAGTTTCATAGTTTCAGGTCTCACATTTAAGTCTTTAATCCATTTGATTTTATATTTGTATGTGGTGAAACATAGGGGTCTAGTTTCATTCTTCTGCATTTGAATATCCAGTTTTCCTGGCACCATTTGTTGAAAAGACTGTCCTTTCCCTTAATGTACGTTCTTGGCACCTTTGTTGAAAATGAATTTACTGTATATCTGTGAATTTATTTTTGGGTTTGACTGTAAATGTGTAAATTTATTTCTGGGTTCTTTACTCTGTTACATTGGTCTATATGTCTGTTTTAATGCCAGCACCATGCTATTTTGGGTACTAAGTTCTGTAGGATAATTTGAAGGCAGGTAATATGATATTTCCATCTTTGTTCTTTTTGCTGAGGATTGTTTTGGCTATTAAGAACGGGACCCTTTTTTGTCTACATAATATTTATGAGAGACAAACCTGACCTAGAAAGGGAAAACGTCGGGGCCAATCAAGAGCCACTATTCAATACTGAAACATTTTATACAATAATGCCCTAATTTTGCCAGGTTCTTCTCCAGCTCCACAGCCTCCCCTTTCCTTAATAAACAGAGCAACAGAGGCAGGAGTGGATATTTCTTGCTTCTGTCTTATAATTCTGTTTTTTTTATTCTCTCGGATATTGATACTATCCTCAACTTTACATTTCTGCCTTGGAAGATACCAGATCACCTTCATTTTATATAAAGGAGGGAGGTACTCACCAGAGAACCATAAAACGGTATAGACAAAGAATGACTTAGCCACTAAAAGAAGCAAAAAGAAAGCTATTAGGTAAATGTGGCCCATGTAAAGCTGGCCCCACCTGGAGGAACTAACATAAATCATTATTTCAAAAACCAAGAAAAGTTGAAAAATTATTTCTGGATTTCTGCCCAGTTTGTTCTAATTCCGTTTGAATATTAAGGTTTGTGAAGGACAGAAACATTACCTTCTACTACCTTTATTGTATTCAGAACACTTCATGAAACCATGTGGTAGATGCTTAATAAAATGCCCATTAAATTGAACTTAAATGAATTGCCATGCTTACTAAAGCTAAAGAGAGGAAGTAGCTGATTAGTGCTTTTTAAGATTTTGAGAAACATTTGTTTTGTACTTGGCTGAGGTATTCAGCAGAGACAACTGCTTGTTTTGTTTTCTCCAAACTGACAATCTTGTGCAGTAATCACAGAGATACAGAAAATCCTTCTTCTTGACCGGAATATGATGAGTATTACATGAAAACTAAGATGGACTGCTGGCACTAATAAATGGTCCAAGATCATAAGCAGACTCTCATTCCTCTATTGCTGCATGTTTTAAAACTTTAACTTGTATAATGGAGAAGCAAACTTTATTTAAGTGCAAATGACCTTCAAAACACTTTTTCACACACTGCAGTGAGCTTTTTTGGTTAACTATCTTATCCTCTCTTAGGCTCTATCCATCGCTGTATAATGTATTTTCTATGACTAGATCTCAACAATAATATCTTTGGAATATATCTTAATGACTGTACTTATTTTGTATGAAAAGTACAACTGCAAGACTGATTAAAAGGATGCCTTTCAGGAGGTGAAAAGGGCTGTGACTAAAATTGCCCTTGATTCCTATAAATCCATATTTTATCGACTGTGACTTTTATTTGTAATGTCTGTACCTTGTTTCTATTCATTAATAAGTTAAATTGTTCCTATCAATATTGCCATTAGTTCAGCAGTCAGTTAAAATTCAGCCCAAGATTAGGAATTGATGTTTACCTCTTAAAACAGAAATCTGTGTAAGGCAATAATTAGAGAACTTTAGAAGTTGTTCTTTTTATACCTAAAATTAAGGAGGTTTAAAAATACCTTCTAACTCAGGAGTATAGATAAGATGTGATTTCATAGATGGCATTTTCAAATAGAGTCTTACTGAAAGCAGAACTTCCAAAGGACCCCATATTTGTCTACTAGTAGCAGGGAAATTTGACATCACAAAAGTAATAAAATGCAGTTGAGAAAGTGACATTTTTAAGACTTGATTTTGAGCAATTTCGGACCAAACCTGAAAACACGAAATACTTATTAGTGTTGATACCAGAAAGTCTTGAAGACACTGGTAGAGGAGAAAGATAGCTGGAGAATCAGTTAGGGAAATATAATTAAAAACAACATCTTCTCCTAACTTGGAAATCTTGACAAAGGTGGTAATAGGAAACACTTTTATTATTGAATAAGCATTAAGCCAGTACGTAATGTGCTGCACAGGTAATCCACAAAAATGCAAAGACAGAAGAAGCTCTTTCCCTTTGAAATAGCCAAACAGATATAATGCATTGTATACATGTTTTTAAGATAGATAACAACTCATCCTCATGCAAAAGGACTTGACAGCATTTGTCAAAACTAATATATAAAAATTTTAACACATAATTGGAGTAACCATCTGTGTTAGCTACTTGGCTTTATCCAGAGGAAAAACAAACTTCACATACTTTCATTACAGGAGATACTCTTGTGTTTTGGACCAAGGTACCCTCAAAGTTAGGTTTCTGCTCTCCCACAGTGATTGGGAGATGGGGGTTTTATCTTCCTTGATGTTTACATTTCAAAGAATTGATGCTGAGGTCCCTAAGAAAGACATTTCTAGGCCATAGTACTGACAAAAGGCCTATCTAGTTTCCTAAAGGATTTATATACATTTCAAAGAGAGAAGAAAGTGCTTACAAAGTTTTAAAAAGTAAAACTCTAAGAAAAAGAGAGAAAGGAAAATCTCTTCCCTTCTTTCAACAGGGAGAATTCACCCTCTTACTTTTAATATGTATTAGTCTTTATACTAAAAGCATATCCATGAAACCAGCCAACAATTGAGAACCATCCTGTGAGAACATCTCTAAAGGATCGCAACAGAGATATTCCCTTGGAAACTCTTGACTGCATAACTTACCAAAGTCCAAATTAGATAAAATTGAGTTCCCTCCCTGATTTTGCCTCTCAGACTAGAGTAGTCTCTGATCTTGCATGAAGTTATGATAAACTTCTCACATCTTCACAGACTGTCGATTTTACTAGATGATTTGAGACAAGTTTTGAGTTTTTACAATATTTGTGCCCTAGATATATGCAAGAAATTTAACTGAATATATGATGTCAAATTATGTTGTCAGAATTTTATGTTATTACGATGTAAACGGTCTGAAAATTTCCCTACAGTTGGTTAAACATGGTCATTTAGCCTTTTTTTTTTTTTTTTTTTTTTGGTTTATAGTGATTTTATCTGTGAAGACATATGTGAAGCAGCCAAGAAATAACTGGAAGTATTGTTTTGGCAAAAGAAGTGACTAGCAGATATCTTGGTATCTAAGGGGCTAGAGGGTAGGCTGTTGGGAATGGGGAGGGAAGAGATATAGATATGCATAAAATGAAGACCAAATCTGTGGTAGGCAAAATTGTGGTTGGTAGACTGACTCAAAACTACTATTCTGCCTTTCTGGACCAATCCTGGTCCAGTAAGGAGCCCACTGCCCTGAGGGGTAAGTACCAAGTCTGGCAGCATCCACCACAAGCTGACTGAAGAGTCTTTTGGCCTTAAGTGAACATCAGTGATGCCACGGCAATACTCTCATGTGCCTGTGGTGGGGGTGACCATGGGGAGAGGCTCCTCTCCCTGTGGAAACGGAAGCAAAGAGTGGGAAGAAATTCTTCTTGTGGTTTGGGTGCCAGCTAAGCTGCAGTAGAATAGAACACCAACTAGGTACCTAAGGTTTCTGACTATAGGTCCTGGCTCCCAGACAGCATCTCTGAACTTGCCTGTGGTCCAGGAAAACTCACTGCTCTTCGTAGAAGGACCTACTGATTTTCAAGCCATAGGGCTTTAAGAGAACACAGGCAGTAGCCAGGTAGTAGATACAGTGGGCTTTGGGTAAGATCCAGTACTGTAATAGCTTCAGGTCTGACCCAGTGGAGTCACAGTGATGGTAGCCACAGGGGTGCTTGTGGCATTCCTCCCTTAGTTTCAGGCAGCTCAGGAGACAGCCAGAGTGACAGAGACAGAGACAGAGAAGGAGAGAGAGAGAGAGAGAGAGAGAGAGAGACCATTTATTTGAAAGAAACTTAGGGAAGAGAAGACACGTCTCTAACTGGTAATCCAGAGAATTCTTCCAGATCTTATTAAAGGTTGCCATGGTGGGACTTCTATGAATCTGTAAGAGACACATCAGTACTGGGTTTGGGGTGCCCATCTAATACAGATAAGAGTGCAGTGCCCCAAAACTTAGATCAGAACACCCAAGTACCTGTGAATACCTGAACAGCTTTCCCAAGAAAGAGGGGTATAAACAAGTCCAGATTGCAAAGACTGAAATAAATACCTAACTCTTCAATGCCCAGACACTGAAGAACATGTACTAGCATCAACACGATCCAGGAAAACTTGATCTCACCAAATGAACTTAATAAAGCATGAGAGACAATCCAAGACAGACAGAGATAAGTGACCTTTCAGAAAGAGAATCCATAATAGCTGTGTTAAGAAAACTTAATGAAATTCGAGATAACATAGGGAAGGAATTCCGAATTCTATCAGATAAATGTAACAAAGAAATTGAAAACATTAAAAAGAATCAAGTAGAAATTCTGGAGCTGAAAAGTAAAATTGGAATACTGAAGAATGCATCAGAGTCCTTTAACAGCAGAATGAATCAAAAAGAAGAAAGAATTAGTGAGCTTGAGAACAGGATATTTGAAAATACACAGTCAGAGGAAATAAAAGTTTAAAAAAAAATGAAAAAGAATGAAGCATGCCCACAAGATGTAGAAAATACCCTCAAAGGAGTAAACTTAAGAGTTATTGGACTTAAGGAGGAGATTAAATAGACTATTTTAGGGTAAGGCTTCTCCTTCAGCATTTTAAATATGTCATGCCACTCTCTCATAGCCTGAAAAGTTCCTTGTTTCTTTGTTTATGCAATCAGTGTTACATTGTTGTGAGTTTAAAACAATGAGTTATAAAATATTATTCGCAAGCTTCATGGATACTTCAAATGAAAAAACATCCAATGAATACACAAGCAGTAACATGCAAGAAATTAAAACATACCATCTGAGAAAATTACCTTCATTAAAATGAAGACAGGAAAGAAGAGAAGACCACAAAATAACCAGAAAACAAATGACAAAATGCTAAGTGTAGGTCCTACCTTATTAATAATAACATTGAATGTAAATGGACTAAACTCTCCAATTAAAAGCCATAGACTGGCTGAACAGAAAAAAAAACACGCAAACCCAAAATCTGTTGCCTACAGGAAACACACTTCATATATAAAAATATGCATAGACTGATAAGAAAGGGATGGAAAAAAAAACATTACATGACATGGAAACCCAGAAAGAGCAGGAGTTGCTATACTTATATCAGGCAAAATAGATTTCAAGACAAAAACTTAGGAAGAGACAAAATAGTTTACTATATAATGATAAAAAATCAATTCAGCAAATGGATATAATGTTTGTAAATATATATGCAGCCAACACTGCAGCACCCAGATATATAAAACAAATATTATTAGAGCTAGAGAGAGAAAGACCCCATCAAAATAAGAGCTGGAGACGTCAGCACCCCACTTTCAGCACTGGACAGATCCACCAGACAGAAAGTCAACAAAAACATCACACTTAATCTACACTATAGACTAAATGGACCTAATAGATATTTACAGAACATTTAAACCAATGGCTGCAGAACACATATTCCTTTTGTCAGCATATGGATCATCGTCAATGATAGACCATATGTGAGGCCACAAAACCAAGCCTTAAAAAATTCAAAAATGATGAAATTCTGTCAAGTAACTTCTCTGACCAAAATGAAATAATACTATAAATCAGCAACAACAGGAAGTTTGGAAACTATACAAACACATGGAAATTAAAAATATACTCCTGAATAACCAGTCGATCAAGGAAGAAATTAAGGAGAAACTTAAAAAATTTCTTGAAATAAATAATAATAGAAACACAACACACTAAAACCTATGGGATACAGCAAAAACAGGTTTTTGTTTGTTTGTTGAGACAAGTTCTTGCTGTCATCTAGGCTGGACTGTGATGGTATAATCATGGCTTACTGCAGCCTCAACATCCTGGGCTCAAGCTATCCTCCTATCTCAATCTCCCAAGTGGCTGGAATGATAGGCATGCACCACCATGCCCAGCTACATTTTTTGTAGTTTTTAGAGAAAGGGTTTTGCCATGTTTCTCAGGCTGGCATCAAGCTCCTGGGCTCAAGCAATACACCTGCCTTGGCTTACCAAAGTGTTGGAATAACAGGTGTGAGCCACTGAACCTAGCCAAGGAAGTTTATGGCTGTAAGTGCCTACATTAAAAAAGTAAGAAAACTTCAAATAAACAACATAATGATTCATCTTAAAGACATAGAAAAGCAAGAATAAATCATACCCTAAAACAGTAGAAGAAAATAAATAATAAAGATCAGTGCATAAATAAATGAAATTGAAATAAAGGAAACAACACAAAAGGTCAATGAAACAAAAAGTTATTATAAAAAAAGATTTAAAAAATTGATAATCCTTTAGCCAGACTAAGAAAGAGAGAAGACCCAAACATATAAGATCAGAAATTAAAAAGGAGACATTACAACTGATACAGCAGAAATTCAAAGAATCATTAGAGATTGCTTGGAACAACTATATGACAATAAACTGGAAAACCTAGAAGAAATGGAAAAATTCCCAGACACATTCAACCCACCAAGTTTGAATCATGAGGATATTCAAAAGCTGAACAGACCAATAACAAGAGATCAAAATTGTAATAAAAAGTCTCTCAGCAAAGAAAAGTCCAGGACCCACCCAATAGCTTCACTGCTGAATTTTACCAAACATTTAA
Source organism: Papio anubis (assembly GCF_008728515.1). Taxonomy (NCBI): domain Eukaryota; kingdom Metazoa; phylum Chordata; class Mammalia; order Primates; family Cercopithecidae; genus Papio; species Papio anubis. Next base: position 56,933,925 of record NC_044981.1, on the reverse strand, counting down.
AGAACAACTAATACCAATCCTACTCAAACTTATGAAAAATGGAGAAAAGAATACTTCCAAACTCGCTCTATGAGGCCAGTATCATCCTGATATCAAAACCAGACAAAGATACATCAAAAAAAGAAAACTACAGGCCAATATTCTTGATGAACATTTATGCAAAAATTTTCAACAAAGTACTAGCAAACCAAATTCAACAACACATTTAAAAGATTATTCATCACGACCAAGTGGGATTTATCCCAGGGATGCAAGGATGGTTCAACATATGTAAAGCAATCAATGTGATACCTCATATCAACAGAATAAAGAACAAAAACCATATGATCATTTTGATTGATGCTGAAAATGCATTGATAAAATTCAACATCCCTCCATGATAAAAACCCTCAAAACACTGAATTTTTAGAAACATACCTCAACACAATAAATGCCATACACCACATACCCACAGCTAGTGTTGTACTGAATGAGGAAAAGCTAAAAGCCTTTCCTCTAAAATCAGAAACACAAGGATGCCAACTTTCACCACCTTTATCTAACATAATACTGGAAGTCCTGGCTAGAACAATCAGAGAAGAGAAAAATAAAGGGAATCCAAATTGTAAAGGAAGAAGTAAAATTATCCTGTTTGCAGATGATATGATCTTATAGTTGGAAAAACCTAAAACCCCACCAAGAAACTATTAGAACTGATAAACAAATTCAGTAAAGTTTCAGGATACTAAATCAGCATACAAAAATCAATATTATTTCTATATGCCTACAGTGAACAACTAAAAAAGAAAATTTAAAAGTAATCCTATTTAAAATAGCTATAAACAAAATTAAATCTCTAGAAATTAACTTAACCAAGGAAGTGAAAGATCTCTACATTGAAAACTATAAAACATTGCTGCAAAAAACTGAAGACACACAAGGAAATGGAAAGATATTGCCATGTTCATGGATTAGCAGAATCAATATTGTTAAAATGTTTATACTACTGATAACAAACTACAGAATTCAGTGCAATCCCTATCAAAATACCAATGACCTTCACAGAAATAGAAAGAACAATCCTCAAATAAATGTGGAACCACAAGACCCAGAACTGCCAAAGCTGTCCTCAGCAAGCAAAAAGAATGAAACAAAAAAAAAAAAAACTACATTACCTGAGTTTAAATTATACTACAGAGTTATAGTAACCCAAACAGCATGGTACTATAATAAAAACAGACACACAGACCAATGAAATATAGTAGAGTACCCAGAAACAAATCCATACATCTACAGTGCACTCATTTTCAACAAAGGCACCAAGAACATACACTGGGGAAAGGACAGTTTCTTAAATAAATGGTGCTGGAAAAACTGTATATCCATATGCAAAGGGGTAGAACTAGACTACTATCTCCTGCCATATACCAAAATCAAATAAAAATGGATTATATATTTAAATGTAAGACCTCTAGGCTATGAAACTCCTAAAAGAAACATCAGGGAAACTCTCCAGAACATTGGCCTTGGCAAAGATTTCTTAATACTCCACCAGCACAGGCAACCAAAGCAAAAATGGACAAATAGGATCACATCATGTTAAAAAGCTTCTGCACAGCAAAGGAAACAATCTACAAAATAGACAGACAACCCAAAGAATGGGAGAAAATATTTGCAAACTATCCATCTGACAAAGGATTAATAATCAAAGAATATAATGATCTCAAAAAACTCTATAGGAAAAAAATTTCATAATCTCATTTTTTAAACTAGCAAAAGATCTCAATAGACATTTATCAGAAGAAGGCATACAAGTGGAAAACAGATATATGTAGAGGTGTTCATCAATGATCATTAGAAAAATGCAATGAAATATCATCTCATCCCAGTTAAAACAGCTTTTATCCAAAAGACAGGCAATAACAAATGTTGACAAGGATGTAGAGAAAAGGGAACCCTCATACACTGCTGGTGGGAATGTCAATTAGTACAACCACTGTGAGGTACGGTTTGAAGGCTCCTTAAAAAACTAAAAACAGAGCTACCATATGATCTTATCCACCAGTCCCACTGCTAGAAATATACCCCAAAGAAAGGAAATCAGTATATAGAAGAGATATCTACACTCCCATATTTATTGAGCACTATTGAAATAGCCAAGATTTGAAAGCAACCTAATTGTCCATCAGCAGATGAATGGATAGCAAACAGGTGGTACATATACACAATGGAGTACTATTCAGCTATAAGAAAGCATGTGATCTTGTCATTTGCAATACCATAGATGGAGTTGGAGGTCATTATTTTAAGTGAAATACGCCAGGCACAGAAACACAAACTTTGCATGTTCTCTTATTTGTGGGAGATAAAAATTGAAACAATTGAACTCATGGAGACAATGAGTAGAATGATCATTACCAGAGGCTGGGAAGGGTAGTGGGGCTGTAGGAGTAAGTGTGGATTTTTTGTGGGTACAAAAAAAGTAGTTGGAAGCAATGAATTAGATGTAGTATTTGATAGCACAATAATGTGACTATAGTCAATAACAATTCAAGTGTACATTTAAAAAAAACTAAAAGAGTATAATTATATTCTTTGTACTATAAAGTATAAATGCTTGAAGTGATGGATATGCCACTTTCCCAATATGGTTATTATGCATTGTATGCCTGTATCAAAATATCTCATGTTCTTCATAAACATATACAGCTACTGTATTCTCACAAAAAGTTAAAAATTAACATAAATAAATAAAAAGTATAATGAGTTTTAAAAAGCATTATTCTTACCAAATTAATGAGCAGCTTCAGCAGATTTCATAATCAGCACCTTAACTAAGAGCCTTATGGAACTGTTAATCTCATAAGTAAAAGTTGAGGGGTTTTTGTATTTTAAAATCCTTTTTTTTAAATTTTCAAGAGTTTAAAAATAAAAGGCACTTTGACTCTAAGCTAAAATAGCAAATAAATAATAAAGGGCAAAGACAATCTCTTGTTTAAAATGCTTATTCCTCTCCCACTAGGTTTAATTGGGGAAAGTGGTAGGGAAGAGAAAATCTTGAAATCATTATTTTACTTCCTGACTTTCAGGTGTGGTTGAATGAAAGATTTCCTGGACACTACATTAGATAAGAGGCCCAGTAAGGAGTTCTTCACAAAAATTTGAGTTGGAACCTGCTCCCTGACTAGCTCAATGTTTTTAGGTCCTCAGTGGAGACATAACTCTGGCTTAAGAAGGGATACTTGGGGTTGTGCATGGTGGCTGATGCCTGTAATCCCAGGACTTTGGGTGGCCGAGGTGGGAGGATCACTTGAGGCCAGGAGTTGGAAACCAGCCTAGGCAACAAAGTGAGACCCCATTTTTATAAAAATAAAAATAAAAATAAAAAATGAAGTGATAGTTAGGCACTAGGCCATCATCCCCAGTTGCTTCTTCCTTTCCCAAGATAGATTTACTCTTCGTAATTTAAGCCTTGTTCTTGTTATGTGGATCCTCTGCTTCAACATGTGCTTTTGACCTGAAATTTTAGGTCATTGTGAAGGAGGGTGGAGGGGATTATGTTAGCTCATCGGTAAAATAGGTATCATTTTTAGTTCATCTGTGTGTGTGTGTGTGTGTGTGTGTCTTTCTCTGCTTGTATGCATTTCTTTCTGATTTTCACACACATACATCAATTCATACTCAAAAACAGCATATGTAGCATACTGAATATGTTGAGTAAGAAAAGCAAGGTTTGTGATAAACTGAGATCCTCTCTGTTATAGACTGAATGCTTGTGTCTGTGTCTCCCCCACCCCTAAATTTATTATGTTGAAGCTCTATTTCCAGAGTGAGTGTATTTGGAGCCTCTAAGGTTGTAATTAAGGTTAAATGAGATCGTAAGGGTAGTAGATCTGATGGGATTAGTGACACCAGAGAGCTCTCTCATGAGTCCCTGCCTGCACCAAGGAAAAGACAGGTGAGCACACAGAGAAGGCAGCCGCCTTCAACCCAAGGGGAGAGGGCTCACCAGAAAGGCGCCACGCTGTTTCCTGATCTTGGACTTCCAGCCCCCAGAACTGGGCAAAAGTAAATTTCTGTTGTTTAAGCCACACAGCTCCTCATATTTTGTAGTGGCAGCCCAAGCTGACTAATACAGTCTCTCTAAATATTTATTCCTTAGACAAACACATAAAGATATATGACATTAAACCAAAAATCTTGATCTAGCATTTCTCTCCTTCAACCAGAGGAAGTTGATGATGACAAGTTTTCTGACAAAATTTTAAGTATATCAATATTAAGATGCCTGTTATATTTCAAATTATATATTAATAAGTAAAATATACATATTTGATCAAATATTAAGTATATTATTATAAAATATTTATGAAATAGAATGTAAAAAATAATGGAAAATTTTAAGAAAAAACAAAACTTTATATAACTGCAGGTTATTGTGCTAGGCCAGTTTGTGTTTGTGCATTAGGCTCACCTGAGATTATGTCCAGTAAATCCTCACATAATGTCGTTGATAGGTTCTTGGAAACTGTGACTGCAAGCAAAATAACATAATGAAACCAATTTTACCATAGGCTAATTTAAATAAGAGTTAAGTTTCTATGACATATTTCTGGTCACAAAAATAGCATCTTCAACTTCTAAAGACATCAAATACTTCTTATATTAAACATTGAAATAAATGTGAGCTATATACCCATTTAAGAAAGGTTAATAAAAAGCAAGTAAGATCATGATTTACTCCATGTTTGGTTAATCAGTGAGTATCAGTTGTCACAGCGGTGGTGGGGTAAATCAAAGAATAAATATTCTCAAAGCAAAAATTATAAGGAACACCTCCTACCACCACACATTTCAAATACCAGCACTCACAAATAGGGTGGGGTCACCGACTGCTTTTGTTCCACATTATTTATTGTCATGCATTTGTATGATTATTATATAATTTACAAATTTCTGTTTTACAACAATTTGTATTCATTCATTCATTCATTCATTTTCCAACCAAATTATTCCAGTTCAGAGTTTAGGGCAGCTGGATCCTATTCAGGTAACTCAGGGCACAAGGTTGAGACCAACTCTGGACAGGATGCGATTCCGTTCCAGGACATAGACCCACACCCACACTCACTTACAACAGGGCAATTTAGATAGGCCAATGGACCTAACGTTCACATCTTTGGGATGTGGGAGGAAACCAGAGTACCCAGAGAAAATCTACACAGATATGGAGAGAATGTGCAAACTCCACACAGACAGTGGCCCTGACTGGGAATTGATGTTTTTTTTTTTTTTTGGTCAATACTATAATGAGAATCTATGTTGAATTGAGCAACGTTGAGGACCTGCTGTATTTGTATTTTGCCTCTTCTTGGAGGACAGGTTTGAGAAAACTGCCATGTACATTCACCCTTACGTCTTCTTATCTACTCTTACATTAGGCATGTGGATTTAACTTAAAATTTGCTATTTCTTAAGCTTTCTATAACTTATTCCATAGTGTAACCTCATTATCTTCCTTCAATATTTTTTGCTGTTTTCATAAAGGCAGGTTGAAAACAAATATTTCCATAATTCTTAAAGATATGTAACTAAATTTGATAGACCCAGCTGACAAATTTCATCACTATATATACTAGTACCCAGGATAAGTAGACCCCTTAATGAAAGAGGCTCTTGTTACAGTGTGGCTAACCAAGTCATCTTTATTTTTGGTTTTGTGCTTTGGTAGAGCAGTAACTCTTAATCCCTGGTTTGCATCACTTTCAGAGTTTAAAAAAAATACAAACACATGAAAACAATGCTGGACCAATTAAGCCAGTGTCTCTAGGAGAGGGGGCCAGTACTGCGGCTTCTTAAAATCTTCTCAAATAATTCTGAAGTGCAGCCAGGGTGAGATTGGCTGCCTTAGAGGGACTTGTTTAAACTGCTATAAATGTGTTAATACATTTTATATGCATTCTTCTTCCCCAAAATATCCGATTTCTCTGTCAAGCTGCTGAACTATATGATAGTAAATGATGTTGGCCTTTAGAGCCAAGGGCTGGGAATGATTCACAGAAATCAAAGGTACAGCATTTTAACACTTTACTAATTTAGTAACACATAAAAGTGAATCTTCAAATCAACAGGGAAGAAAAAATATGCACCAACTCTGACTGATCATTCCACAGAGCAAAGAATTTACACATCAATATTTTCAAGGAGACAAAAATCTAATAGGAACTGACATGATGAATCTAATACTTCAAAAGAGAATAGAAAATCTGTTTTAAAGAAATGGATTCTGAAGATACATAGAAACATTTCAGTATTTGGAAAGAGATTTAAATTCAACTAACTATGGAAAAATAACATTGAGGACAAACTAAGGAACAAGCCAAAGCATGAGATATTTTGGCTAAACGTAACACATTTATGAGGGCTATATTTATATAGCAACAAATTTCCAATTATAAGGCAGCAAGCTGAAATCATTAGAGCTCAAATTACCCTAAACCAGTGCTCACAAACATGGTTTCCATAAGAATCACCTGGGAATCTTGTTAAAATGCAGATTTGATTAAGTCTAGTATGAGGCCTGAGAGTCTGCATTTCTACCAAGCTCTCAGGGGATGTGGAAGTTGTTGTCCAAGAACTACAACTTGAGCACTAGCAACACAAACTTAATCTTTAAAGTCCTTGCAGATAACATTATCCAGAAGATAGTCAAATTTAAAATGTAAAGTGCATAATATGAACTTTTACTTCAAAAGCAAAGAATATTTGATTCGTTTTACAGCTTTGTCTCTGTAACACACTGAGGGTCCAAATGGGTGACTACTAGATAGAGAATGAGCAACAGAAAACAGACTGACTCTAATTTTTGATGAGTGATATCAGTACCATCACCACAGATAAGTTCTGGTTGAAAAATAGGAAAAAGTGGAATTATCTTTTCTCAGCACAAATCGTTGGCCATTAATATTGACCTAGACCAGAGTATGTTGGAGTTGGCCACTACCAGTCAGGAGAATAGGCTTTGTGCATCTCTTCCCAACTCCAATACCATGAATAGTTACATTAGGTTGGTAGTGTAAAGATCTCAGCAAACACTTGGAACGGGGCCTTTAAAAAATGTGCCCCAGAGTGGGTGTGCCAACATAGCATGGCATGTAGCTTCTGGCTTAACACATGATTCTGAAAGAAGAGAAATATAAACATAATGTGAAATATGGTGAGTAATGCAATGACCTTGGGATTGTCAAGACTAGAAGACAATAGGGAGCTTAAGGAGGCCGTCTTCTTATCTAAACAATGAAAATAGATATTGGAAAAAACACAAAGTATGAGACATAAGAAAAAAACACAAAAATAACAAATGGATCTATCTAAATTGCATTAAACAGTGACATAATGTTAGACAATGTGTTTTAGTTGTTTCTTTGTGGTACTGGTTCACAGACATTTGGTCTCAGACTCCTTCACAGTCTTAAAATTTTTGAATACCTCAAAGAACATTTATTTATATGATTATGTCAATTGTTTATCATATTCAAAATCAAAAGAGAGAAATTTTAAACTTGTTTGTGTGTTAAGCTGCTTATAAATGACAGTAATAAGCCCATTTATGGGCTTATTATAAATGTTGCTATTTATGAGGAATATTATAAATATGCTATTTATGAGGAATAATCATATTTTGCAATACAAATAAAATGAAATAAAATGTAATGAGAAGAGTTAGCTCTAATAATAGTAGTATCCTCCTATTTGCTTTGGCCTGCATTCTACTGCTATATGTTTTGGTGGAAGTATATGAAGAAAATCAGACCATACAGAGATAAGTACTAGTTGGAAGAGGGAAAAGTATTAACTTTTTCAGATGATTGTGAACATTTTTCTTTGATTCTACGCCAAAACTTGATAAGTCACCTTTTCAGATGATTATGAATATATATTTTTGATTCTACACAAAAATTGGGATAGTTTTAGATTCAACCTATCAACTAATCTTTAAGAAACCATATCAATGAACTTTTTGTATTGTTAAATTAAAATCTATTAAGTTATATTCTAGATTAAATGATTCTTTTTGGTCATTTGGAAAAATTGTTTCATTGAGTTATGCAGAGCTTCCAAAGATTGACATGCTTTATGATGCACTATACAAAAACTATTCTCTTTTAATTTAAAAAGGCATGAATATTTAATCCCTCCATGCACAAAGTTCCTAAGTTTAAATTACTTTTGAAATTTATTTTAGGGTCAGCGGTACATATGCAGGTCTGTTATATGGGTAAATTGCATGTCATGGGGGTTTGATGTACAGATTATTTTTTCACCCAGGTAATAAGCACAGTACCCGATAGGTAGTTTTCCAAATCCTCACCCTCCTCCCACCCTCCACCCTCAGGTCCCAGTGTCTCAGTGTCTGTTTTTCCCTTCTTTGATTCCATATGTACTCAATATTCAGTTCCCATTTAGTAGTGAGAACACGTGGTATTTGGTTTTCTGTTCCTGTGTTCACTTAGGATACTATCCTCCAGCTCTATCTATGTTGCTGCAAAGGGCATGATCTCCATTCTTTTTTACGCTGCGTAGTATTCCATGGTGTATAGGTACCACATTTGCTTTATCCAGTCTACAATTTAGGGGCATTTAGGTTGATTCCATGTCTTTGTTATTGTGATAGTGCTGCAAGGAACAATATGAGTGCATGTGTCTTTATGGTAGAATGATTTATTTTGCGAAGGTTGGGCGGGGGGTGGCGTCTATACTCAAAATGGGATTGCTAGGGGAAATGGTAATTCTGTTTTAAGTTCTTTCAGAAATTGCCACACTGGTTTCCAAAATGGCTCAACTAATTTACATTCCCACCAGCAGCATATAAGTATTCCCTTTTCTCTACAACCTTTGCAGCACATATTGTTTTTTCACTTTTTAATAACAGCCATTCTGACTAGTTGAGATGGTATCTTTTTTTTTTCTTTCTGTTTTTATTGTTTTTGAAATGGAGTCTTTCTCTCTCACCTAGGCTGGAGTGCGGTGCATGATCTCTGCTCACTACAGCCTCCACCTCCCGGGATCAAGTGATTCTCCTCCTCATCTTCCCAAGTAGCTGGGACTACAAGGCACATGCCACCATGCCTAGAAAATTTTTGTATTTTTTGGTGGAGATGGGGTTTCATCATGTTGCCCAGGTTGGTCTGGAACTCCTGGCCTCAAGTGATATGCCTGCCACAGCCCCCAGGTTGCTGGGATTATAGGCATGAGTCGCCATGCCCAGCCAAGATGGGGGTTTTGATTTGGATTTATTTAATGGTTAATAATAAGCATTTTTGCAAAAGCTTGTTGGTTGCATGCACGTCTTTTTTTTGAAAAGTGTCTTGTCCTCTGACCTTTATTCAGTGGGGTCGATTGTTTTTTGGTTGTGAATTTGCTCAAATTTCTTTTAGGTTTTGGTTATTAGACCTTCGTCAGATGTATAGTTTGCAAATCTTTTTTTCCATTCTGTAGGTTGTATGTTACTCTGTTGATAATTTCTTCTGCTGTACAGAAGTTCTTTAGTTTAATTAGCTCCCATTTGTCAATTTTTGCTTTTGTTGTAATTACTTTTGGCATCATTATCATAAAATATTTTTCCATTCCTATTTCCAGAATGGTATTTCCTAGGTTATCTTCCATGGCTTTTTAGTTTATGATTTTACATTTAAATTTGTAATCCATCTTGAGTTGATTTTTTATATGGTGTAAGGGTGGGGTCCAGTTTCAATCTTCTGCATATGGCTAGCCAGTTAACCCAGCACCATTTATGGAATAGGGAGTCCTTTCCTGATTGCTTGTTTTTGTCAGCTTTGTTGAAGACCAGATGGTTGTAGGTGTGCAGCATTATTTCTGGACTCTCTTCTCTCCCATTGGTCTATGTGTTTATTTTTGTGACATACCGTGCTGCTTGGGTTACTGTAGCCTTGCAATATAGTTTGAAGTTGAGTAACATGATGCCTTCTGCTGTGCTTTTTTTGCTTAGGATTGCCTTGGTTACTCAGGCCTTTTTTTTTGGTTCCATATGAATTTTAAATTAGTTTTTTTTCTAATTCTATAAAGAACGTCATTATATATCCCATGTGAATGGGACGGCATTTTTGATTGGTCCCACAACTTGGATGTTGTTGGTTCCTGAGAATGCTACTGATTTTTGTACATTGATTTTGTATCCTAAAACTTTGCTCAAGTTGTTTATCAGCTCAAGGAGCTTTGGTCATTTCTATATTATATAGAAATAGCATTGAATTTATAAATTGCTTTTGGTAAAGGGTCATTTTAACAAGATTGATTCCTCCTATCCATGAGCATGGAATATTTTTCCACTTGTTTGTGTCATCCCTGATTTCTTTGAGCAGTGTTTTGTAATTCTCATGTTGAGATCTTTCTACATTGTAGAGATCTATCTCCCTGGATAGCTGTATTCCTTGGTGTTATTCTTTTTATGGTTATTATGAATGGGATTGCATTTTTGATTTGGCTCCCAACTTGGATGTTGTTGGTGCATGGGAATGCTACTGATTTTTGTACATTGATTTTGTATACTAAAACTTTGCTGAAGTTGTTTATTAGCTCAAGGAGCTTTTGGGCAGAGATTATGGGATTTTCTAGGTATAGAATCATACTGTCTGAAAATAGGGATAGTTTGACTTCCTCTCTTCCTACTTGGAGGTGTTTTATTTATTTCTCTTGTACAGGTTTTCCAGTACTGTGTTAACTAGGAGTGGTGAAAGTGGGCATCTTGTCTTTTTCTGATTTGCAAGGAGAATGCTTTCAACTTTTACCCATTCAGTATGATGTTGGTTGCGCATTTGTTACATATAGGTCTTACTATTTTGAGGTAGATTCCCCCAATGCCTAGTTTTTTGAGGATTTTTAACATAAAAGGATGTTGAATTTTATCAAAAGCCTTTTCTGCATGTATCAAAATAATCATGTGGTTTTTGTTTTCAATTCTGTTTATGTAATGAATCACATTTGTTGATTTGCATGTATTGAAACAACCTTGCATCCCAGGGATAAAGCCTACCTGGTCATGGTGGATTAGCTTTTTGATGTGCTGCTCAATTTGGTTTGGTAGTATTTTACTGAAGAATTTTGCTTCTATGTTCATCAAGGGTATTGGCCTGACCTGTTATTGTTGTTGTTGTTATTGTGTCTCTGCCAGGGTTTTGGTATCAGGATGATGCTGGCCTCATAGAATGACTTAGGGAGGAGTCCCTCTCCTCAATTTTTGAAATAGCTTCCATAGGAATAATACTTGCTGTTCTTTATACATGTGGTTGAATTCAGCTGTGAATTCATCTGGTTCTGGCTTTTTTGGCTAGTAGGCTTTTTATTACTGATTCAAATTTTGAACTTATGATTTTTTCAGGGATTCAATTTATTTCTGGTATACTCTTGGGAGGTTGTATGTGTCCAGGAGTCTATCCATTTATCCTACATTTTTTCATTTGTGTATATAGAGGTATTTGTAGTAGTCTCTGAGAGTATTTGTATTGTTATGGGGTAAGTGGTAACCTCCCCTTTGCCATTTCTGATTGACTTTATTTGTATCTGCCCTCTTTTTTCATTATTAGTCTAGCAAGTAGTCTATCCTATTAATTTCTTCAGAAAACTAGCTCCTGGATTCACCCATCATTTGCATGAGTTTTATGTCTCATTTTTCATTCAGTTCTGCTTTGATTTTGGTTATTTCTTGTCTTCCTCTAGCTTTGGGGTGAGTTTACTCTAGTTTCTCTAGTTCTTCTATTTGTGATGTTAGGTTGCTGATTTGAAAATTTTCCAACTTTTTGATGTTGATGTTTAGTGTTATAAATTTCCCTCTTGGGGGCGGAGCAAGATGGCCGAATAGGAACAGCTCCAGTCTCCAGCTCCCAGCGCCAGCGACACAGAAGACCGGTGATTTCTGCATTTTCAACTGAGGTACTGGGTTCATCTCACTGGGGAGTGCCGGACGATCGGTGCTGGTCAGCTGCTGCAGCCCGACCAGCTAGAGCTGAAGCAGGGCGAGGCATCGCCTCACCTGGGAAGCGCAAGGGGGAAGGGAATCCCTTTTCCTAGCCAGGGGAACTGAGACACACAACACCTGGAAAATCGGGTAACTCCCACCCCAATATTGCGCTTTAAGCAAACAGGCACACCAGGAGATCATATCCCACACCTGGCCGGGAGGGTCCCACGCCCACGGAGCCTCCCTCGTTACTAGCACAGCAGTCTGTGATCTACCGGCAAGGCAGCAGCCAGGCTGGGGGAGGGGCGCCCGCCATTGCTGAGGCTTCAGTAGGTAAACAAAGCTGCTGGGAAGCTCCAACTGGGTGGAGCTCACAGCAGCTCAAGGAAACCTGCCTGTCTCTGTAGACTCCACCTCTGGGGACAGGGCACAGCTACACAACAACAACAACAACAACAACAAAGCAGCAGAAAACTCTGCAGACGCAAACGACTCTGTCTGACAGCTTTGAAGAGAGCAGTGGATCTCCCAACACGGAGACTGAGATCTGAGAACGGACAGACTGCCTGCTCAAGTGGGTCCCTGACCCCTGAGTAGCCTAACTGGGAGACATCCCCCACTAGGGGCAGTCTGACACCCCACACCTCACAGGGTGGAGTATACCCCTGAGAGGAAGCTTCCAAAGCAAGAATCAGACAGGTACACTCGCTGTTCAGAAATATTCTATCTTCTGCAGCCTCTGCTGCTGATACCCAGGCAAACAGGGTCTGGAGTGGACCTCAAGCAATCTCCAACAGACCTACAGCTGAGGGTCCTAACTGTTAGAAGGAAAACTATCAAACAGGAAGGACACCTACACCAAAACCCCATCAGTACATCACCATCATCAAAGACCAGAGGCAGATAAAACCACAAAGATGGGGAAAAAGCAGGGCAGAAAAGCTGGAAATTCAAAAAATAAGAGCACATCTCCCCCGGCAAAGGAGCGCAGCTCATCGCCAGCAACGGATCAAAGCTGGACGGAAAATGACTTTGACGAGATGAGAGAAGAAGGCTTCAGTCCATCAAATTTCTTAGAGCTAAAGGAGGAATTACGTACCCAGCGCAAAGAAACTAAAAATCTTGAAAAAAAAGTGGAAGAATTGACGGCTAGACTAATTAATGCAGAGAAGGTCATAAACGAAATGAAAGAGATGAAAAGCATGACACGAGAAATACGTGACAAATGCACAAGCTTCAGTAACCGACTCGATCAACTGGAAGAAAGAGTATCAGCGATTGAGGATCAAATGAATGAAATGAAGCGAGAAGAGAAACCAAAAGAAAAAAGAAGAAAAAGAAATGAACAAAGCCTGCAAGAAGTATGGGATTATGTAAAAAGACCAAATCTACGTCTGATTGGGGTGCCTGAAAGTGAGGGGGAAAATGGAACCAAGTTGGAAAACACTCTTCAGGATATCATCCAGGAGAACTTCCCCAACCTAGTAGGGCAGGCCAACATTCAAATCCAGGAAATACAGAGAACGCCACAAAGATACTCCTCGAGAAGAGCAACTCCAAGACACATAATTGCCAGATTCACCAAAGTTGAAATGAAGGAAAAAATCTTAAGGGCAGCCAGAGAGAAAGGTCGGGTTACCCACAAAGGGAAGCCCATCAGACTCACAGCAGATCTCTCGGCAGAAACTCTCCAAGCCAGAAGAGAGTGGGGGCCAATATTCAACATTCTTAAAGAAAAGAATTTTAAACCCAGAATTTCATATCCAGCCAAACTAAGTTTCATAAGTGAAGGAGAAATAAAATCCTTTACAGATAAGCAAATGCTTAGAGATTTTGTCACCACTAGGCCTGCCTTACAAGAGACCCTGAAGGAAGCACTCAACATGGAAAGGAACAACCGGTACCAGCCATTGCAAAAACATGCCAAAATGTAAAGACCATCGAGGCTAGGAAGAAACTGCATCAACTAACGAGCAAAATAACCAGTTAATATCATAATGGCAGGATCAAGTTCACACATAACAATCTTAACCTTAAATGTAAATGGACTAAATGCTCCAATGAAAAGACACAGACTGGCAAACTGGATAAAGAGTCAAGACCCATCAGTCTGCTGTATTCAGGAGACCCATCTCACACGCAGAGACATACATAGGCTCCAAATAAAGGGATGGAGGAAGATTTACCAAGCAAATGGAGAACAAAAAAAAGCAGGGGTTGCAATCCTAGTCTCTGATAAAACAGACTTTAAACCATCAAAGATCAAAAGAGACAAAGAAGGCCATTACATAATGGTCAAGGGATCAATTCAACAGGAAGAGCTAACTATCCTAAATATATATGCACCCAATACAGGAGCACCCAGATTCATAAAGCAAGTCCTTAGAGACTTACAAAGAGACTTAGACTCCCATACAATAATAATGGGAGACTTCAACACTCCACTGTCAACATTAGACAGATCAACGAGACAGAAAGTTAACAAGGATGTCCAGGAATTGAACTCATCTCTGCAGCAAGCAGACCTAATAGACATCTATAGAACTCTCCACCCCAAATCAACAGAATATACATTCTTCTCAGCACCACATCGTACTTACTCCAAAATTGACCATATAATTGGAAGTAAAGCACTCCTCAGCAAATGTACAAGAACAGAAATTATAACAAACTGTCTCTCAGACCACAGTGCAATCAAACTAGAACTCAGGACTAAGAAACTCAATCAAAACCGCTCAACTACATGGAAACTGAAAAACCTGCTCCTGAATGACTACTGGATACATAACGAAATGAAGGCAGAAATAAAGATGTTCTTTGAAACCAATGAGATCAAAGATACAACATACCAGAATCTCTGGGACACATTTAAAGCAGTGTGCAGAGGGAAATTTATAGCACTAAATGCCCACAAGAGAAAGCAGGAAAGATCAAAAATTGACACTCTAACATCGCAATTAAAAGAACTAGAGAAGCAAGAGCAAACACATTCCAAAGCTAGCAGAAGGCAAGAAATAACTAAGATCAGAGCAGAACTGAAGGAGATAGAGACACAAAAAACCCTCCAAAAAATCAATGAATCCAGGAGTTGGTTTTTTGAAAAGATCAACAAAATTGACAGACCACTAGCAAGACTAATAAAGAAGAAAAGAGAGAAGAATCAAATCGACGCAATTAAAAATGATAAAGGGGATATCACCACCGACCCCACAGAAATACAAACTACCATCAGAGAATACTATAAACACCTCTACGCAAATAAACTGGAAAACCTAGAAGAAATGGATAATTTCCTGGACACTTACACTCTTCCAAGACTAAACCAGGAAGAAGTTGAATCCCTGAATAGACCAATAGTAGGCTCTGAAATTGAGGCAATAATTAATAGCCTACCAACCAAAAAAAGTCCAGGACCAGATGGATTCACAGCTGAATTCTACCAGAGGTATAAGGAGGAGTTGGTACCATTCCTTCTGAAACTATTCCAATCAATAGAAAAAGAGGGAATCCTCCCTAACTCATTTTATGAGGCCAACATCATCCTGATACCAAAGCCTGGCAGAGACACAACAAAAAAAGAGAATTTTAGACCAATATCCCTGATGAACATCGATGCAAAAATCCTCAATAAAATACTGGCAAACCGGATTCAACAACACATCAAAAAGCTTATCCACCATGATCAAGTGGGCTTCATCCCTGGGATGCAAGGCTGGTTCAACATTCGCAAATCAATAAACATAATCCAGCATATAAACAGAACCAAAGACAAGAACCACATGATTATCTCAATAGATGCAGAAAAGGCTTTTGACAAAATTCAACAGCCCTTCATGCTAAAAACGCTCAATAAATTCGGTATTGATGGAACGTACCTCAAAATAATAAGAGCTATTTATGACAAACCCACAGCCAATATCATACTGAATGGGCAAAAACTGGAAAAATTCCCTTTGAAAACTGGCACAAGACAGGGATGCCCTCTCTCACCACTCCTATTCAACATAGTGTTGGAAGTTCTGGCTAGGGCAATTAGGCAAGAGAAAGAAATCAGGGGTATTCAGTTAGGAAAAGAAGAAGTCAAATTGTCCCTGTTTGCAGATGACATGATTGTATATTTAGAAAACCCCATTGTCTCAGCCCAAAATCTCCTTAAGCTGATAAGCAACTTCAGCAAAGTCTCAGGATACAAAATTAATGTGCAAAAATCACAAGCATTCTTATACACCAGTAACAGACAAACAGAGAGCCAAATCATGAATGAACTTCCATTCACAATTGCTTCAAAGAGAATCAAATACCTAGGAATCCAACTTACAAGGGATGTAAAGGACCTCTTCAAGGAGAACTACAAACCACTGCTCAGTGAAATAAAAGAGGACACAAACAAATGGAAGAACATACCATGCTCATGGATAGGAAGAATCAATATCGTGAAAATGGCCATACTGCCCAAGGTAATTTATAGATTCAATGCCATCCCCATCAAGCTACCAATGAGTTTCTTCACAGAATTGGAAAAAACTGCTTTAAAGTTCATATGGAACCAAAAAAGAGCCCGCATCTCCAAGACAATCCTAAGTCAAAAGAACAAAGCTGGAGGCATCACTCTACCTGACTTCAAACTATACTACAAGGCTACAGTAACCAAAACAGCATGGTACTGGTACCAAAACAGAGATATAGACCAATGGAACAGAACAGAGTCCTCAGAAATAATACCACACATCTACAGCCATCTGATCTTTGACAAACCTGAGAAAAACAAGAAATGGGGAAAGGATTCCCTATTTAATAAATGGTGCTGGGAAAATTGGCTAGCCATCAGTAGAAAGCTGAAACTGGATCCTTTCCTTACTCCTTATATGAAAATTAATTCAAGATGGATTAGAGACTTAAATGTTAGACCTAATACCATAAAAATCCTAGAGGAAAACCTAGGTAGTACCATTCAGGACATAGGCATGGGCAAAGACTTCATGTCTAAAACACCAAAAGCAACGGCAGCAAAAGCTAAAATTGACAAATGGGATCTAATTAAACTAAAGAGCTTCTGCACAGCAAAAGAAACTACCATCAGAGTGAACAGGCAACCTACAGAATGGGAGAAAATTTTTGCAATCTACTCATCTGACAAAGGGCTAATATCCAGAACCTACAAAGAACTCCAACAAATTTACAAGAAAGAAACAAACAACCCCATCAAAAAGTGGGCAAAGGATATGAACAGACATTTCTCAAAAGAGGACATTCATACAGCCAACAGACATATGAAAAAATGCTCATCATCACTGGCCATCAGAGAAATGCAAATCAAAACCACAATGAGATACCATCTCACACCAGTTAGAATGGGGATCATTCAAAAGTCAGGAAACAACAGGTGCTGGAGAGGATGTGGAGAAATAGGAACACTTTTACACTGTTGGTGGGATTGTAAACTAGTTCAACCATTATGGAAAACAGTATGGCGATTCCTCAAGGATCTAGAACTAGATGTACCATATGACCCAGCCATCCCATTACTGGGGATATACCCAAAGGATTATAAATAATGCTGCTATAAAGACACATGCACACGTATGTTTATTGCAGCACTATTCACAATAGCAAAGACTTGGAATCAACCCAAATGTCCATCAGTGACAGATTGGATTAAGAAAATGTGGCACATATACACAATGGAATACTATGCAGCCATAAAAAAGGATGAGTTTGCGTCCTTTGTAGGGACATGGATGCAGCTGGAAACCATCATTCTTAGCAAACTATCACAAGAACAGAAAACCAAACACCGCATGTTCTCACTCATAGGTGGGAACTGAACAACGAGATCACTTGGACTCAGGAAGGGGAACATCACACACCGGGGCCTATCATGGGGAGGAGGGAGGGGGGAGGGATTGCATTGGGAGTTATACCTGATGTAAATGACGAGTTGATGGGTGCAGCAGACTAACATGGCACAAGTATACATATGTAACAAACCTGCATGTTATGCACATGTACCCTACAACTTAAAGTATAATAATAATAAATAAATTTAAAAAAAATAAATAAATAAATTTCCCTCTTGTCATCACCTTAGCTGTGTCCCAGATTCTGGTATGTTATATCTTTGTTCTCATTAGTTTCAAAGAATTTCTGGATTTCTGCCTTGATTTCATTATTTACCTAAAAGTTATTTAGGATCAAGTTAATTTCTGTGTAATTATAGGTTTTGAGGGATTTTCTTAGTACTGATTTCTATTTTTACTGCACTGCGATCCAAGAGTGTGGTTAGTATGATTTCAAGTTTTTAAACATTTATTATGAGATTGTTTTATTTCCAATTGTCTGGTCACTTTTAGAGTATGTGCCATGTGCTGATGCAAAGAACGTATATTCTGTTGTCTTTGGGTGGAATGTTTTGTAGATGTCTATTAGGTCTATTTTGTCAAGTGTTGAGTTCATGTCTTGGATATTTATGTTAGCTTTCTGCCTCAATGATCTGTCTTATATTGCTAGTGGGGTGTTAAAGTCTTCCAATATTATTGCATAGTTATCTAAATCTCTTCATACATCACTAGAACTTGCTTTATGAATCTGGGTGCTCCTGTGTTTGGTACATATAAGTTAGGATAGCTAGGTCTTCTTGTTGAATTGAGTCCTTAACCATTAAGTAATGCACTTCTTTGTTTCATTTTTAAAAAATCTTTGTTGGTTTAAAGTCTATTTTATCTGAAATTAGAATAGCAACCCCTGTTTTTTTTCTGTTTCCCATTTGCTTGGTAAATTTTTCCCCATTCCTTTACTTTGAGTCTTTTGGTGTCACTGCATGTGAGATGGGTCTCTTGAAGACAACAAACCATTTAGTCTTGCTCCTTTATCTAACTTGTCAATCTACACCTTTTAATTGGGGTAATTAGCCCATTTATATTGAAGGTTAGTATTGACATGTGTGAATTTGTTCCTGTTATCATTTTGTTAGTGGGTTACTATGCAGATATTTTTGTGTGGTTGCTTTATATTGTCATTGGTCTATGTACTTGTGTGTTTTTGTAGTGGCTTGTAACTCTCTTTCCTTTCCATGTTTAGCCCTCCCTTCAGGACCTCTTGTAAGGCAAATCTGGTGGGAGCAAAATCTGTTAGCATTTACTTGTTTGAAAAACATCTTATTTCTTCTTCACTTATGAAGCTTACTTTGGCTGGATACAAAATTCTTGGTCAGAAATTCTTCTCTTTAAGAATGCTGAATATAGGCTTCTACCCTCTTCTGGCTTGTAGGATTTCTGCTGTATGTTCCACTATTAGCCTGATGTTCCCTTTGTAGGTGACCTGCCCCTTCTGTCTAGCTGCTTTTAACATTTTCTATTTCATTTTCACCTTGGAGAATCTGATGACTATGTGTCCTGGAGATGGTCTTCTTGTTTCACAGGGTTTTGTTTTTTTTTTTGTTTTTTTTTTGTTTTTTTCTTTGCGTTTTCTGAATTCGAATGTTGGCCTCTTTAGTAAGGTTGGGGAAATTTTCATGAACAATATCCTGAAATATGTTTTGCAAGTTGTTTGCTTTCTCTCCCTGTCTTTCAGGAATGCCAGTGAGTCATAAATTGGGTCTCTTTAAATAATCCTATATTTTTCAGAAGTTTTGTTCATTCATCTTTATTATTTTTTCTTTATTTGATCTTCATTGTGTTATTTCAGAAAACAAGTTTGGAATTCTGAAATACTTTCCTCAGCTTGGTCAATTCTGCTGTTAATACTTGCAATGGTATTCTGAAATTCTTGAAGTTAGTTTTTCATTTATATCAGTTCAGTTTATTTTTTTCTTAAAATGGCCATTTCATCTTTCATCTTCTGTATCATTTATTTTATTCTTTAGAATCCATGGATTGGATTTCAACTTTCTCTTGATTGTTGATGATCTTCATTCCTATCTATCTTCTGAATTCTATTTCTGTCATTTTAGCTATTTCAGCCTGGTTAAGAAAAATTGTTGGGGAACTAGTGTGGTCATTTGGAGGTAAGGAGACACTCTTGCTTTTTGAGTTGCCAGAGTTCTTGCACTAATTCTTTTACATTTTGAAGCTGCTGTCCTTTGAATGCTTGTTTGTTTGTTTTGCTTGCTTGTATCTTCTTTGATGCCCTTAGGGGTTTGATTGTTGTATAAGTTGGGTTCAATTGACTGGCTTCATTTCTGGTAGATTCTTCTTTTGGAGGACAAGGCTCAGATCAACCCTCCTGGGCTGTATGCTTTAAGTTGGGGGCCTGTTATCTGGCCCCCAGCTTTCTTCTCTGGCCTGCTGAGGTTGGGAACCTGCTGTGCTGGAAAGGCCAAGGTTTTCCTGGATCACTCGCTACAACACTCTATAGGATAGTGCCAGCCAAAGCAATTCATTGAGCAGTGGCAGTGGGATTCATGCTCATTTGCACATGCCAGCAGCAGTGGCAGCATGACAAGGTGAATTCTTGTCACCTGGGGCCACTGGTGGGCCTAGGACTGCCTGCATCCATGGGGGCATAGGCAGTGGCAGCAACCATGGTACAGGGTGGAGGAGGGAGACAGAGCTACTGGGGTCCATGCATATTCACTCCTGCAGTGGTGGCAGTGCCGGGAAATGGTGCTGGCCACATTTGTGTGTGCATTAACACCAGCGATGATAGCAGCATGGGGCAGGGAACAGAGCTACTGGTGGCCGTGCATGCATTCACACTGGCAGCAGTGGCAGTGCAGGGCAGGAGGCAGGGGTGCCAACGTCCATGCTAGAAAAATCATATTTTTTAAATCACTCTGGATCTCAAAAAAAAAAAAAAAAGGTCAGTAAGAATGGGAAAGAAGTCAAGCTTATGGTGATAAATACAAGTTTTTCACAATTCTAATTTTTACTCCAAAATTCAAATATATTCATTGGCAAAGACATTCTAAGTTGTTTTCTTTGAAGTGACAGGCTCACTTCATTCTTCTTGAGAAAATGCCTACCAAATACCCAAGTCTCAAAAACCATAGTTTGTCAGTTTTTCTTTCAGGAAAATATGGAGTTTAACCAAAAAAGAACCAAATTCAGCTTACAGCACAGTGTTTTTCTTCAAGATGTTCTGGGAACTTTGGTGTCTGGCACAAGTGCTTTAAGCATTCCTCACCCCTGTTTTCTATACAGAATATTCGAAAGGCATGTACTAAAGAAAGGGTCAATATTTAATAAAATTAATAATAGTTACTGATTTATCAAGGACATCCCTAAGTGAAATTGAGGTGTTTTGTTGTTGTTGTTGTTGTTTTCTTTACTGAGAGTGCATAGTGGTGAAAAATACAATGATTACCAATAAAGTTTGTTGATAGTAGCTTTATTTATGCTCAGGTGTTAGCAGTTTTACTCATTATAGTTTTGCACCATCAGTGCAAGTTCCAACACAATAAAAAAGGCAAACAATATTGTTATATTATTGTAAAAATACTTTTGCCCTCATGTACTACCTGAAATAGTCTTGGGGCCACAGAGATCTGCAGCTGCAGTTAGAAGTCCATTGCTTCACACTAGTGCACCAGCGCAGGATTTTGTTTTGGAATAGTAGCATAATAATATTGCATTATATATGTTTATACTTTTTGTTATAGTATTTTGTAGTTTAGTAATGCTCTTCATAGATATTATCTTGCATTAATCACAGTATAACAGCACAAAATTCCTATTCAATTTTTCTAGTAAATAAAAACAATAATGCAGAAAGTGAAATAAAGTGTTCAGAAGTAGATAGAATATATATACAGTGACTTTTGTACCATGTCAGACAGAAGTCTCTAAAACAGCAATGATATTTCCCCTGAATATCTCCATTGTGCATGGTAGGACACTTCTGGAAGCTTTCATTGCCTTTCCTTTCGGTTATTTAATAAAACACTCCTGGCTGTGCCTTTATACCATGTTCTATCCTTATCAGCTTATAGAATAATTGCTATTTAACTGCTCTATAATATACCTTTACGTACCTGAGAGTTATCATATCTTCTTTTTATCTTGTTTTTCTGTTTCCAGCAGGGCCAACTCTCCTAAATTCCACTCAAATTTTCTGACTCTGTGAGCTTTGCAGGTTGCCTGTGCATTTTGTAGTGAATGTGTATATCTGCCTCCTCTCTCCCCCATTATTAATTGGTATCAGGGTTTTCCTTGGAAACAATAAAGTTGCCTCATAAATAATAAACACTTTGATTTGAAGTCTTGAAATAAACACAGTATTATGGAAAATTTTGTGTCTTCAGTAGTATAAAATTAAGAGGAAAGATCATATCTTTGATTTTCACCATTACTTTATTTTATATATATATAAAATGTGCGTGTGAAAGTTAATTATAAACTAATATTAATTTTCTGTAAATAATATGTAGGCCTATACATATAGATGACTCAATGTTTTTACTATACACATTAATATAGCACCTATGGGTATGAATGATTGAGTGTACATGTGTGTACTTTTGTGTTGCCGCTGGAATTGTCACACATTTTATGGCAGAAATGGCTAATTAGCTAAGCTTAAGTTTTGTACACTTCTTACTTTTTAAAAATATTTTACTCACTCATGATTATTTGAAATTTTTCAAGTCGTTTGACACCTGTACACTCATCTGATTCCCTCAACAGCCCTGCGAGGTAAGAAGATGTAGCAGTTACTGTTTTCTCCTCCTATAATACCGGGAACTCTAATTTTACTCACAGCAGGAATATGTTTAAAACTTTTATTTCCCAGCCTCCTTTGAAGCTTGAAGAGGCCACGTGATATGAATATGGTCTTGTTGCCAATTAGTTGTAAGTCGAAGTTGGCTGGGGATTTCTAGTATAGGCTTGCCCCATTTTCCTAGTCTCTTTCTCCTCCTCCTCTTGTTCTTGATACATTGATGTTATAACTGAAGGCCCAGCAGTAATTTTTGAGCATGAGGGAAATGCCACAGGATCAGTGATCTCAGCCTAAATGTTCTTGAGCCATTCTATCTGCTCTGGCCTGTTCCCATAGTTCTCACGTGACTAAAAATCTAAACCAAACATATTGCCAAAATGGCATGGAAGTATAATATTATGAATTTATGTGTATAGATCAGAAAATGGAGGTTGATTTGTTTTATAGCCAAATAATTTGTACAGGGCAAATCCCAGCTGGGAGAAATTAAGAAAATAAAAAAATCAGCCCAATATACTTAGAAGACAAAAGAAACTCATGTCATAACTATGTGAGATAAGGAATTTGTTAACTTTAAATCTGATCTGTTTATAAAACGAAACTCTGATTTCCACCACTTTCCTGCTCTGTTTTCACTTGCTTTTTTAAAGGCAGAATTACAGACCAGGAATTCCTGACGTATCTCGTAGTCGAAGAATAGTTAGTTGGTGATGTATAAGACCCTAGCTTCCCCAACAATATGTCTGATCTCCCTTCTCTTGTACCATTTATGCTTCTTTGAACTCACCAAAAGCTTGCATGCTACTTATAATTTTTTTATATAGGTCTTTCTTGTGTTTCAGAATCCTATTATTCATTATCATGACCTCATTTAAGCATTACTTTCTTGGGAAAACCTTTTCAGATCTACCCCAGTTTATACATCTCTCTTATGGGAGCTATTATCATATGTTTCTTTTAAATTAATTGTGAAGATGTTCACCCAGGACTTCTTAAATGTCTAATTCAAGTCCTTATAATTATTTCATGATACCAGTACTAACACAACTAGCACACAGAAGATGTTCAATTAATGTTTCCTATGTTTTCAAAGGAAAAAAAAACAGAATCAAGGATTGAAAATAATATTGCTTTCGTGTTCTTACATTTGTTAGTTAATGTCTTTGAGTTGTAGTTTGTGAAATCAATTTAGTGGGCCATGATTAGCACTTTACAAAAATAAAATAGAATATAATACAAAAGACACAAAATCTTAGAAATATCAGAGTACATCATATAATATTTTATTGGTTAATATAATCATGTATCCATTTAAAAAATACTTATTGCACACCTACTATGTTCCCTGCACTGTTTTACATGTATATACATATATACATACACATACACACACACACACACATATATACTGGGATACTGGCTCATATAAAATGTGTTTTAATAGTGGGTATAGTCTCGTTTATTTGAAATATCTGGTGCCGGGTGCAGTGGCTCATGCCTGTAATCCCAGCATTTTGGAGGCCGAGGCGGGCAGATCACGAGGTCAGGAGATCGAGACCATCCTGGCTAACACGGTGAAACCCCGTCTATACTAAAAATGCAAAAAATTAGCCGGGTGTGGTGGCGGGCACCTGTAGTCCCAGCTACTCGGGAGGCTGAGGCAGGAGAATGGCGTCAACCCAGGAGGCAGAGCTTGCAGTGAGCTGAGATAGCGCCACTGCACTCCAGCCTGGGCGACTGACCATCTCAAAAAAAAAAAAAAAAAAAAGGAAAAAAAATATCTGGTATTCCTGCCTGTCAAGCCACTCCTTGTGGGAGAATTATATTCCACATCCATTGAGATTTGGTTTGGGAACATGACTTGATCTGGCCAATTAAAAAGAGGGAAGTGATGTGTACTACTTCCAAGCAGAAGATTTAGAAGTCACCTTATGGTTCCACCTTTGCTCTTTTATTCTGTGCCATAAATCTGATGATATCCCAGATAGAATATGATCCATAATCCTGAGTCTTGGAATGAAACTGACATAGAGTAGAACTGTACCCAATCCCCAATGGACACATATTAGATGCAAGAAACAAAGCCCAGGGGGAGAGAGAGAGGAGAGAGAGAGAGAAAGAGAGAGAGAAGTTTGAGACTTATTTGCTTAAACAGCCTAACTTGGGCCAAAGTAACTATTTTCTGCTGGGCAGATACCGAACAAAAACTCCTTGGTTTGAGGGGAAAACAGTATGGATGCGAATGCATGAAAGAAAAATAATGATATCGAGAATATAATTTTTCTTATACAGGTCTTTCAAACATTTCACAATTCTATTATTCATGACTTAGTTTACTCATCACTTTCTTGGGAAAACCTTTTCAGATATACTCCAGTTTATATACCTCTCTTATGGAAGCAATCAACATGTTTCTTTTAGATTAATTGTCAAAGTATTAACCCTGGGCTTTTTAAATGTCTAATTCAAGTCCTTATAATTATTTCATGACACCAGTACTAACATAATTAGCAAACAGAAGATGTTCAATTAGTGTTTACTATGTTTTCATGGAAAAATATACAAATATTTTCTTAATATGCAAATATTCCCAATATTGTCTTTGGACAAAGTATCCCAAGCAAAGAAACCCCAGTTAGAGGGACTACGGTATATATAAACATAAATGTGTGTGAGGAAATGTGACAAATGTCTGTTTTCATGATGTTCATAGTCATTGAGAATATTGTCATCATCAATGTTAATTATGGATATGTGCAAATAAACAAAGTAAGAAAAAAATCCTAAAAGTGACATCTGTCTGCAAATAAATATTCAAAATAAAGTTGTTTATGTGAACATTTTGTCAGCTTTCAGTACTACTATTATGTATATCATTAGAAGTATATCAGAATAGCTTTGTTGTTTTGATTTTTATTGCCAAAATAAACTCTGAACATGTACAACCAGTTTTCATGGTTTCAGGCTTATGCTGCCTGTTCTTATGGTCACAAAATAAGAAAAAAAAAATTGTGAGGCATAATTGTCAGTCCTAAAGATTTTCTCTTAATATATAAAAGCATGTATTTTTTTTTCTCCTTTGAAACTAGTGTAATAATATATGTCTACTTAAAATGTTTACTAGGCCAACTTATTCTGCCTGACAGGTCTCCAAATTCGGCCTGATATAAGAATTCAGTTAATGAAATTTAAAGCAGCCACATATTCATCCTTTTTTTAAACACAACTATGTATTAGAAATCTGGCAAAGGCTTCTGTCAAATTGAACGATTGAACTCAGGGCAGTAAAAGTCCCTCCCCAGGCAAGAGATTTAAATCATTTTCAAAGTTAATTTCCTGCTCCCAGATGGAGAACAAATCTAATCGGGTTTACTTCATTCTTTGGATGAACAGGAAAATGTCACTTGCATACTCAAAAAGGGAAAAGAAAATCTTAGGGAAGGCAGCCTCCAATCCACCTCACAGCAGAAAAAGAAACTAATCCTGAAATGGAATGTATGGGGTCATTTTGAATCTGAAAGCAAATCTAAATTTAATCTAGACAAATCTCTAAGCTTACCTCTAACCTAGTTCTGTTCAGAGATGATGTATGTTTACCCCTGAAATACACATGTTTTTAAAACTGTTCGCTGTAAAGGGGAAAAACAGTTTCTAGTCCTAAGAAGGAATCTGAGTAAACTGCCTGAGCTTAATCTGTGAAATGAGGTTAGAACCTTCAAAGCCCTTTGGATACTAGGGGAATTGTGCTCCTTATCAGCTACAGCTTGAAAATAAGATAGGGTGAGTTGACATTTGAATCACAGAATAATGGGACTGTAGAAAAAGTGAAGTAAATATTCTTGTTCTTGATTTAACAGCTGCTGGATTCTATTTAAAGCTTTGTTGCTATGTACCTGTTAGAAAAGATTCACATCTGCTGTCAGGCAGACATTGAGTGCCTACATCCCTCAACTTGTGTTCTTTCTTGGTAACAAAAGCATCCTCAGTAAAGATGCAGGTATATCATTAGTTCTTCACGAAACAGGTTAACACTGGCTGGGCTTCTCTCAATCTAACCTACCATATATGGCTTTGCATGGCTTCCATGAAAAGAAAAGCAGTAGGTTACAATCTAACATGGAGATATTTTCCTAAGTAACTTATATA
The DNA here is from genome assembly GCF_008728515.1 of Papio anubis. Lineage (NCBI taxonomy): Eukaryota > Metazoa > Chordata > Mammalia > Primates > Cercopithecidae > Papio > Papio anubis. Next base: position 56,907,170 of record NC_044981.1, on the reverse strand, counting down.
ACTTGATCTCTGCTTGAAGGACAAATTATCCCTGAAGTCAACAATGCAAAGAAATCTTTTCAGAAAGAGCTGCAATGGAATTGATAATATTAAAGTTTACATTTACTTATGAATATGAAGTAGGAAAACAGTTAAGCAAAGGCATTTAGAGTTTAAAGTAGAATTTCATCCATTCTTTGTTTTACATGTCAGTTCAGGTTGCAGGACTGCAATTTATTGTTTAAAGTACGTTTGTTTGTTTTACTCTATTGCTTAATCCAAAGCATGTCTAGATAATTAAAAGCAAATTGTCCATGTCTAATGAGCAAAAATTAATAACATAAAAATTTATAGATTAAAAAGAGGACCTCAGGGATCTATTCTTTTCAAAACTTGGATGTTGTTGCTCAGTCAAAATAAGATAAGTTTTGAGACATCACTATGAGCCATGAGTTTTGTATTCAAGGTGTAAGGAAGAGGTCCATTTTCAGTTTTCTGCATATGGCTAGCCAGTTTTCTCAACACTGTTTATTAAACAGGGAATCCTCTCCCCATTGCTTGTTTTTGTCAAGTTTGTCAAAGATCAGATGGCTGCAGATGTGTGACGATATTTCTGAGGCCTCTGTTCTGTTCCACTGGTCTTTATATGTGTTTTAGTACAAGTATCATGCTGTTTTGATTACCGTAGCCTTGTAGTATAGTTTGAAGTCAGGGAGCGTGATGCCTCCAGCTTTGTTCTTTTTGCTTAGGATTGGCTTGGCTACATGAGCTCTTTTTTGGTTCCATATTAAATTTAAAGTAGTTTTTTTCTAATTCTGTGAAGAAAGTCAATGGTAGCTTGATGGGAATAGCATTGAATCTATAAATAACTTTGGGAAATATGGCCATTTTCATGATATTGATTGTTCTTATCCATGAGCATGGAATGTTTCTCCGTTTTTGTCCTCTCTTATTTCCTTGAGTAGTGGTTTGTAATTCTCCTTCAAGAGTTCCTTTCACATCCCTTGTAAGTTGTATTCCTGGGTATTTTACTCTCTTTGTAGCAATTGTGAATGGGATTTCTTTCGTGATTTGGCTGCCTGTCTATTACTAGTGTATAGGAATACTTGTGATTTTTGCACATTGATTTTGTATCCAGAGACTTTGCTGAAGTTGCTTATCAGCTTAAGGGATTTTGGGCTGAGATGATAAGGTTTTCTAAATATACAATCATGTCATCTGCAAACAGACACAATTTGACTTCCTCTCTTTCTATTTGAATACCCTTAATTTCTTTCCTCTTGCCTGATTGCCCTGGCCATAACTTCCAATACTATGTTGAATAAGAGTGATGAGAGAGGGCATCCTTGTCTTGTGCTGGTTTTCAAAAGGAATGTTTCCAGCTTTTGCCCATTCAGTATGATATTGGCTGTTATTATTTTGAAATACATTCCATTGATGTCCAGATTATTGAGAGTTTTTGGCATGAAGGGGTGTTGAATTTTATCGAAGGTCTTTTCTGCATCTAGTGAGATAATCATGTGGCTTTGTCATTGGTTCTGTTTATGTGATGGATTTTATTTATTGACTTGCTTATGTTGTATCAGCTTTGCATCCCAGGAATGAAGCCAACTTGATCATGGTGGATAAGCTTTTTGATGCGCTGCTGGATTCATTTTGCCTGTATTTTATTGGGGATTTTTGCAGCGATGTTCATCAGAGATGTTGGTATAAAATTTCCTTTTTTTGCTGTGTCTTTGCCAGGTTTTGGCATCAGGTTGATGCTGGCCTCATAAAAGTTACGGAGGAGTCCCTCTTTTTGTATTGATTGGAATCGTTTCAGAAGGAATGGTACCAGCTCTTCTTCTTACCTCTTGTGGAATTCGACTTTGAATCCATCTGACTTTGGGCTTTTTTTGGTTGGTAGGCTATTAATTACAGTCTCAATTTCAGAACTTGTCATTGGTGTATTCAGGGATTTGACTTCTTCCTGGTTTAGTCTTGGGAGGGTGTATGTTTCCAGGAATGTATCCATTTCTTCTAGACTTTCCAGTTCATTTGTGTTGACGTGTTTATAGTATTCTTTGATGGTAGTTTGTATTTCTGTGGGATCAATGGTGATATCTCCTTTATCATTTTTATTGTATCTATTTCATTCTTCTCTCTTTTCTTCTTCATTATTCTGGCTAGTGGTCTATCTATTTTGTTAATCTTTTCAAAACACCAGCTTCTGGATTCATTGATTTTTTGAAGGGTTTTTCATGTCTCTATCTCTTTCAGTTCTACTCTGATATTAGTTATTTCTTGTCTTCTGCTAGCTTTTGAATTTGTTTACTCTTGCTTCTCTAGTTCTTTTAATTGTGATGTTAGGGTGTCAATTTTAGATCTTTCCTGCTTTCTCCTGTGGGCATTTAGTACTATAAATTTCCCTCTAAACACTTCCTAAGCTGTGTCCCAGAGATTCTGGTACATTGTGTCTATGTTCCTATTGGTTTCAAAGAACTTATCTATTTCTGCCTTAATTTCCTTATTTACCCAGTAGTCATTCAGGAGCAGGTTGTTCAGTTTCCATATAGTTGTGCAGTTTTGAATGAATTTTTCAATCCTGGGTTCTAGTTTGATTGCACTGTGGTCTGAGAGTCTGTTTGTTATGATTTCCATTCTTTTGCATTTGCTGAGTAGTGTTTTACTTCCAATTATATGGTCAATTTTAGAATAAGTGTGATCTGGTGCTGAGAAGAATGTATATTCTGTTGATTTGGGGTAAAGAGTTCTATAGTTTTCTATTAGGTCTCCTTGGTCCAGAGCTGAGTTCAAGTCCTGAATATCCTTGCTAACTTTCTGTCTTGTTGATCTGTCTAATATTGACTGTGGGGTGTTAAAGTCTCCCACTATTATTGTGTAGAAGTCTAAGTCTCTTTGTAAGTCTCTAAGAACTTGCTTCATGAATCTAGGTGCTCCTGTATTGGGTGCATATATATTTAGGATATTTAACTCTTCTTGTTGCATTGATTCCTTTACCATTATGTAATACCTTTCTTTGTGCTTTTTTATTTTTGTTGGTTTACCATCTGTTTTGTCAGAGACTAGGATTGCAACTGCTTTTTTTTTTTTTTCTTTCCATTTGCTTGGTAAATCTTCCTCCATCCCTTTATTTTGAGCCTATGTGTGTCTTTGCAAGTGAGATGGGCTTGTGTCTTTTAATTGGGGCATTTAGTCCATTTACATTTAAGGTTAATATTATTATGTGGGAATCTGATCCTGTCATTATGATGCTAGCTGGTTGTTTTCCCCATTAGTTGATGCAATTTCTTCATAGTGTTGATGGTCTTTACAATTTGGTATGTTTTTGCAGCAGCTGGTACCAGATTTTCCTTTCTATATTTAATGTGTCTTTCAGGAGCTCTTGTAAGGCAGGCCTGGTGGTGACAAAAATCTCTCAGCATTTGCTTATCTGTAAAGGATTTTATTTCTCCTTTGCTTGTGAAGCTTAGTTTGGCTGGATATGAAATCCTGGATTGAAAATTCTTTTCCTTAAGAATGTTGAATATTGGCCCCCACTTTCTTCTGGCTCATAGGGTTTCTGCAGAGATATCTGCATTAGTCTAATGGGCTTCCCTTTAGACTAAGGGTAACCTGACCTTTCTGTCTGGCTGCCCTTAACATTTTTTCCTTCACTTCAACATTGGTGAATCTGACGATTATATGTCTTGGGGTTGCTCTTCTTGAGGAGTATCTTTGTGGTGTTCTCTGTATTTCCTGAATTTGAATGTTGGCCTGTTTTGCTAGGTTGTGGAAGTTCTCCTGGATAGTATCTTGAAGAGTGTTTTCCAACTTGGTCCCCATCACTTTGAGGTACACCAATCAAATGTAGGTTTGGTCTTTTCACATAGTCCTATATTTTTTGGAGGCTTTGTTCCTTTTCATTTTTTTTCTCTAATCTTGTCTTCATGCTTTATTTCATTGAGTTGATCTTCAATCTCTGATATCCTTTCTTCCACTTGATCAAATTGTCTGTTGATGCTTGTGTACTCTTCACGAAGTTCTCGTGCTGTATTTTTCAGCTCCATCAGGTCATTTATGGTCTTCTGTAAACTGGTTATTCTAGTTAGCAATTCCTCTAACCTTTGTCAAGGTTCTTAGCTTCTTTGCATTGGGTTAGAACATGCTTCTTTAGCTCAGAAGAATTTGTTATTACCCACCTTCTGAAGCCTACTTCTGGCAATTCACCAAACTCTTTCTCCATACAGTCTTGTTCCCTTGCTGGCAAGGATTTCTGATCCCTTGGAGGAGAAGAGGCGTTCTGGTTTTTAGACTATTCAGCCTTTTGCACTGCTTTTTCCTCATCTTCGTGGATTTTTCCACCTGTGGTCTTTGATCTTGGTGACCTTCAGATGGGGTTTTTCTGTGGACGTCCTCTTGTTGATGTTGATGCTATTTCTTTCTGTTTGTTTGTTTTCCTTCGAACAGTCAGGCCCTCTGCTGCAGGTCTGCTGGAGTTTGCTAGATGTCCACTCCAGACCCTGTTTGCCTGGGCATCACCAGTGGAGGCTGCAGAACAGCAGAGATTGCTGCCTGTTCCTTCCTCTGGAACTTCACCCCAGAGGGGCACCTACCAGATGCCAGCTGGAGCTCTCCTGTATGCAGTGCCTGTCAACCCTGCTGGGAGGTGTCTGTCTCCCCATCAGGAGGTGTGGGCGTCAGGGACCACTTGAGAAGGCAGTCTTCCCTTGGCAGAGCTCGAGTGCTGTGCTGGGAGATCCGCTGCTCTCTTTAGAGCCAGCAGGCAGGAACATTTAAGTCCGCTGAAGTTGTACTCAGGCTGCCCCTTCCCCCAGGTGCTCTGTCGCAGGGAGATGGGAGTTTTATCTATAAGCCCCTGACTGGGGCTGCTGCCTTTCTTTCAGACATGCCCTGACCAGAGAGGAGGAATCTAGAGGGGCAGTCTAGCTACAGTGGCTTTGCTGAGATGCAATGGACTCCACCCAGTTAGAACTTCTGGGTGGCTTTATTTATATTGTGAGGGGAAAACCACCCACTCAACCCTCAGTAATGGCAGATACCCCTCCCCCACAAAGCTAGAGCATCCCAGGTTGACTTCAGACTGCTGTGTTGGCAGCGAGACTTTCAAGTCAGTGGATCTTAGCTTGCTGGTCTCCATGGGGGTGGGATTCATTGAGCTAGACCTCTTGGCTCCTTGGCTTCAGCGTCCCCTTTCCAGGGGAGTGAATTGTTCTGTCTCACTGAAGTTCCAGGCACTACTGAGGTATGAAAATAAACTCCTGCGGCTAGCTTGGTGTCTTCCCATTTGGCCACCCAGTTTTGTGCTTGAAACCCAGGGCTCTGGTGGTGTAGGCACCTGAGGGACTCTCCTGGTCTGTGGGTTGTGAAGACCACGGGAAAAGCGTAGTATCTGGGCTGGAATGCACCTTTCCTCAAGGCACAATCTCTCCCAGTTTTCCTTGGCTAGGGGAGGGAGTTCCCTGACCCCTTGCACTTGTAGGTTGAGGCGATGCCCCACCCTGTTTCAGCTTGCCCTCCATGGGCTGCAACCACTGTCTAACCAGTCCCAATGAGATGAGCTGGGTACCTCAGTTGGAAATGCACAAATCACCCACCTTCTGCAATGATCTTGCTGGGAGCTGCCAACCAGAGCTGTTCCTATTCGTCTATCTTGCTGGTCATCCCTTTCTCTCTTTTTTTTAAACTTATTTTGAGTTCAGGGGTACATGTGCAGGTTTGTTATATAGGTAAACTCATGTCACAGGGGTTTGTTGTAGAGATTATTTCATCACCCAAGTATTACTTAGCCTAGTATCCCTAAGTTATTTTGCCTGACCCCCTCTCTCCTCCCATGCTGTACCCTTTGGTAGGCAACAGTGTCTGTTGTTCCCCACTATGTGTCCATGTGTTCTCATCATTTAGCTTTCAGTTATAAGTGAGAACATGTGGTATTTGGTTTTCTGTTCCTGTGTTAGTTTGCTAAGGATAATGGCCTCCAGCTCCATCCATGCTCCTGCAAAGAACATGATTTCATTCTTTTGTATGGTTACATAGTATTCCATGGTGTATATGTACCACATTTTCTTTATCAACCCTACCATTGATGGGCATTTAGGTTGATTCCATGTCTTTGCTATTGTAAATAGTGCTGAAATGAACATATGCATGTATGCATCTTTATGATACAATGATTTATATTCCTTTGGGTATATACACAGCAATGATATTGAAGGGTTGAATCTGTTTTTACATCTTTGAGGAATCAGCACACTGCTTTTCACTATGGTTGAACTAATTTTCACTCCCACCAAACAGTGTATAAGCTTTCCTGTTTTCTCTAGAACCTTGCCAGTGTCTGTTAATTTTTGACTTTTTAGTAGCCATTCTGACTGGTGTGAGATGGTATCTCATCATGGTTTTGATTTTTGTTTTTCTAATACTCAGTGATATTAAGCTTTTTTTCATATGCTTGTTAGCAATATGTGTATGTTCTTTTGAAAAGCGTCTGTTCAGGTCCTTTGCCCATCTTTTCATGAGGTTGTTTGGGTTTTTCTTATAAATTTGTTTAAGTTCTTTGTAGATGCTGGAAATTAGAACTTTGTCAGATGCACAGTTTGCAAACATTTTCTCCCATTCCGTATGTTGTCTGTTTACTCTGCTGATAGTTTCTTTTGCTGTGCGGAAGCTCTTTAATTTAATTAGGTCCCATTTGTCAATTTTTGTTTTTGTTACAATTGCTTTTGGGGTCTATGTCATGAAATCTTTACCCGTTCCTATGTCCACAATGGTTTTGCCTCAGTTGTCTTCCCAACATTTTTATTGTTTTGGGTTTTATATTTAGGTCTTTAATTCATCTTGCGTTGATTTTTGTATATGGTGTGTGATGTTTAATACTGAGTGTCAACTTGATTGGATTGAAGGATGCAAAGTATTGTTCCCAGGTGTGTCTGTGAGGGTGTTGCCAAAAAAGATTAATATTTGAGTCAGTGGACTGAGAGAGACAGACCCACTCTCAATCTGTGTGGGTATCATCTAATTAGCTGCCAGCACAACTAGAATAAAGTAGGCAGAAGAAGATGAGTCTTCTGCTAAAGCAGCAGACTTGCTGAGTCTTCCAGCCTTCATATGTCTCCTATACTGAATGCTTCCTGCCCTCAAACATCAGACTCCAAGTTCTTCAGCTTTTGGACTCTTGGACTTACACCAGTGGTTTACCAGCGGCTCTCAGGCCTTCAGTGACAGACTGAAGACTTCACTGTTGGCTTCTTTACTTTTGAGGTTTTGAGACTTGGACTGGCTTCCTTGCTCTTTAGCTTGTAGACGGTATACTGTGGGACTTCACCTCATGATCGTATGAGGCAATACTCCTTAATAAATTCCCCTTTATATTAGTTCTGTCTTTTTAGAGAACCCTAACTAATACATGAAGTAAGGAAGAGGTCCAGTTTCAATTCTCTGCAGATGGGTAGCCAGTTATCAGAGCACCATTTATTGAATAGGGAGTCCTTTCCTCATTGCTTATTTCTGTCAGCTTTGTCAAAGATCAGATTATTGTAGGTATGCAGCCTTATTTCTGGGCTCTCTATTCTGTTCCATAGGTCCATGTGTCTGTTTTGGTACAAGTGCCATGCTGTTTTGGTTACCATGGCCCTGTAGTACAGTTTAAAGTTGAGTAGTGTGATGCCTCCTGCTTTGTTCTTTTTGCTTAGAATTGCTTTGGCTATACAGGCTCTTTTTTTGGTTCCATATGAATTTTAAATAGTTTTTTTCTAGTTTTGTGAAGAATGTCATTGGTAGTTTGATAAGAATATCCTTGAATCTGTTAATCATTTTGGGCAGTATGGCCATTTTACCAATATTGATTGTCCTATCCATGAGCATGGAATGGTTTTGCATTTGTTTGGAGACACTGGCTTTCAGTGACTGTCAGATAAATTTTGCTTTTAATTTCAATATTTTTCAAGGGTTCTTGATTATGTAATATTACTATATTGACCAAATGTTTAAAAATCTTTCCAACCCTGAAACATCAAAGTATAAAACCCACCAGGAAAATTTTAGCTAATTTCTTCTACATAGCTGATTTTGCCCACTGGAAACTTAGAACTAGTAATGGCAATAAAACACTTTCATGAATTAAAGTAATATAATGCAGATGCTATAGGAATTACAGATGAAATAAACAACTAATGATTCCTAGGAAGGGTCATTTTCTTTCAGAAACAAGCAAGGATGACTTCATGGAAAAAAATAAATTGGCGATAGATTTTAAGGTTGGGGTGGGATTTCCACAGGTGAAATAAGTTTTGGTGATAAAAGACTACCTACCACACAGATGTAAAATTATAAACAGAAGTTTGAAACAAGAAGTAAAGAAAACAGCAATAGCAATTATTATTATCATTTATTGAGTACCTATGGTGTGCCATAAATTAAGTTGAGGTTCTATATATACCGTCTTTAATACTCCTGCAGGAGGAGTACTGTTATCCTTGTCTTATAGAAAGGTAAAAAATTGAGGTGAGGTTCAATAATTTCAGAGACAGCAAGCAACTACAATGTAGAATATCCAGAATTTATGTTTACATCTGCCTGACTCTAAAATTTGTGGTGTTTTTAGTATGTTCATGCTGTTCAGGCCAAACAAAGCAAGGTCCAAGAACAGGGCATGTTCAGCCATACTCAGTGCTACTGAGAAGTTGAATAAGGGAACTGAGAACTGACCTTTGGCTATGACCAGAAGATCACTATTGGCATTGAAAGCAACAGTTTCAAAGTTTCGTTGAGGCTGAATTACTGATTACAGTGGATTCCAGAGAGAATGAGGTATGAGAAAGTGAGGACATTGATGGTAGACAAATCTTTAGAGAATTTGACTGTGTAGGGGAGGAAAAAAATAATTTTCTCTCTATCCTTCATAGTTCTTAGCTAGGAAAAAGACAGAGTAGTAACAGAAAAACAAACAGAAACAGATACATCATGTTTATCTCATGTATACATGGGAGATACTCAGGGAAAAAGAGTAAATCTCAACAAGGCAGGCCAGAACTCTGGCTATGATACAGCATCTTCAACTCAAAGAAAGAAAGAAAAAGGGGTGTTGGGGAGGCAAGGTATGGGAAATTTATGGTAGATAAAAGTTAGTTAGTGAAGTTTGTTATATAGATTCCTCTGGTGCCATATCCAGATTTATAAGAGTCTGAAGTAATCTCTAGTGATCAGCCTGTCTTTCCTGGTAGAGAGGGATGGAAGGACACTTTTTAAATGTATGTCCTGCTTTTAGGTTAATAGAGTCTGGGGGCCAATGGGGAATTTCCCCTTTGGAAAGTTCTCTGAAAAATCAGCTTGCATAAGGCAGGTTAATACAAGAAAAGGCATATAAATGTATTTAACATGTGTGCACAGTAGTCTTCAGAATGAAGACCCAAGGATACAGGGGAAATTGCTCATTTTTATGCTGAGGTTCAACAAAGTATGGACAGCCATGTAGAAATATAGGTGGTCAAGGAAGGACACAGTGGAACAGTGCAGGTCAAATAATTTCTTTATGACCAACTTTTACACAGATAGGGCAAAGGGAAAGCTAGAGTAATATTTTTAGGTTTCACAGCTGACTTTAGGAAAAAAGGTTTCTTGGTTTCTATAATCCTACTTGAGGAAGAGGGATTCTAGTTTTCACAGCTAGCCTTGGCAAAGAATGGGACTAAAATACAGAATTGGAGAAGTTCAGAGAAAAACTTTTGCTTCTGAGGCCTTCATTTTGGGGTATTGTTTTGTGAGTCCCAGCAGAGAAGAGGCAGACACCTTTTCCTGTATCTGCTTCTGAATTGCCTTCAGCTCAAAATAATTCTTAAGCCAAAGTGGCATATTTTGGGGTGGCATATTCTACTGTCTTTCAGCTATCAAGAAAAGCAGGCAAGTAATGCAATAACTGGACAATGATCTGGGGTCAAGGAAATATTTTTGGTTTTATGGTTTCATGTTTTGTTTGTTAGTAAACATGATCCAATAAAGAGGAAGAAGATGATGATATAAGATGAGGGATCATTAGGGGATCCAAGTCCTCAAGAAGGTGGCACTGTCTGGGAACCAGTGGAACGAAGGGCTGTCTGGAACCAGTGGGAGGGCAGGAGTTGTGATAACTTACAGTGATAGAAGAAAGAGCAGAAGACCTGGGCACGGATCCAGGCAGGCTATTTGTTTTGGTGCTGGGGGAAAAAAGAAGGCATTATCGGGATTTTTTTGTTGTCAATAAAATAGGAAGCAAGGTTGTCAACTGAGAAGTAGGGCAAGGGGATATAATGAAGACTACAGTAGTGAGTTGTCCTGAGTCTATTGCATTCTTATTCTGAAAATCACAGTATGAAGTCTGAGGCTGCTTGCTTTAGGGAGGAGGCATAGCACCTGGAACAGAGAAAAAAGACAGAAGTCAGCAATGCTGAAATAAGAAAATCCTACAAAAGCCTGAAGATCATTTCTATAGACACAGATCTGAGTAGCCCAAAGTGAAATGAGGAATAGATCCCAAAGTATATAAATCATCTTAGATACTGATGGTAAAGCATTCACAGAGCATTAGGCAGGAGGAGTGGAAGCTGCTGACCATGGGAGAGTAATAGCAGTACGATTCCCAAGCTTGTGTTTCCATACATGAAACATAGATAAAATAGTCTTTGTTGAGTTAGGTGACAGGTTCTGTCTTAGTGGCCTTGAAGAAGCGGGTGGGAGGTAAAGCAGTGCAGGTAGGGGGCTTCTAGTGATAACTGAGAAAATGTACATTTATCCAAATGAAGCGATAAAATAAGGACATTCAAAGGAAATATAACTATGGAATGAAGATTTAATGAACTATCAGGTTAAAAGAATTGTGAATACAGTATGTATTTATAATCTATTTCAGGTAGTATTCTAAAAATATGTCACCAGTTAGGTATTTGTTTATTTGTTATTCATTCATACATTTTAAAAATCGTATTACACAAATGTGTTGTATAAAATTAGTTTATATATAACAGTCACTTATACAGATACTACAATGTGGTGCAAAGAGCTTTACATACATTAACTCACTTAATGAAAACAACTCTTTGACATATATACTGTTGTTATACCCATTTTACAGATAAGAGAACTGAAGCAAGAGACCTGCAAGGATCTCATTCTTAGCAACAGGTGAGGCTAAGTAAGGCTATAAAGAGAGAATGATTCTAGCTGTTTTTACCCTCTGCCATGTGCTATCTTCTAATTGCAGACATTCAGTGCAATAAGTACATTAAAATAAGAAATCTAGATAACAAAGTAGATATAAGAAGTAGAGAGAAATTATTGTACCAGGACATAAGTGCAAGAACTACTAAATAGATCTCTGAGTTTTTTGGTGTTCAGGGTAAAAATAGAAACATAATTTGTAAATCTGCAGATTGGGCATGACTGCTGCCTGTGGATAAATTACAGTAGCTCCCAGTCCGCGATGACAAATCATGAGTGTTATGGGCTGAATCGTGTCTCCTCAAAATTTATATGTTGAAGCCCTAAACCCCAGTACCCAAAAATATGACTGCATTTGAAGCTGGGTCCTGTAAAGGTATGATTAGGTTCTGAGGCCCTTAGAATGGGCCCATAGGAAGCCATTAGAATCGTCTCTTATGGGTTCTTATAAGAAGAGGAGATCTGGACAGATAGAAAGACACCAGGGATATGCACACAGAGGAAATGCCACGTGAGAATGAACACAACTAAAAGGCAGCCGTCTGCAAGCCAAGGAGAGACTTCAGGAGAAACCAAACCTGACAATAAGATCTTAGACTTTGAGCCTCCAGAACTTTGATATTATAAATTCCCTTTGTTTAAGCAACCCAATGTGTGGTATTTTCTTATGGCAGTTGGAGTAAACCAGTACAATGGGGCTTGTATTTTGGAACAAAACAGTTTAAATGGACCTCAGGACAGAAGTGGAAATTTTGACCAAGATTATTCATCAGTGGACTATGATTGAAGATAGCTTTAGGCCACATTATAACCTCTGTAGAACCAGACAACCTCAGCAGCTATCCAAGAACAAGAGTTGAAATTCAATGGTAATTATATTAGCTAAAATGTATCTACTGGCAATTTTCTCTTGCACATTTCAAAGAAATGTGGGAAAAAAGCAAAAGACACTTTCACAATAAATGGATGATCCTTAATTATATGATTTTCTTTGCCAAAAAAAAAAGAGATTATTTTCTCCCATCTCTTTTATTTTAGCAACACATTTCTGTAAAAGTTACTTGCAGAAACATGTTCTGAAAACTGACATTTTCAAGCAGGTCCAGGCACTGCGCAGGGCATTGAGGCAACCCTCTCAGCATGTTGACCTCTGTCTTTCCCTGCGCCAAGTACTGATCGCAGCGGGAGATTTGAACTCATTATGAAATAGAATTCAGCTTCCAGAACTGGGTACCATATGTCTTCCTTGGTGATAAGGTTGACATTTGCATCCATTGAAAATATATAAGTCAAGTCATTCTTGTGCTAATGCTCAAGGGAAGAAGCTGCTGCTGACTTAAACCCAAGCATTGACAGATAGTAGCCCTGGGATCCTGCAGGTTTTCACATCAGCACATCTTCCACAAGGTGCAATTGTAAGGCAGTCGTGCCTTGGAATTTTGAAACAGATAATAGATAAAGAGGTAAAAGGAAGTTAGGATTTTTGCTTTCTCTTCTTCTTTTGTCTCCATAGCTTACACTGCTCATTGAAAGACTTTCCTCTCTGGTCAGTTTCTGCTTGTTTCTGTTTTATAGGCAATGAGTTTCTCTATAGAAAATTTTAAGTGTATTGTGCTCTGTTTTAATTGGAAAATGTGAATATTACCTTATATCAACAAAGAGTTGAGAAAAATGCATTTATTTAGGTTTCTTTTTTTTTTATTCTCCAAATGAGCTTTATTAGTGACAGTGTTTTGATTTCATCTGTCTGACTCATGTGTGAGTTTTTATTATTATTATTATTATTGTACTTTATGTTCTAGGGTATTGAACAATGAGAACACCTGGACACAGGAAGAGGAACATCACACACTGGGGCCTGTTATTGAGGTTTCTTATTGTTCACTACATTCTATCAGTGATCCATTATGACCTTTGAGTAATATTTTGTGGCAGAACCAGAATAAAAAGTATGTAGAAATAACCATTTGTATTATTCTCTGACTAATATGACCTTGATAAACAAAAAATTCTAAGGTATAATAATGACTGTTAACTTACACTAATTTTCTAATTGACTTTTACACCTTAAATGTATTCAAGTTCTTGATTTGTTATTCATGTGACTTTAGTCAAACCATCCTAAATCACCACAATTACTTAATATGTCTATCGTCCTACAAACAGTAGACATAATGTTATTTAATTATTTCATGGCCAGTTATCCATCATGGATCTTTGGAAAGATGTGGGGTTGGTTAACATTTCACTAGAGGATAGGAAGAGGAAGAAAGAATTAATAAAACTTGAATTCATTATCTTTATGGTAATTGGGTATTTGAATACCTAAGACTTCTCTTTAAATCACTGAAGTAATAGGGAACAATTTAGCTTTTAGTTGGTTATTTTGTTACATTCTAGCAATGCAGCCAGGCTGAAGATATTACAGAGTACAAAAACATAAGGGGGGGCGGGAGGGGGGATGAGGGGGTGGCATGGCAAAAGCAATGCTCAGGAAGTAAAGAGGGCCTGCCTTTTTGCCTTGCCTCTGCCCCTGATTTTCTGTGTGAGCTGTCACATTCACAAGGTCTGTCACATTTTCCTCATCTATAAACAGCAATAGTGAGACCTTGTCTGATACGGTTTGGATTGCGCGGTCTCTAAATCTCATCTGGATATGTAATTCCCAGTGTCAGAGGTAGGGCCTGGTGGGAGTGTTTGGGTCATGGGACGGATCCCTCATGGCTTAGTGCTGTCCTCTTAATAGTGAGTGAGTTCTCGTGAGATACGGTGTTTAAGGGTGTGTGGCATTTCTGTCCTCTGCTGCTTTCTTTACCTGGCATTTCTTTCCTGCTGCTGCTTTCACCATGTGACATGTCTGTTCCTGCTTGGCCTTCCACCTTGAATAAAAGTGCCCCCTGTCTGAGGTCTCCCTGGAAGCTCAGCAGATGTCAGTTCAATGCTTGTACAACCTGCAGAACTGTGAGTGAATTAAACTTCTTTTCTTTATAAATTACCTAGGTTCAGGTATTCCTTTATAGCAACGCAAGAACGGCCTAACATGTTGTCTCTCTACCAAGTTCCTTGTGATTAAATTAGGTAATGAATACAATGCAGTTCGAAAAATATATAAGTATAAAGTATTCTCACTATTATTTGAAGGCTGATCTATTGGTTAGCTTGAATGGTGAGTTAGTCTAAGCCCAAAAAAGATCCTTTTGTAAGTATTACTCTCCAGAACTGGTATTGGATTGTGCCTAATGTTATGTACCTTTTATTTAAATAACATTCTTATAGATTTAAAAACATATTTACATAGTGTCACTTAATTTTGTGTGTATCTTATAGGCTCCATGATATTGAGCAAGGTGTCTTGGCATGGTAGGTATTTGGTAGATGATGAAATGGATTTTGAATGAATGAATTACCTAATAAATGCAAGCATGTTCAACATATTTGGTTGTCACAAAAGGAAAAGGAAATTAGATGGTAAAGTATTGTAAAATAAGTTTATGCTACATCATTTAAAATATGTTGAGTAATTTCCAGTAATGATGTAGGTTGAGAAGAAAAAACTATCTCCCGCAAATTATTATTTTGCATTATTATTTCAAGTCGTTAGTATAATTTTCTTATCATTAAAAAATTATTTTTCTCTTGTCAAAAATACCTGGAATAAAAATTTAGCCTGCTTTATTACCCTGGATGCACTGGCAGAGATTGATGGATGACTGTTATGAGCTAAACTTTCAGGAAATTCAACCTATTCTAGCAGCATTCAGGAGGTCGGGAAAGGCACTGGGGTGAATATGTAAGACAATAAACATCAACCTAAAGCTAAATGGACCTGTCTTTGTCAGGTTTAAAATTCAAAAATAGAGCCTTCCATTGAGATGTAATGGAAGATTTAGGAAATGCATCTGCCTCCTTCCCTTTCTTCTTCCCTGTCTTCCTGCCTTCCTTTCTCCTTATCCTTCATTTTTACTTTCCTTCAGTTCTTTGACTCCTTTTTATTCCCATCTAGTTTATAAATGATTCACTTTTCTGACATTCCACAGTTACCACCTTTTGCTTTCAGATAAGTAATTTCTCTCTGCTTCAGAAGATGAAACCATAGAGACTGGTCTTGTCCACTATTTCCTTCAGCCATCTTCTCACCATGGTTATTACTACAATTTATCAATGCTTCACAGGATATTTCTTTTCATTTTTATTTTTTTTTATACTTAGGTCCTTAACTAAGTATAACTAGTATAATCACCTATGTAATACAGAGTTACCCAAATAAAACACAAAGGTAAGTAGCTATCCATGTAACAAAAATGGTTTATCTGCTCTTTCCATGGTAAGTTGAAGAGAAAGTCTACTTATGTACCTAAGAGCACACTTTGCTTGTAATATATATTTTATTTCAGTGGAAAGGTAACTGGAGCTTTGAAAATTGACATACTTGATAGCTAAAAAGTATTACAGATAATACTGTAAAGCTCTAACATTTTATGAGAAAATATATTGGATTCATATATATATATATATGAATATATATACACACATACATATATATATATATATACACACTGATATTTTAGCCCCAGTTTCAAGATTCTGTTCTATTTTCACCATATAGTATTTAGATTGCATTTCCCAATTTTATCTCTGTTACATGTTACTTACAAAATTTGCATTTGAAAGAGTGGTATGATATTATCTTTACAAAAGAATTACTTATAAAACTTTATAAAATGTCTGTATAAAGATACCTAATGGTAATTATATTGAATGTGGAAGTTGTCTAACATTAATTTAAAATAGCTTAAAAATAAAACCTAATAGTATTTTATTCAAACCTGGTACTAGAATATATTCTGCATATCAGATTTTATTATTTTAATTAATTTATTCTAGTTGTACTATGCTACACTTGCTTATCTGAGTTTTTATCCATTTCTCTTGCATATATGTATGAAACAGTTCTCTTGTTTATCAATGTATTGTAATCTCAATGTAATAAAATGTCTAATTAACCTCTCATATTTGAAACCATGACTTCAATTTTCTTGCATTATAAGATGATTTTTCTCCAAATATAGATATTTCTAGAAATTTCACTATTAGAAATATCCTTATATTTTAAATCTATGATTAAAACACAAATAATTTCCCAATATTGTGCATGTATACTATGGCATATAAATAAGAATGTAGATTTCTCAAAGCATATGTAAACAAATCAGTAACCGTAAAATGTATAACATAATTATATATGCAAATTAATATATTCTGAGGGCTAATACTTTGAAAAGCCTTTTAAAATTAAAATATTTGAGTTAATAGGTGTGTGTGCTGCCCACTATGATGCATTACAAACTATTTTTCTCTGAGACAATTAGGCTTACCCATCTAATTTTTATTTTCTTACCCTGACTATTAATCGCATGTAAAGCTTAGTTAATGTAAATATAATGTAAATAAAAATTCACTGAGAGTTAGCAAAATAAGAACACTAACTCGGGTTATACTTCTTTGTGGCTTCGTGCAAATCACTTATGTTCTTTTACCCTTTGGGACTGTTCAAAATTTATATCACACTCTTCTGGAAGCCATGCTTTATTTCCCTAATAGCAATTGATTCCTTCTCTCTGCATTTTTACAGCCCAGTGTTTGACTATAGAATATACCACACTTTTCTTCTTATGTTTCAATTTAAGTTCATTTCCCTCACTAGATTTTAAATTCTTAGTGGTCAAGACACAGGTTTTTTCCTGTAGTGTACCTCAGGACATTTTGGATTAAATGCTTAATGACACATTGTTAAGTCAGAAACTCTGAAGGGTCTGGGATGTTACCCTACTTGCAGACTAAATAGTTACCATTCTGCGGAAACTTGAGACCTCTAGTTCAGAGGAAAGAATATTTGCTCATGGAACATCTTGCACAAGTCTCCATGTCCCAAATCCCTGCAAGCCATGCGGTGAGAGCTAAATTTGAGCCAGAGAAGAGGAGTTCTGAAATACAAAACTTAGAGCTTATATAGGGTGCTGCAAGGTCTGACCATTCTTCTGTTGGAAAAAGAAAGCAAAACTTTGCTATGGAATGTAGACAAATCCTCTCTAGGAAAACAGGAAAAGGTTACTAAGTCACTACTCTGAAATGAAAACAACTAGCTCTGAGAGATACAACTCTGGTCATTCCCGTGGCTCTATCTGTAGGGCTGCTTTACAATCATCCTTTAATTAAAGTGCCAGGGCTCTCTGCTCAAAATACTCTGTTGATGCAGAATATTCATCAAACATTATCCCCAATCACACGTAAATAAGATGATATATTATTTATTGTCCAAACTAGGAAGTCTTTGAGAGTGAAAGGGGTGCCATTAAAATTTTTTCCAGAATAATATTATGAAAGACGAAGAAAGGCTGAGAAACTGTTGTAGATTTAAAAAAAAGAGGTACATGTGCATAGACACCATCACCCTGCCTCCACCAGTGTGTGTGCACCCCGCTGCACCACCGCCACCAGCACTCACACATGCATCGTCCCTGCCACCTCATTGCCACTGGTGTGTATGTCTAGACCCAACCACATTACTGCCACTGGCATGTGCATGTATGTATAGATCCCGCTGTGTGACCACCCTGCTGCTGCTAGCACACATGCATGAATGCAGATCCTGCTGACACCACTCTAATGAAGTACTTTTTTTGCCAGCATCCCCCATCAGAGTATTGTTGCCAGTGGACTGGGAACACCTCAGCCCCTCCAGCACAGCAAGTGCTTAACCTTGAGTGGCCAGAGAACAAAGCCACAGACCTGGTACCAGCCCCTAAGGTTAGAGTTTGCAGCCCAGGAATGCTGAGATGAGCCTTGGCCCCCTGAAATACCCATAAACAAAGCCACTTGACTAAAGTCAATATACCACAGTCAAACCCTCAAGGACATCAAAGATTGTAAAAGCAAAAAACCCCATCCAAAGGTCAGCAACTTCAAAAATTAAAGATACATCAGTCTACACAGAAGATAAAGAACCAGCACAAGAACTCTGGCAACTCAAAAAAGCCAGAGTTTCTTCTTACCTGCAAATGTCCATACTACCTCCCTAGCAATGGTTCTTAGCCAGATTGAAACAGCAGAAACAACAGACATAGAATTCAGAATCTGAATAGCAACAAAAATCACTGAGATTCAGGAAAAACTAAAAACCCAACCCAATTGAAGGAATCCAATAAAATTATATGAGCTGAAAAATGAAATAGCAATTTTAAGAGAGTACCAAACTGATCTGATAGAGCTGAAAAACTCACCACAAGAATTTCATAATATAATCAGAAGGGTTTTTTGTTTGTTTTGAGACAGAGTCTCACTCCATCACACAGAGTACAAGTGATTCTCCTGCCTCAGCCTCCTCAGTAGCTGGAATTACAGGCATGCACCAGCACGCCCAGCTAATTTTTGGGTTTTTAGTAGAGATAGAGTTTCTACATATAGGCCAGGCTGGCCTCAAATTCCTGACCCCAAGTGATCTGCCTGCCTCAGCCTCCCAAAATGCTGGGATTACAGGCATAAGCCACCGTGCCTGGACCAATCAGAAGTATTAAAAGCAAAATAGATCGAGCTAAGGAAAGAATCCCTGAGCTCAAAGACTGGTTCTTCAATTCATTCAGATAAAAATTTTTAAAACAGGAATAAAAAAGAATGAACAAAATCTAGAGAAACATGAGATTAGGTAAAAAGACCAAACCTATGGCTCATTTGTGTCTCTGAAAGAGAGGAAGAGGGAGCAAGCAGCTTGGAAAACATATTTGAGGATATTTTCTATGAAAATTTCCCCAGTCTTGCTAATGAGGTCGACATTCAAATTCGGGAAATGCAGAGAAACTCTGAGATACTCTACAAGATGACCATCCCCAAGACATAGTCATCAGATTCTCTAAGAAAGAAAGAAAAAATATTTAAGACTGCTAGGTAGGAGGGGCAGAGAACCACATCAAGCTAATAGTGAACCTTTCAGCAGAAATCCTTCAAGTCAGATAAATTAGTGGCCTATATTCAGCATTCTTTAAAAAAAGGAATTTCAACCAAGAATTTACTTTATTTTTGATATGGAGTTTTCGCTCTTGTTGCCCAGGCTGGAGTGCAATGGCACAACCTTGGCTCATTGCAACCTGTGCCTCCCAGATTCAAGTGATTCTCGTGCCTCAGCCTCCCAAGTAGCTGGGATTACAGACATGTGCCACCACGCCCAGCTAATTTTTTGTATTTAGTAGAGACAGAGTTTCACCATGTTGGTCAGGCTGGTCTCGAACTCCTGAGCTCAGGTGATCTGCCTGCCTCGGCCTCCCAAAGTGCTGGGATTGCAGGCATGAGCCACTGTGCCTGGCCCCAATCAAGAATTTTATATCTAGTCAAACTAAGCTTCATAAGTGAAGGAGAAATAAAATCCTTTCCAGAGAAGCAAAGGCTAAAAGAAGCAGATCTGATATACCAGAGGTCCTTAAGGGACTGCTAGCCATGGAAACAAAAGACTGTTACTGGCTACCACACAACACGCTTAAGTGCATAGTTCATCAACACTATAAAGCAACTACAAAATCAAATACACATAAAAACCACCTAACAACATGATGACAGAATAAAATCCTCACATCAATATTAACCTGGAACATAAACAGGCTAAATGCTCCACTTAAAACACAGAGTGGCATGTTGGATAAAGACGCAAGATCCGATAGTGCTGTCTTCAAGATACCCGTGTCATATGCACTGACATCTATAGGTTCAAAGTAAAGGGATGGAGAAAAAAGCTACCAAGCAAATGGAAAATAAAAAAAGAGAAGGGATTGCTATTTTTATTACAGAAAAAAAAAAAGCAGACTTTAAGTCAACAATGATCAAAAAAGACAAAGAAGGGCATTACATAATGATAAAGGGTTCAATTCAACAAGAAGACTTAACTATCCTAAATATCTCTGCACCCAACCCTGGAGCACCCAGATTTAGAGACCTATGAAGAGGCTTAACCACACAATAACAAAGGAAGACTTCAACACCCCACTGACAGTATTAGATGGATCGTCAAGGCAGAAAAGTAACAAAGATATTAGGAATCTAAACTTAACACTGGACCAAATGAACCTAACAGACATTTAGGGAACGCTTTATCCAACAACAACAGGATATAGATTCTTCTCATTTGTGCATGGCATGTACTCTAAATAGGCCACATACTCAGCCATGAAACAATTCTCAACAAATTAAAAAAAAAAAAATCATACCAAACACACTCTTAGACCACAACACAATAAAAGTAGAAATTAATACTAAAAAAGATATCCCCAAATGATACAATGACATGGAAATTAAATAACCTGCTCCTAAATGACTTTTGAGTAAACAATGAAATTATGGCAAAAATCAAGAAAATTTTTGAAACTAATGAAAACAGAAACACAACATACCAGAATCTCTGGGACACAACTAAAGCTGGGATAAGAGGAAACTTTATATCACTAAACATCCACATTGAAAACTTAGAAAGATCTCAAATTAACAACCTAACATCACACTTAGAGGAAGTAGGAAAACAAGACCCAACCAACTCCAAAGGTAGCAGGAGAAAAGAAATAACTAAAATTAGAACCGAACTGAATGAAATTGAGAGGCAAAAAACTACGCGAAGGATCGATAAAACTAGAAGTTTGCTATTTGAAAGAAGAAATAAGATTGATAGACCACTAGCTAGACTAACAAAAAGAGAGAGAAGATCCCAATAAACACAATCAGAGTAGACAAAGGTGACATTACAACTACCCCCACAGAAATTTATTTAAAAAACCCTCAGAGATTATCACAAACACCTCTTGGCACACAAACTAGAAAATATAGAAGAAAGGAATACATTCCTGGAAATATAGAACTTCCCAAGATTGAACCAGGAAGAAACTGAACAGACCAATAATGAGTTCTGAAACTGAATGAATAATTAAAAAAAAACCTACCAACCAGAAAATCCCTGGATCAGTTGGATTCATAGCCGAATTCCACCAGACTTACAGAGAATTGTACTAATCCTACCAAAACTATTCCAAAACTTTGAGGAGAGACTCTTCCCTTACCCATTCTGTTAGGCCACCATCATTCTAATATCAAAACCTGGCAGAGACACAGCAAAAAAGACAACTTCAGGCCAATCGCTCTGATCAACATAGATGCAAAAGTCCTCAATAAAATACTAGCACACTGAATTCAGCAGCATTCAGAAAGCTAATCCACCATAATTAAGAGGTCTTCATTCCTGAGATGCAAGGTTGGCTCACCATAAGCAAATCAGTAGATGTGATTCATCACATAAATGGAACTAAAAACAAAAAAACACATGATCATTTCAATAGACGTACAAAATTTTTCCATAAAATTTAACATCCCTTCATGTTAAAAACCCTCAATAAACTAGGCATTTAAGGAATATACCTCAAAATAAAAAGAGCCATCTATTACAAATCCACAGCCAATATCATACTGAATACACAGAAGTTTGAATCATTTCCTTCTACGATAAAGACACGTGGACTCATATGTTCATCACAGCACTATTCACAATAGCAAATATATGGAATCAACCTAAGTGCCCATCACTATTGCACTGGAAAAAGAAAATATAGTGCATGTACACCATGGAATACTACACAGCAATAAAAATGTACAGAATCTTGTCCTTTGCAGCAAGATAGATGAAGCTGCAGCCCTTTATCCTAAGCAAATTAACACAGGAACAGAAAACCAAATACCACATGTTCTGACTTAAGTAGGAGCTAAACATTGAGTACACATGGACACAGAGAAGAGAACAGACACCATGGCCTACCTGAGGCTGGAGGGTGGGAGGAGGGTGAAGATAAAAAAAACCACCTATCAGGTACTATGCTTATTACCTAGTTAAACAAATAACCTGTTTATCAAACCCCCATGACACACAGTCTACCCACATAAAAAATCTGCACATGTACCTGCTGAACCTAAAATAGAAGTTGGGAAGAAAAACTAAATAAAGAAAAATAAAAGAAAAATTTGCAAAACAAAAGAGGTAAGTCATCTAAATTCAATGTGTGATCTGGATTGGACCCTAAATTGGAAATATATAAAAAGATTGCAAAAAAAGACACTGTTAGGTAATTGAAAAAACTCAATATGTACTGTATATTAGTTAACATATATTACATATACATATATTATAACAAGTTTAAATTTCTTGAATGTGAATAATTTTACCAAGAAGATAAAATAAAATGTTTTTGTTCTTGGAACACACATACTAAAGTATTCAAAGTTGAATTGCTGTAATGTCTAAAATTTATCCTAAAGTGGTTCAGATAAAGTTTTTTTTTGTATGTGCATATATACATACACACATGTATTTATAGATAGAATATATATATTTAGAGAGTGTATATATATATAAAGAGTATATATATACACTTTAGAGAGTGTGTATATATATTTTTATACATATATATATATATATATATATATATACACACACACACTTAAAGAGCAAGAGAAGCAAGAAAATAAACATGATTTAATTGGAGAACTTGGTGAAGAATAATATATGGATGTTCAATACATTATTTATACAGTACTAACTGGCTCTAAAGCCCATGGTTGCCCTCTCTACTGTACCTGCTGCCTCCTTAAATGTCTGTCAAATAAAGTCCACTATTATGTTAGTCTTTTCACTTAATCTTTCAAGATGAGGAGAAATAAGAACAGGAATTACTTCATAAATTTAGAGTGTGGGCTGGGCATGGTGGCTCATGCAGCACTTTGGTAGGCTACGGTAGGAGGATTGCTTGAGCCCAGAAGTTTGAGACCAGCTTGAGCAACATAATGAGACCTTGTCTCTACAAAAAATAAACAAAATCAGCCAGGCATGGTGGCACATGCTTGTGTTCCTAGCTACTTGGGAGGCTGAGGTGGGAGGATTTCTTGAGCCTGGGTGATCGAGCATGTAGTGAGCCAAGATTGCACCACTGCCTTTCAGCCTGAGCAACAGAGCAAGACCTTGTCACACACAGACACACACACACACACACACACAATAAAATATGCTACATAGATCCAAAAAAAATCTAGTATATGCATTCAGAACTAAAATCAGTGACGATGAATATTAAACACCCAACAGAAATACATTTGAGGTTCTGTGTAGTAGAAACCCAGAGAAGGGAGCTGCTACTGTCCTTCAAGATTTGGTCTGGATCTTGAAGACTTATTAGCTCTATAGAGATGAAGGAAAAAGGGTTCCCATAACAGTTTCCAATAAATGTACATTTGAGTTGGAACATGTAGCATTTTTTTTGTTCTCTTTCTTTCTTTTTACCACTTTGCAAAAGGCCATCACATTACAGGAAGAAAGATGTTGAATTGTAGGGCATTGATTCTACTAGTCACTTATCTCTGAAAATATTTTATTTTCAAAATGGAGTTTTGTACACATATATCTTATGTTGGTAATTGAGTATATCTTGTTAATATGTAAAGAATAAGTCTGCTTGAGTGGGTGGTGTTAGATTTCTGAGAAATCTTAAAAGAACCACAGGACTTGGAAGCATAATTTATTGGTTATCTACATTCTATATTGTAAGTGAGATGAGTATATCAGCCACATTTTAAAGTATTTTTAGGTCAAAACAATTAAATTAATAGGAGAGAAATGCCATTTTTATTTTCTTCATTCATTTATAGCTTTACTTACGTCATTGAAATTATATAGATATTGCAGTGGAACATTTGCCTTTGAAATTTCTTAAAGAAAGAGATATATGGATTTCTCCAACTATGTGCTTTGAAAGATTTTTCAAAACTATGTGCTTTGGCACACACATATATATAACTTTCTCTCTATATATATAGCTTTCTATATATATATATATGTAGTTATACATATATAAAACTTTCTCTATATATGTAGCTACCAGGATGATCACAACTGTCTTAGTGGAAATAAAGTATTGTTTAAAACTGAAGCCATCTCAGTGGAGCTGTGAAACTCAGACTTCAGGCATTCCATATATCCAAAGCTAAGAACTCCTGGGCTTTCTATGAATTTAGTCG
Organism: Papio anubis; assembly: GCF_008728515.1. Classification (NCBI taxonomy): domain Eukaryota; kingdom Metazoa; phylum Chordata; class Mammalia; order Primates; family Cercopithecidae; genus Papio; species Papio anubis. The sequence goes on along the minus strand of NC_044981.1, from coordinate 56,882,912 downwards.
AATCATGTTTGGTTTGCATTAATAGGAGCTGAAAGTCATTTATAATCCGCTGATCACAAAGCCAATCTTTGTTTCTTCCCCCATTATTTTCCGTGGTGTAACACCCAGGGAAAGAAAATTCCTTTGGATAGAAAAGAGAGTCATGTGCACATATCAATGGAAGAATAGAAGGAAGACCACTAAGGACATAAAACTGTTCTAAATACTTTCTTTATATAAGACCAAGTCAAATGAAAATATATGTTGTTGTGAATGTATTCATCACTTTTTCTCTATGCTGTTAATTCAAAGTTTTCCAATGTAATAAAATGATTTGATTTTTCCATAAATATATTGCACTGGCTGGATTAGCCAGCAACTTCTATTCCCATTTGAGATCATAACCAACTAAATGGAGCTTTGTAGGTGATGTTTCAATTGCTGTGAATGCCAAAATTATTTGGAGTGTTCAGTTCACTTCCCAGAACAGGAGAACAATAGGTTAATGTAACATTATGAATAGTAGTCAATCATTTTCAACCCAATGACCCCAAATTATTCTGCTTTTGCTCTGTCTTTCCTCACTGTCTTCTTGTCAGAAACCTCTCACTCTATCACAATAATGAAATTAAATGACAAGAGGAAGGCTGGAGCATTTCGAATTAGTCTTTCCATCAACCCTGGATCTTTTTACTGTGATACAACTAAGAAATCTGCCCCTCCTTCTGTTATACCTCTAAAAATTTCAGAATGGTAGAATTATTCTATCACATAAATCATTTGACAGAAAGATCATTAAGTATCTAGAACCAATGGTTTCTATATACTTAAGGGTCTTTCTGAAGTTGAGGTGAGGTGAGGACATAATCTATCTGCTGGATCCCTCCCTTAAAACATGCATGCCGGAATAGTCTTTCTTTAATTTCTCCTAAATTTATCTTCCTTGATAGTTACTTTAAAGATTTTCTATTAAGAAATTTTAAAATATTTTAGTATGCCAGGAAATTTTGCATCTTTGTAGTGACAAACATGGCTCTAGTCAATTTTTATCTTCATGATATTATTTATTTGTTCTTTCCATAAATACTTATTGTGGAATTACTATGTGGTTAGCACCATCTTTTCCCTCCAGAAACTTAGAAACTAGCGAAAGAGACAAAGAAGAAACAACTTACTGTGCATTAAGTGCTATGATAGAGGTAAGAGAACATATGGAGAGGACATCCAATTTAGTCTTGAAGGGATCAAGGAGGACATTTTGGCACAGTTGATGTCTCAGAAGGTATCTGAAGGACAAAGCAAGTTTATCTAGCAAGAAGGGGGAAGCTTATTTCACGTAAAGGGAACAATATGTTCTAGTTGAGCCAGTTAATTAAGAATATGATTTTTTAGCCTAGGCAATGTATTAAGACCTCATTTCTTTTTTTTTTTCTTTTAACTTTTATTTTTTCTAGAATACATGTGCAGGATGTGCAGATTTGTTACATAGGTAAACGTGTGCCATGGTGGTTTGCTGCACAGATCAACCCATCACCTAGGTATTAAGCCCAGCATCCATTAGCTATTCTTCCTGATGCTCTGCCTGCTCCACTCAACAAGCCCCAGTGTGTCATTCCCTTCCATGTGTCTACATGTTCTCATTGTTCAATTTCCTTTTATAAGTGGGAACATGCTGTGTTTGGTTTTCTGTTCCTGCATTAGTTTGCTGAGGACAATGGCTTCCACCTCCATCCATGTCCCTGCAAAGGACATGATCTCATTCCTTCTTATGGCTGCATAGTATTTCATGGTATATATGTGCCACATTTTCTCTATCCAGTCTATCATTAATGGGCATTTTGGTTGATTCCATGGCTTTGCTATTGTGAATAGTGCTGAAATGAGCATACACAATCATATACCTTTATAATAGGATAATTTATATTCTTTCAGGTATATACCCCATGATGGGATTGCTGGGTCAAGTGGTATTTCTGCCTCTAAGTCTTTGAGAAATCGCCACACTGTCTTCCACAATCATTGAATTTTTGAAATAATTTACCCTTCCACCAACAGTGTAAAAGTGTTCCTTTTCCTCCAAAACCTTGTCAGCATCTGCTGTTTCTTGACTTTTTAATAATCTCCATTCTGACTGTTGTGAGATGGTATCTCATTGTGTTTTTTATTTCCATTTCTCTGATCATCAGTGATGTTCAGCTTTTTTTCATATGGTTGTTGGCTGCATGAATGTCTTCTTTTGAGAAGTGTCTGTTCATATCCTTTGCCCACTTTTTAATGGGGTTGTTTGGTATTTTTCTTGTAAATTTGTTTAAGCTCCTTGTAGACTCTGGATATTAGACCTTTGCCAGATGGATAGAATGCAACTATTTTCTCCCATTCTGTAGGTTGTCTGTTTACTCTGATGATGTATTTGGCTGTTCAGAAGCGCTTTAGTTTAATTGGATCCCATTTCATCGTTTTGGCACACTTCTCACAATTGCTTTGGTATTTTCTTTTTTGAGACCCAGGTCTCGCTCTTGCGCCCAGGCTGGAGTGGTGACGGACGGTCACCATGCAAGCTCACTCCAGGTTCATGATACTCTGGCTCAGCCTCCCGAGTGGCACGGACACGGAGGCACGGGACTACAGGCGCCCGCCACCCGCATGCCGGCTGGATTTTTATGCGCTTTTGATAGGGAAGGTTTTCCGTGTTAGCCAGGATGGTCTCGATCCTCTGAAGGCCTGCGTGATCCGGCCCATCTCGGCCTCCCAAAGTCCTAGGATTACAGGCATTTTGGCGCCCGGCCCGCTTTTGGTATTTTCATCATGAAGTCTTTGCCCATGCCTATGTCCTGAATGGTATTGCCTAGATTTTCTTCTAGGAGTTTTTATAGTTTTGGGTTTTATATTTAAGTCTTTAATCCATCTTGAGTTAATTTTTCTATAAGGTGTAAGGAAGGGATCCAGTTTCAATTTTCTGCATATGGCTAGCCAGTTCTCCCAGCAGCATTTATTAAATAAGGAATCCTTTCCTCATTGCTTGTATGTGTCAGGTTTCTTGAAGCTCAGATGCTTGTAGGCATGTGGTCTTACTTCTGAGTTCTCTAATTTATTTAATTGGCCTATGTGTCTGTTTTTGTAACAGTACCACATTGTTTTGGTTACCATAGCCTTGTAATATAGTTTGAAGTCAGGAAGCTTGATGCTGCCTCCACGTTTGTTCTTTTTGCTTAGGATTATCTTGGCTACATGGGTTCTTTTTGACTCTATATGAATTTTTGAAATAGTTTTTCTAATTCTGTGAAGAATGTCAATGGTAGTTTAATGGTAATACCATTGAATCTATAAATTACTCTGGACAGTATGGCCATTTTCATGATATTGATTCTTTCTATCCATGGGCATGGAATGTTTTATCTTTTTGTTTTTTTGAGATGAAGTCTCGCTCTGTCGCCCAGGCTGGAGTGCAGTGGTGTGATCTTGACTCACTGCAAGCTTTGCCTCCTGGGTTCATGCCATTCTCCTGCCTCAGCCTCCCGAGAAGCTGGGAATACAGGCGCTTGCCACCACGCCTGGCTAATTTTTTGTATTTTTAGTAGAGACGGGGTTTCACTATGTTAGCCAGGATGGTCTCCAATCTCCTGACCTCGTGATCCACCTGCCTCGGCCTCCCAAAGTGCTGGGATTACAGGCATGAACCACTGCGCCCGGCCATGTTTTTTCATATGTTTGTGTCCTGTCTGATTTCCTTGAGCAGTGGTTTGTAGTTCTCCTTAAAGAGGTCCTTCACTTCCCTTGTTATCTGTGTTCCTAGGTATTTTATTCTCTTTGTAACAATTATGAATGTAGCAAATGAGTTCATTCATAATTTGGCTCTCTGTTTGGCTGTTGTTGGTGAATAGGAATACTAGAGATTTTTGCACATTAATTTTGTATCCTGAGACTTTGCTGAACTTGTTTATCAGCTTAAGAAGCTTTGGGGCTGAAATGATGGAGTTTTCTAAATATATGATCATGTAATCTGCAAATAAAGATAATTTGACTTCTTCTCTTTCTATTTGAATACTTTTATTTCTTTCTCTTGCCTGATTGCCCTGGCCAGCACTTCCAGTACTATATTGAATAGGAGTGGTGAGACAGGGCATCCTTGTCTTGTTCCAGTTTTCAAGGGGAATACTTCTAGCATTTGCCCATTCAATATGATATTGGCTGTGGGTTTGTCATAGATGGTATGTTCATAGAGGTAAGTTCTTTCAGTACCTAGTTTATTGATAGTTAAAAACATGAAAGGATATTGAATTTCATTGAAGGCCTTTTCAGCATCTATTGAGATAATCATGTGGTTTTTATCTTTAGTTCTGTTTATGTGATGAATCATATTTATTGAATTTGTGTATGTTGAACTAACCTCACATATTAGGGATGAAACCAACTTGATCGTGGTGGATAAGCTTTTTGATGTGATGCTGGATTTGGTTTGCCTGTATTTTATTTAGGATTTTTGCATCAATGTTCATCAGGGATATCGGCCTGAAATTTTTCTCTTTTTGTTCTATGTCTGCCAGGTTTTGGTATCAGGATGATGCTGGCCTCATAAAATGAGTTAGGTTTATAACCATCTGATCTTTGACAAACCTGACAAAAACAAGAAATGGGAAAAGGATTCCCTATTCAATAAATGGTACTGGGAAAACTGGCTAACCATATGTAGAAAACTGAAACTGGATCCCTTCCTTACACCTTATACAAAAATTCATTCAAGATGGATTAGAGACTTAAATGTTAGATCTAAAACCATAAAAACCCTAGAAGAAAACCTAGGCAATACCATTCAGGACATATGCATGGGCAAGGACTTCATGTCAAGCTGCACCACAATCAATGGCAACAAAAGCCAAAGGAATTGAAAATGGGATCTAATTAAAACTAAAGAGCTTCTGCACAGCCAAAAAGGAAAACTACCATCTGGAGTGAACAGGCAGCCTACTCAGTGGGAGAGAAAATTTTTTTCAATCTACTCATCTGACAAAGGGGCTAATATCCAGAACCTACAAGAACTCAAACAAATTCACAGAAAACAGCAGCTATCAAAAAAGTGGGCAAGGCGAGTAGCAGTGGCTCAAGCCTGTAATCCCAGCACTTTGGGAGGCCGAGGCGGAGTGCTGGATCACCGAGGTCAGAGTCGAGACTATCCTGGCTAACATGGTGAAACCCGTCTCTACTAAGAAATACAAAAACTAGCCCGAGCATTGGTGGCCGGGCGCCTGTAGTCTCAGCCTTGGAGGCTGGGGAGAATAAGCGTGAACCCGGGAAGTGAGCTTGCAGTGAGCCGAGATCCACGCCACTGCACTCCAGCCTGGGAACTGGCCAGACTCTGTCTCAAAAAAAAAAAAAAAAAAAAAGTGGGCAAAGGATGTGAACAGACACTTCGCAAAAGAAGATATTTATGCAGCCAACAAACTTATGAAGAAAAGCTCATCATCACTGGGCATTAGAGAAACACAAATCAAAACCACAATGAGATACCATTTCACACCAGTTGGAATGGTGGTCATTAAAATGTCAGGAAACAACAGCAGATGCTGGGGAAGATGTGGAGAAATAGGAATGTTTTACACTGTTGAGTGAGAGACATAAATTAGTTCAACCATTTGTACTTGGAAGAGAGTGTGGCAATTCCTCAAGGATCTAAATTAGAAATGCCATTTGACCCAACCATCCCATTACTGGGTATATGCAAAGGATTATAAGTCTTGCTGCTATAAAGACACATGCACCGCGTATGTTTATTGCAGCTACCTAATTCCTAATAGCAAAGACTTGGAATCAGCAAATGTCCATCAGTGACAGACTGGATTAAGAAAATGTGGCACATATACACCCATGGAGTCTACTATTGCAGCCATAAAAAAAGGATGAGTTCATGTCAGCATGCAGGGACATGGGTCACAGCCTGAAACCATCATTCTCAGCAATTCTCGCGGGAACAGAAAACCAAATGCATGTTCTCTCACTCATAGGTGGGAACTGAACAATAATCCACTTGGACCTGGGAGGAACATCACACGGGTCCCTGTGTGGCCAGGGAGGAGGTTGCAGGAGCGGAGGAATAGCATTGGGAGATATACCTAATGTAAATGACAGATGTCGTGCAGCACATAACATAGCACATGTATGTATGTAACAAACCTGCACTTTGTGCACATGTACCCCTAAACTTAAGAGTATAAAAAAAAAAAAAAAGGAGTCTACCAGCAAAAAAGTCCAGGACTACACAGATTCACAGTCAAATTTTAGAGTTACAGGAGGAGCTGGTACTATTCTTTCCTAAAACTATTCCAATCAATAGAAAAGAGGAATCCTCCCTAACTCATTTTAGGAGGCCAGCATCATCCTGATACCAAAGCCTGGCAGAACACAACAAAAGGAGAATTACAGACCAATATCCTGATGAACATCATGCAAAATCCTCAATAAAATACTGGCAAAACCAAATCCAGCACGTAAAACATCTGCATGATCAAGTGGGAGGCTTCATCCCTGGGGATGCAAGGCTGGTTCAACATATACAAATCAATAAAAGGTAAAATCAAGCATATAAACAGAATCAAAGACAAAACACATGATTATCTCAATAGATGCAGAAAAGCCTTTGAAAAGGCAAAATTCCAAGCAGCCCTTCATGCTAAAAAACTCTCAATAAATTCGGTATTGATGGAACATATCTCAAAATAATAAGAGCTATTTATGACAAACCCACAGCCAATATACTGAATGGGCAAAAACTGGAAGCATTCCCTTTGGAAACTGGCACAAGACAGGGATGCCCTCTCTCACCACTCCTATTTAACATCGTGTTGGAAGTTCTGGCCAGGGCAATCAGGCAGGAGAAAAAAATAAAGGGTATTCAATTAGGAAAAGAAGTCGTCAAATTGTCCCTGTTTGCAGATGACATGATAATATATTTAGAAAACCCCATCGTCTCAAGCCAAAATCTCCTTAAGCTGATAAGCAACTTCAGCAAAGTTTCAGGATACAAAATCAATGTGCAAAAATCACAACTATTCTTATACACCAGTAACAGACAAACAGAGAGCCAAATCATGAATGAACTGGATATATACCCAAAGGATAGTAAATCATGCTGCTTTAAAGACACATGCACACATATGTTTATTGCAGTACTATTCACAATAGCAAAGGCTTGGAACCAACCCAAATGTCCATCAATGATAGACTGGATTAAGAAAATGTGGCACATATACACCATGGAGTACTATGCAGCCATAAAAAAGGATGAGTTCATGTCCTTTGTAGGGACATAGATGTAGCCGGAAACCATTATTCTCAGCAAGCTATATTAAGGACAAAAAACCAAACACCGCATGTTCTCACTCATAGGTGGGAATTGAACAACGAGAACACTTGGACACAGGAAGGGGAACATCACACACTGGGGCCTGTGGTGGGGTCGGGGGACAGGGAAGGGATAGCATTAGGAGATATACCTAATGTAAATGATGAGTTAATGGGTGCAGCACACCAATATGGCACATGTATACATGTATAACAAACCTGCACATTGTGCACATGTACTGTAAAACTTGAAGTAAAATAAATAATAATAATAATAATAATAAACTTTAAAATAAACTACTGGATCTGGTGATTAAAAAAAAAAACCATTACCTTTTCTATGTTTAGATATGTTTAGATACACAAATACCTTGTGTTACAGTTGTCTATAGTATTTAGTACAGTAACATGCTGTACGGATTTATAAGAGCCTACATGCCCTATAGCCTCGGTGTGTAGTAGGCTACACCATCTAGGTTTGTGTGGGTACACCATATGATGTTCACATAATGATGAAATTACCAGATGCATTTCTCAGAATGTATCCCCTTTGTTAAGTGGCCCATGACTGTTTCAGTAAGATATTATTCTAGAAAACCAGCTAAGTGTAAGAAAAATCAATTCACACAAAAATTAAAATCTTACTGAAAGAGATTCAATATAATGTATTTTTAAATAAATGTGAATTAGAATAACAGTATACTTTTTTAACCCACCAGATTAGCAAACTCTCAAAAAGTTTAGTATCTAACATTGATGAATATGTAGAAACAATTACTTTCATAAACTGTTGGTGAACATATAAACTGATGCAACACTGATTTTGGCAATATGACAGTATACTTCACATTTTTTAAATGTCTGCAGTCTTTTATTCAACAATTCTACTTTTAGAATTTAATTCTTAATATAAATTCACACAGTATAATTTGTAACCAACAAAGCAAAAAAAAAAAAAAAACAAACCCAGAAGCAATGTAAACTGTAGAACATCCATTTAATTGAATACTATAAAACAATTAGAAAGAAAGAAGTAGATCTATCTCTCTATAAATTAAATATATATATACTGAAATATCTATGACACACTATCTTGGAAGGACAAGTTGCAATACATGTGGCAGGAATTGGACCAAAATTCTTTGGACTTAGAGCAGTGGGCTAGACTTGCTCTAGGAGTAGATGTGGACCAAACTCAGGCTAAGGAGATATAATAGGAAAAATATTGGGGATCCTAGAAAAGTTTCCACTCCTCAATAAAGGGTGAGACTAGTCTGAGAAGAAGACCTCTTCTAGTTCCATCCTGTACCCTTCTGGCTCTGTTATAGTGAGGGATTAATAGCTGAGCTACAGCTCCCTTCTTGTGACCATGCAGCCATAAGGCTGAAGATAAAAACCTACAATGTAGAAGATGTCAGAACAAAAAAAGAATGAGGACTCTGGATCTTTGATGTCATCGTTCAGCTGCTGTCTGTCCCGTAATACCTACCTCCATACTTCTTATTCAGTAAACAATAAATGTCGTTGTGATTTATGTTCTTTGTTACTTAGACCCAAAATCATGTTTCCTTGTTAAAATACAGATAGCGTGATTACATTTGTGTAAGTTTATGTGTGTTTGTGGTTCTATTTGTTAATTCATGACTTTAATGATTTTTTTTAGGTCATTCTTTAAAAGAGGCTACTTGGAATATATGCTAAGTAAAAACTGCTAAAAAAAACACACATGATTACTATCCTCATGTGTAGTCTAGTAAGGGGAAAAAGAAATAAATAAATTATAAATTAGAGGGACCTTCTGGAGTAAAGGGGAACAGGGAATTATTTTTTTAGGTTGTTCTTGTCCATGTACCCTGTTTTGGCCAATGAGATGTTAGCAAATGTCCCTCGAGCAACGGTCTTAAGTATTCCTGTATGGTTTGGTTTGGCTTGGCTTGGCTTTTGTTCTGCCATTCACTCTGAGATGATCATCCTTTGGGTAGCTGCTCATCCTGTGTCAATAAGAGACACATGGAGAAGACCTGAATGCCTCTGGGGCCTGGAACAAAAAAGCGTAAAGTCTAGCTTTGTCCAGTTGAAGCCAACACACAAATCTGTGAGTGAGAAATAAATAGCTGTTATTTTAAGCCACAGAGTTTTGGGGTGGTTTGTTACAGAGCTTCACTGTGGCAATAGCTAAGCAATCCATGAGCAATACTTTTCTGTGTTCTTCAACAACTCTTTCGCATACTCAGTAAACGCAAGTCTCCTGAAAGCCTCATCCTTTGCATTTAACTTTTCTTTTCATGGGCTTGTATTGCTTTTGCGCTATTTCTATGCAGATAACTTGCAATTCTATATCTCAACCACTAACTCTCTTACTTTCTAAAAAATAAGTAATACTTGACAACAGAAGTGGTACTTATAGTGGGGTTTTATATAACTCACTCTCAGAAAGAATAGGACCTTACTATGGTGCTATGCTAGGATGCAGTGAGTGTGGATGAGCATCTGCTTTTCTCAAGGGGGAAAGTCAGCAGAACATAGTTAGTAGTAACCAAAGGGTCAGTGAAATGAACTGTGCCCTCAAAAGGTGAAGCTTTGGGAGACTTAGAGGGCACAGCACCAGAGCAACTCTCACAGAATAAAGAATTCGAGGGAAGTACAATTAGATGCATATCTTAGAGCGTTAGATGATGTCTATTACAGAAAGTGTAAATTTAATTCCAAGTTTTGGAGCAGGAAGCAGATTACCATATGATTCTGCTACAGGGTATATTTCCTCCTGCAACCAGTACTTTGAGCTTACTGAACATTATCAGGTCAATGTGTGTGTGTGTGTGTGTGTGTGCACTAAAAACATCGCTAATTTCCAGTTCATTTAATTTTTCACTTTTGTGGTGAAAGTTGATCTTTTAACTGTCAAAAATGAGATGACTATATTTAGAAGCAGAAGATTCTGAACATCCAGTCCAGTAAAAACACTTCCCTCTGTGTACCATCCCTAAACACTATCCCACTCAGAGGTGTATCCAGCCATGAGGTATTTTATATACCTCAGGCCTTAGAGGGATTGGAAAACTTACAGTGGAAAAATAATAAAATACAAGCTATGTTTTTGTCAAAGATTATATATAAAGAAATAAAATGATTATACAAATAAAGGCTGTAGTGGAAAACTATACATGCTACTACTGTATGTAGCAGTGCTTTCCAAATCTTCCTTGGTAGAATTACCTGGAACCCTTATTAAGCACACAGACTTCTTGTCCTAGTGCAAACTTACTGAATCAGACTATCTAAAAGAGGGTAATTAATATCTTTAAAACACACCCCAAGTGAATCAAATAATCAGGTTAGAAAAATGCTGGTAAAATTGGTCTTATTCTATAGCAGTGGTTCTCAACATGCGATTCCTGGGTCAGGAGCACAGCATTTTCTGGAAACTTATTAGAAGTGCATGCAAAGTCTCAAGCTCTATACCAGACCTACTGCCATTGAAATTCTGGGGGTGCGGCCTAGCAATCTGTGTCAGTATAAGCCTCCAGGTGATTCCAATTAAAGCTAGCATTGACGAACCATTATTCTACAGCTTTCAGAATGGTGACAAATATAGAAAAATTTAAAGGAAAAAGTGTAAATACCTGGATATTTTAAACTCTAAGATATAGATTTTTATTTAAAAAAATTTTTTTTTTGGAAACAGAGTCTCACTATGTTGTTCAAGCCTGTCTCGAACTGATCCTCCTGCCTTGGCCTCCTAAGATGCTGGGATTACAAACACGAGCCACCATGCCCAGCCAATATACAGATTTTATTTTAAATGGACTTTGACATTTCCTCTGTAAATAGTATATGAGCAACTTTTGGATTTTCTCCTACTTGGAAGAGGATGCTATTCAGTCAATCAGTTGAATGTGTACTATGAGCACAGCATGGATTAAGCACCTGTAATATAGCTTGGTAATCATTAGACCCCATTTATAGGTAAGCACTTCATGAAGGAGTTGGCATTTTAGTGGGACCTTGGAAGTTTTAACTAGTGTTTTCACAGGTTGAAGTTGGAAAAATAAATTTAGGGTAGAGAAAATATCATTAAGAAAGGCAAGAACAAAGAAAAATAAGTTGTATTAGGACAAGAGTGAATGGAGTGGGGCAGTGAGTCTTAAACTTGATTTGCATCAGAGACACATAGTGTTTCTTTTTATTATTATACTTCACTGGGATACATGCGCAGAACATGCAGGTTTGTTACATAGGTATACATGTGTCATGGTGGTTTGCTGCACCCATCAACCTGTCATCTAGGTTTTAAGCCCCGCATGCGTTCAGTATTTGTAGGGACATGTAGTGTTTTTTAAACACTGGCTCCAGCCTCAGAGTCTGATTCAGTGCATCTTGGGTGACACTCAAGAATGTGAAATTCTAGTAAGTTCCCAGGTTGTGCTGAAGCTGCTGGTCTGGGGGCTACACTTTGAGAATTGCTGGTAGGGTATGTATAATGGAGGTTGATGGTAAACAAATATCTAGAAATGTTCGCATATGAGGCCAGATTACAGAGGACATGAATTCATATCAAAAAGTAGTGACTTATTTTATGTATATATATACTTATTCATTTATTTAAGGTGTCATTTAAATAAGAACCTTTGACATGACCAGACGCATTCAGGACGATTCTAATGTGATATGCTAGGCTGGGTCAAGGAAGGAAAGACTGAGGCATGTTCTAAATTACTCAACCCCAATTTTCCTACTCTGCTGCTACTACTCACATTCTTTAGCTCTTTGTCCTTATCAAATGACATATCAAATTATTCTATTTTGAACACAATCAAACTAATCAGACTACAGTGTGAATGACTGATAATTATTTAACATGTCTTAATTATTTGCATTTTGAAGCTGATGCATATTAACCTGAATAAACTTCAATTCTGAAACTCCAGCTACTATAAGAGTTAAAAGAAAGATGTCAAGCAGTGTGCATGTGGCGGGAAAGGAAATATACCTTTTTGGGTGGAAGGGCTTCCTTGTAGGTTGCACCCAAGGTCAGTTCTCCCCAGCTACTTTTGTTTGTAGGGTATTACCAGTTTCGCTTTCTCAACCTACAGGCCTTAAACAATGTCAGGTTTCATTGTGGTACATTTGTCCCTATCTGCAGTTGTATTCTGATCCATTGCTAACCAATCGACCATGCCAACTATGTGTAGTGACCTGATTCTAGTTGAGATTCATGCTTTCAGAGACTATTTAGTTGTAGTATTCATGTTTCTATAGAGGGTAAAGTTTAAGGATATGGCATACTAATTTTTAGCTTGTATGTGAAAATATTCCCTTATCTATAGAGTTTTGGTCTTTCATTTTGATTTTAAATGCCCCATGCAAATTCTGCTTTTATTGTGAGTTTCATGAAACCCCTTTTGAAATTGGTGGAGACTATAAACAAATAAGACATGATAATATCATCATAATGATGTTGTCTTTTCCAGTTATCACTTCAATTCAATATTTTAAAGACATGTAAAAAAGAAAAAGAAAGAGAATTTGCTTATTTAAGGGAATGTGATTTTCTCAGCAAATGATTAAATAAAGAGAAGTCTCCCAGCAGCATAACCTGGCAGAGGTATTATTTGGCTCTCTAATGAACAGCTTCCCCTTGTCTGCAATCACATTCCTTTTGCCGCTGCCATTTCAAGGAAACCAGAAAACACTTTACTAGACAAAAGGGGACCATAAATGGAGGAACACTGGAAGCTTATCCAGTAAAAAAATAGTGTAGCAGACTTTAACAACCACCAGTGATAGGGGATAATACTTTGACAAGAAAATACGTGAAGTTATCAAGAATAGTAACAACTAGATGAACATCAGTAGCTGATTGTTTGAAAAACAGAGATGACTAGAATAAGATAGAAATTTCAGGCAAAATGAGTGATCCAGAAATTAAAATAATACATACGTACTTGAAAAATAAACTTAGGAATGCAGTAAGTGAGCAATGTAGCTACATTGTTCAAGTGTGTTCAGGCTGATAAATTGTAATACCACCCTTCCTGGCTTATGGTAATAAATAGCAGAGTAAAAAAAATTATTATTTTCTCAACAATAAGTTGAAAATTGTTCAAAAATGTAAGTATATGCATATATAAAGCACATCCAATGTAGTATTTTACATTATAGAGAAAGAACAACAATGAAATAAATGGGGTCCATTTTCTGAATGGTTACATATTTTGAAATGAATCAGAAATGGTGCTGGCAATAGATATCTTTATTTTACTATCCAGAAAAATAATATATGAGCTTTCCAGCAACATCATCAGGCTGATTATGGCAGTGATAAATTAGACTTGATTGAGATTTGAGTGCTTCAGATGGTATTTTACAAACACCATTTTTCCTGAAATAAATTGTCATTGGCGATACTTCTCTTGTGTCCTCTCATCTTTTAGTATGGAGCAAATATAGAAAAGCAAAGCACGAATAATATTTGAGGCAAGATCAGTGTTTAAATCAGGATATAAAGTTCAGGAGACTTCATATCCAATATCATTTTTTTCTGTTGACATCAGGAGATGTCAACTTTCAGCTTATTGGGACTTGTTACCCTTTTGTTTATGCTGAAAACGCCGAGAATGGTGACACTGTTCCAGCAGGTTGATGAAAAAACTTTTAAAAATATGCTATTGAAATTGCTACTAACTATTTAAATATAACAATGTGTATTTCTGTTCTTCCTTTTATATCATGAGCATATTAATAATATAGGTGGTATCTTAAAAATTTTTATTTTTACCATTTATATCTGTCATGGTACTAATTAGTGAATATTTGATGAGATTGAAACGTATTGCAAAGGAGAAAAAATAATGTATATGCATAATTTCAGAGATTATTAGAATTGAAAAAGAGACAGAGATCATCTGGGGTGATACAGCATAGAAGCATGGATTTTATAGCAGACTAAATTTGTAATAATGGCTCCATCACCTATTGCCACATGACTTTGGACTGTGTCTCGGTGTCCTTATTTATAAAATAATATTCTTCAAATCTACTATCTTAGAATGGGTTTCCCAAAAGGTAGAGTTTGTGGAAACAAACTGGGTGCAGGTAGGTTACTTAGGACACGATCCCAGAATGCAGGAGTAGAAAAGCAGGGAAAATGAAACTGAGAAGACGACAAACCTGTAACACCATAAGGATTCATTATTGAGTTCGCTACTTAGGTGACAGAATCTTATGTCTTTTTTCTGAGATGGAGTTTCACTCTTGTTGCCCAGGCTGGAGTGCAATGGCACCATCTTGGCTAACTGCATCCTCTGCCTCCTGGGTTCAATCCACTCTCCCGCCTCAGCCTCCGAGTAGCTGCGATTACAGGCACCCGCCACCACACCTGGCTAATTTTTGTATTTTTAGTAGAGATGGGGTTTTGCCATGTTGGCCAGGGCAGTCTCCAGCTCCAGACCTCAGGTGATATGCCTGCCTCAGCCTCCCACAGTACTGGAATTACAGGCCTGAGCCGCCGCGCCGGGCCTTTTTATCCCATTTTAAATCAACCTTAGAATAAGTGCTAAACATTTTATTTGCAGTGATCGAAATTTCTACATACAACCTTCTGAAGAAGGAACAATACGAAGGGTAGTATTACCATAAGTTTGATCTTATGAAAGTGTGATTAGCTGACCATATTGCTATAATTATGAAGAAAATGTGTGTTTAGATAATCTTTTGAAAATTCTTTTGCCATCTTTTGGACTTACGGTAGCACTCTCCTCAACAACCCACCTCCACTTTAGTGGTGGAAAAACATTGACGCTTGGCAAAGAAAGACACTGTTATTTATTTGATTTTGTTTTTAGAGTAGTGTGTCTTATAGCTTTGATTCTTAGATTTTTGTTTGCTTTTTGAAGTCCACTGCTTTTGCCTTTACTTTTTAACTGCTTCCACTACGCTATTTCTGTATGTCTAATTTTTTAAAAACTTGTTGCAAAAGCTCTCCTCTATCCTACAGGCTGGTCCACAGGATTCCTCTGTACTCCTCCTCTTCTTCCCCCCTACCCTACTACCAACCTGCTTACCAAAAGTTGGTAGAGAACTCCTTCCAATCCCTTTCTGAGAATGCCATTTTCACTCTCTCTCTTAGAGGCAAACTATATAGCAGGCAGTTACGTTTTGGTTTCTGAGCAATTTATTCATATTCATTTGGTCCCACTCTCCAAATGGACTTGCATGCAAATTTAGTGATTGTATATAAAAGGGAATAAACTAAATGATCAGGGAAATAGAGAGCTTTCATATTGTAGTGCTAACATAATCAAACCAATTCCTCCTCTTCTTGGACATGCAAAAACTACATTTCCCAGCTTCCCTCTCAGTTAGGTGAGGCCATGTGACTGAGTTCTAGCCAATGGAAGCCAGTAGAAATAACATACGTCAGACTTTCCTGGGCATAGTCCATAAAAACCTCCCTAATGATCCTCAGTGCTCATTTTCTATTTGTCAGTGAAATGCCAATACCTAGGAAGCCACTTTTTGATAGAAGAACCTGCAGCAACCTGGATCACTGAGTTTCAATTGTGTGGAGCAGCAGACCCTTCCTCCCATCCCCAACTGAACCAAATCTAGTCTCTTAAATAAATGAACAATAAACTTGTATGGTTTTAAATCAGTCAAATATTGGAGTTTGTTTAATATAGCAGTTATTCCATTTTAACAAATACAGAAATCTTTCCTTGTAATTGAAGACATTTCACAAAACATATTAATGTGTTCACTTGACTGTTATAATATTGTATGATGTATTTTAATAGCCATTTTCAAATAAAGGATTTGAATTAAGTAATGTCATCAAGGGTTGGGGGTCAAGTTCAAGATATACTTATAGAATTTTAAAGATTAGAAATACATTGGTGCTGCCAGGGAGGCAAAAGGCTGAGTGATAGCAGTAAGCTAAGACACAGGAGCCTACAATATGTAAGTGTTCAGTCAGGCAGGAAACATAAAATATAAAGGCTGATCCTGGGCCAAAGATGGAGTATTTTCTTCTGTGTTTTGGAACTGCAAGTGTTTTCAACAATGTGGGAATGTGTAGCCAAAGGGAACACAGCATCCCTAGAGATGCAGCTCATTCCTGATTAAATTAGGTTAGAAGGCTAGTCCTTCTGGGAGTTGCTTATACCAAACAGAAACTATGCTAACACATGCCACATTCCCAGCCACTAGATGATACTCAGCCCTCCATATTGTACCCTTCCTAGGTACCTCAGAGGAATCACTGTAAAATCTGCTATAATGTGATGAGTGGGGTTCGAAAGTTTTAAAACTATAAAATATGGTCTTTAAAGAAAACTTTTAAAAACTTTAAAAACTCTAAAAAAAATGTTTTAAAAAGTATGAAATAATGAAATCTGTAGGACCCTGTTCAGCTAGTTGGCAGGGAGTTGAATGTCCTGCTGCATAATCCAAGCATCCTTTTGCATTTATGGTTTTGCATCCTCTTTTTTCAGTTGTCTCCTCCACTTACTTTCAATTACGTGTAAACAATGCCAGGCACTGTGGCTGACTGGGGCCCCCTGGCTGACTGGGGCCCCCTGCAACAGTGTCAGATCTATTTGTCTACCTTGTGTCAATATCACAATGTCTTAATTGATTTAATTTTGTAATAATCTTTATGTTTAGTAAAATATGACTACCTTCTTTGTTCTACTTCAAGAATTTTTATTTTCTCTTTACCTTTTACACTTCCATATAAATTTTAGAATAAGCTTGTAATTGGTTGGCATTGCATTTAATCCACAGAAATATTTGAGGAATATTTATTTATGTTCAATAGGTTCAACATAAATAGGCATTTTATGTTGCAGTCGATGAATGCATATTTCTCTACTTATGTACTTATATGTACATCTTCTCTAATTTTTCTCAATAGCGTATTATAGTTTTCCATGCAGATTTTTTTAAATAACAGCTTTCTTGACATATAATTCATGTACCTCAAAGTCCTACCCTTTAAAACATAGAATTCAGTGTTTTTATTTTAGCATATTCAGTATATTCATCTATTGACACTATCCAAATTCAGAATGCATCATCACTCTAGAAAGAATCTTCATACTTGTTAGCAATCACTCCAAATTTTCCTTTGTGCTAGCTCCTAGCAACCACTAGTATACTTTCTGTTACTGTGGATTCACATATTCTGGACGTTTTCATATAACTTGAATCATGCAACATGTGGTCTCTTGTGATCTGACTCTTTCACTTAGCATGATATTTTTAAAGTTCATCTCTGTTGTAGGATATATCAGTTTTTCATTCCTAAAGGAATGGCCAAAAAAATCATTGTATAGATATACCATATTTTGTTTATCCATTTATCCTTTGATAAATAGTTGTTTCTACTTTTTGGCCACTATGAATAATGCTCCTGTGAACATTTGTGTACAAGTTTTCTGGTGGATATATGTTTTTAGCTTTTTGGGGAATATATCTAGGAGTTTAGTTGTCTAGATATAGGTCATGTGACTTTTCATTCCCCATAATTTCTACTAGGGTTTCTCTAATAGAGCTGAAAGCCACAGTCCTTATTCCAGCTTGTGCATAGCGATGAAACATCAATGGGAAGTTTCCTTCCAAATTGCATAGAGGCTTGTTTGATATTGCACAGTGCTATAACCAACTGCTCACAGGAATTGGCTCTTGATACTGTAAAAAATAACTTTGAGCAATGAGCGTTAGTTTACTAGTCTGAACATTATTATTTCCTATATACTCTAAGCCATTTCCTCACTGAGTTCATAATTTTTTAAACAAAAGATTTTATCAAGAGGCTTGTGGAGGTTGTATCTGTCTATTGCAAGCAAAACACCACTGTTTGCTAAAATTCTCCGAAAGGTGCCAGCGTGTTTGATGATTCCCTGGTATATTCAACTTGGTAGAAGTGGCCTTCTGAAGAAAATATGATGGTCTTGGAATCATATGTTCGAGACATCATTTTTGAGCTTCATATAATTCCAAAAAGAAGACAAGACACTGAAGAATTGAGTTCTACACAGAGTGTTTTATTCTGTAAGAGAAAACCACCACCACTGCCTATGTATCCATTTCTAATATGGTCTGCATGTAAGTGCAGAACTGCTGCTTCTCTGTAATATTTGAAAGATTTTTGCTGGATATAAAATTTTTGGTTGATGGTCTATTTTTTAAAGCACTTTAAATATGTTATACCACTGCCTTAAATATGTTATACCACTGCCTTCTGGTCTCTGTTGTTTCTGATGAGAAGTCAGCTATTAATTTTATCAAGTGTCCCTGGTAGTGATGAGCCATATTTTTCTTGCAGATTTTAATATTCTCTCTGTCTTTGGCTCTCAACACCTTGAATATCAAGGTGTGGATTGCTTTTAGTGTATTCCACTTGGAGTTTGTTGAGCTTCTCGGATGTGGAGATAAATGTTTTGCATAAAATTTCAAAATTTTTTTCTCCTATTTTATATATAAATATATATAAATATGTGTGTGTGTGTGTGTTATTAGATAGTTAGATTACATAATCTCCATGATTTATCCAGTTATTCTTTCCATTTCTTTCACTCTCTCTCCTCTGCTTCTGAAACTGACATTATACATATGTTGGTATACTTGATGGTGTCCCACAGGTCTCCGAGCCTGTGTTTTTCTTCACATGTTTTTTCCATTCCTCAGACTAGATAACTTCAATCAACATTTGTTTAAATTCCCTGGGCTTTCTGCCTGCTCAGATCTACTGTTGAGCTCCTTTAGTGAATTTTTATTATCAGTGCACTTTTCAATTCCAAAATTCAATTTGGTCTTTGTTAAAAATAATTGTTGTCTCTTTGTTTATATTTTGTCTGTGGTAAGATGTTTTCATATTTTATTTTAATTTTTTTACAGGGTTTTCATTAGTTCTTTGAAGATATTTATAACAACTGATGATGTTGTGTCCTTCTTAGTTGTCTAAGTGTGCTAGATTGTTTTAGTTGTCTAGAAATACCACATTTGGACTTCCTCAGGGACCTTTTATATTGCCTTCAATTTTTTCTCTTGTGAATAGGCCATACTTTTCTGTTTCTTTGTGTTTCAAAAACTGAACATTTTAAATAATATAATGTGCCAACTCTGGGGATCAGACTCTCCCTTGCCACCAATATGTCATTTTCTTTGCTGTTATTATTGTTGCCATTTGTTTAGTGACTTTCCTGGACTAATTGTCTAAAGCTTGTATTATTTGTTGCGTGTGAGCACTGGAGCCTCTGTTCAGTTAAGTGCCCCTTTAATGATTAGACATATTTTCTTAAATGACTTGAATGTATATATCTCCCAGCTTTTGCTGAAGGGCTCTGTGTGTGTGTTGGGGTATAATTTCAATGCTCACACAGGGAGTTTATAACTCTTCATTACCCTTTAATTCTTGCTCACATAGAACTTCAAGGTCAACCATAGGTGAGAAATGAGGTCTTTTCAAGTCTTTCTTGAGTTGGCCCCAAGCCCTGTACAGGTAGAGTCCTATGCATGACATTTTAAAGAATTTTTTTAAATAATTTAAAAAAATTTGTGGGTACATAGTAAGTGTATATATTTATGAGGTACATGAGATGTTTAGATACAGTCATGAAAATGTGAAACAAGCACATCATGGAGAATGGGATATTCATTCCCTGAAGCATGTATCCTTTGAGTTACAAACAATCCAAATACATTCTTTAAGTTGTTTTAAAATATACAATTATTATTGATTATAACCACTCTATTGTGCTATCAAACCATGGGTCTTATTCATTCTTCCTGGGTTTTTTTGTACCCATTAACTTTACCCATCTCCCTTGCCAAGCCCTCACTACCTTTCTTAGCCTCTGGTAACCATTCTTCTACTCTCTAGGTTCATGGGTTCAATTGTTTTGAGTTTTGGATCCCACGAATGAGTGCATGTGATGTTTGTCGTTTTGTGCCTGGCTTATTTCACTTAACGTAATGATATCCAGTTCCATCCATGTTGTTGTAAATGACTGGATCTCATTCATTTTTATGGCTGAACAGTGTGCTCCATTGAGTATGTGTAACTCATTTTCTTTATCTCTTCATCTGTTAATGGACACTTAGGTTACTTTCAAATCTTAGCTATTGTAAAGAGTGCTGCAACAAACATAGGAGTGCAGATATCTCTTTGATATACTGACATTTTTTCTTTTTAGTATATACCCAGCGGTGGGACTACTGAATCATATGGTAGCTCAATTTTTGTTTAGTTGAGGAATCTCCAAACTGTTCTTTATAGTGGTCATACTAATTTACATTCCCACCAATCATGTACAAGGATTCCCCTTTCTCTACACCATCACCAGTAATTGTTATTGCCTATCTTTGGAATATAAGCTATTTTAACTGGAATGAGATAATATCTCATTGTAGTTTTGATTTGCATTTCTCTGATGATCAGTGATGGTGATTACCTTTTCATATGCCTGTTTTTCGTGTCTATGTCTTCTTTTGAAAAAATGTCTAATCTAACCTTTTGCCAATTTTTGATCAGATTATTAGATTTTTTTTCCTATAGAGTTGTTTGAGCTCCTTATGTGTTCTTGTTATTAATCCCTTGTCAGAGGTAGTAGTTTGCAAATATTTTCTCTGATTTACTGAGTTGTCTCTTAACTTTGTTGGTTGTACTCTTTGCTGTTCAGAAGCTTTTTAACTTGATGTAATTCCATTTTGACATATTTGCTTTGGTTGCCTGTGCTTCTGGGGTATTGTTCAAAAAATCTTTTCCCAGACCAATGACCTGGATATTTTCCCCAATATTTTCTTGTGGTAGTTTCATAGTTTGAGATCTTATATTTAAGTCTTTAATCCATTTTGATTTGCTATTTTTATATGGTATGAGATAGGGGTCTAGTTTTATTCTTTTGTGATCCATGGATCTATGGTGATCCAGTTTTCCCAGCACCATTTATGGAAGAGACTGTCTTTTCCCCAGTGTATTTTCTTGGCACCTTTGTCAAAAATGAATTCACTGTAGGTGTGCGGATTTGTTTTTGGGTTCTGTATTCTGTTTTACTGGTCTATGTGTCTGTTCGTATACCAGTACCATGCTGTTTTGATTACTATAGCTCTGTAGTAGAATTTGAAGCCAAGGGAAAATGTGATTTTTCCAGTTTTGTTCTTTTGGTTTAGGATAGCTTTGTCTATTCTGGGTCTTTTGTGGTTCCACATAAATTTCAGATTTTTTTCTGTGGAGAATGTCATTGGTATTTTGACAGGTATTGCATTGAATCTATAGATCACTTTGGGTAGTATGGACATTTTAAGAGTATTGATTCCTCCAATCTATGGACATGGAATATGTTTCCAGTTTTTTGTGTCCCTTTCAATTTCATCAGTGTTTTATGATTTTTATTATAGAGATTTTTCACTTCTTTTATAAGTTAATTTCTGGGTATTTAATTGTTTTTGTGACTTTATAAATGGAATTACTTTTTGATTTGTTTTCCACATTATTCACTATTGACATATAGAAATGCTACTGATTTTTGTATGTTGATTTTGTATCCATCAGCTTTACTGAATTTATGAGTTCTAATTGTTTTCTTGTGGACTCTAGGTTTTTCCAAATATAAGATCTTATCATCAGCAAACAAGGATTATTTGACTTCTTCCTTTCCAATTTGGATGCCCTTTATATATTGCTCTTGTCTGATTGCTCTGGCTAGGACTTCCAGTACTATGTTGAATAACAGTAGTGACAGTGGGCATCCTTGTTGTGTTCCAGATCTTAGAGGAAGGGCTTTCAGTTTTTCCCCATTCTGTGTGATACTAGCTGTGTGTCTGTCATATACAGCTTTTATTGTGTTGAGGTATGTTCCTTCTATACCCAGTTTTTTGAGGGTTTTTACAATGAAGAAATGTTGCATTTTATCAAATGCATTTTCAGCATGAATTGAAACGATCATATGCTTTTTATACTTTATTCTATTGATATGATATGTTGTATTGATTGATTTGTGTATGTTGAACCATCCATGCACCCAGGGATAAATCCTACTTGGTCATAATGGATGATCTTTCTAACATATTGTTGAATTTGGTTTGCTAGTATTTTGTTCAGGATTTCTGCATCAATATTCATCAGTGATATTGGCCTGTAGTTTTTTTTTTTTTTTTTTTTTAATATGTCTTTATCTGGCTTTGGTATATCAAGGTAATATTGGCTTCATAGAATGAGTTTGCAAGTATTCTCTTCTCTATTTTTCTGAATAGTTTGAGTACAATTGGTGTTAGCTGTTCTTTGAATGTTTGGTAGAATCTGCCAGTGAAGCCATCAGGTTCTGGGCTTTTCTTTACTGTAAGACTTTTTATTATGGCTTTGATCTTGTTACTTGTTATTGGCTTGCCCATGTTTTGAATTTCTTCCTGGTTCAGTTTTGGTAGGTTTTATGTACATAGGAATTTATCTGTTTCTTCTAGACTTTCCAATTTATTGGCATGCAGTTGCTCATAGTAACCATTAATGATACTTTGAATTTCTGCAGTTATCAGTTGTAATGCTTCCTTTTTTGTTTCCAATTTTATTTATTTAGATCATCTCTCATTTTTTCTTAGTCTGGCTAAAAGTTTGTCAATTTTGTTTAACTTTTCAGAAAAAAAATGAAACTTTTTTATTGATCTTTTGTTATTTTTTTTAACTTCAATGTCACTTATTTTGGCTCTGATCTTTATTATTTATTTTATTCTGTTAATTTGGTGTTTGGATTACTTTTGCCTTTCTAGTTGTATCATTAGATTGTTTATGTGAAATTTTTTCTCCTTTTTAATGTAGGCACTTACAGCTATGAACTTCCCTCTTAGTACTGCTTTTGCTGTATCACATAGGTGTTCCTATGTTGTGTTTCCATTATAATTTGTTTCAAGAATTTTTTCAATTTTCTCCTTAATTTCTTCACTGACCCACTGGTCATCCAGTAGCACATTGTTTAATTTCCATCTTTTCTTATAGTTTATTAAATTCCCCTTGTTATTAATTTCTAGTTTTATTCCATTGCAGTCAGAGAAGATACTTCATATTATTTCAATTTTTTGAATTTTTAAAACTTGTTTTGTGATCTAACATATGATCTGTCCTTGAGAATGATCCATGCCCTGAGGGAAAGAATGTGTATTCTGCAGCTCTTGGATAACATGTTCTGTAAGTATCTACTACCTTCATTTTATCTATGGTGCAAATTAAGTCTGATGTTTCCTTGTTAATTTTCTGTCTGAATGATCTGTCCAATGTTGAAAATGGGGTATTAAGTTCTCTAGCTAGTATTGTGTTGGAACCTATCTCTCTGTAGGTCTAATAATATGTCCTTTATATGTCTGGGTACTCCTGTGTTGGGTGCATATATATTTAATATTGTTATATCCTCTTGCTGAATTGATCCCTCTATCATTATATAGTGACTTTCTTTGTTTCTTCTTATAGTTTGTTTTGAAATCTATATTGTCTGATATACGTGTAGTTACTCCTTCTCTTTTTTAGTTTCCATTGACATGGAATATCTTTCTCCATTCCTTTATTTCAGTCTTTGTGTGTCTTTATAGGTGAAGTGTGTTTCTTGTAGGCAACAGATTGATGGGTCTTGTTTAGTTTATCCAGTCCATCAGTCTATATCTTTTGATTGGAGAGTTAGTCCATTTACATTCAATATTGTTATTGATAAGTGAGGACTTACTCCTGCCATTTTATTGTTTGTTTTCTGGTTGTGTTGTGGTCTTCTCTTTCTTTCTTTTATTCCCATCTTCCTGTCATGAAGATGATTTTCCCTGGTTTTATGATTTAGTTTCTTGCTTTTTATTTTTTGTTTAGCCATTGTATGTTTTTTTTGTTTGAGGTTACCATGAGGCTTGCAAATAGTATCTTATAACCTATTATTTTAACCTAATAATAACTTAACGCTATTTGTGTGAACAAACACAAAAGCAAAAAGAAACTAATAAAAACTTCCCTTAACTTTGTCACCCTGCTTTTTAACTTTTCATAGCTTCTATTTGTATCCAGTTGTACTACATATGCCTGGAAAAGTTGTTGTAGCTATTGTTTTAGATTGGTTCATTGTTTAATCTTTCTCCTTGGGATAAGAGTAATTTACACACCTTGGTTACAGTGTTATAATGGTCTGTGTTTTGTGTGTGTGTGTGTGTACTTACTATTACCAGTATGTTTTGAACTATCAGTAATTATTTATTGCTCATTAGTGATTTTCTTGTTTCTGATTGAAGTACTCCCCTTAACATTTCTTGTAGGACAGGTTTGGTATGATGAAACTTTTCAGATTTTGTCTGTCTGGGAAAGTCTTTATTTCTCCTTAATGCTTGAAGGATATTTTTGCTAGATATACTATTCTAAGATAAAAGGTATTTTTCTTTAGCACTTTAAATATGTCTTGCCACTCTCTCCTGTCCTGTAAGATTTCTACTGAAAAGTCTGCTGCCAGACAGATTGGAACTCCATTGTATGTTGCTTGCTTCTTTCCTCTTGCTGCTTTTGGGATTCTTCCTTCATCCTTGACCTTTGGGAGTTTAATTATTAAATGTCTTCAGATAGATTTTTTTGGGTTAAATCTGCTTGGTGTTCTATTGATTTCTTGAACTTGGACATTGATATATTTCAATATATCAGTTGGGAAGGTTTGGGAAGTTCTCTGCTGTTATCTTTTTGAATAAACTTTCTACCTAGACCTCTTTCTCTGCCTCATTTTTAAGCCAATAACTCTTAGATTTGCCTTTTTGAGCCATTATATCTAGATCGTGTACATGTGCTTTATTGTTTTTGATTATTTCTTCTTTGGCTCCTCTGTGTATTTTCAAATAGCTTTTCTTCAGGCTCACTAAATCTTTCTTCTTGATCCATCCTATTAAAGGACTCTGACACATTCTTCAATAATCCAATTGCATTTTTCAGATCCAGAATTTTTGCTTGATTTTTAAAAAATTTCTCTGATAGAATTCTTAATTCCTTCTCTGTGTTATCTTGAATTTCTTTGAGTTTCATCAACACAGCTATTTTGAATTGTCTTTCTTAAATGTCTCTATTTCTCTAGGATTGGTCCCTGGTACCTTATTCAGTTCATTTGGTGAGGTCATGTTTTCCTGGATGGTGTTGATATTAGTAGATGTTCTTCGGTGTCTGGGCACTGGAGAATTAGATATTTATCATAGCCTTCACTGTCTGGGCTTATTTGTAACTATCTTTTTGGAGAAGCGTTTCCAAATATTTGAAAGGATGTGAATGTTGTGATCTAAGCTGTTCCTGCTTTAGGGGCCACTACAAGCCTAGTAATGTTATGGTTCCTAGAGGTACCACCTTGATGATCTTGGACAAGTTCTGGGAGAATTCTCTGGATTCCAGGCAGAGACTCTTGTTCTCTTCCCTTACTTTCTCCCAAATATATAGTCTCTGTCTCTGTTCTAAACCATCTAAAGCTGGAGGTGAAGTTACACAAGTGCCCCTGTGTGTACCACCACTATGACTGCACTGGGTCAGAGAAGAAGCCTGCTGTGTCTTGCCCAAGGCCTGCTGTAACCACTTCTTAGCTACTGACTATGTTTTCTCAAGGCCCTGGGGCTCTGCAATCAACAGGTGGCAAAGCCAGCCAGGCCTGTGTTTTCCCTTCAGGGCAGTGAAGTCCCCCTGGCTCTGGGGCAATCCAGAAGTGCCATTTGGGAGTCAGGAACTAGTCAAAAATTTTAGAAGTCTACCTGGTTTTCTATTGTATTGCAACCAAGCTAGCACTCAAACCACAAAATGCAGTCCTTCCCACCATTCCTTCCCCTTTCAAAAGGCAGTGGTGTCTCACCCTGTAGCCGCTGCCACCTCTGGTTATAAGGAGTACTTCTAGACTGTTACTGAAGTTCTCTTATGGCCCAAGGTTTCTTAAGTCAGCTTGTGGTGAATGTCGTCTGAAGGGACTCACCCTTCAGAGCAGTGGGACCTTTCTGGTCTACGGCATGTCTAGAAATGCCATCCAAGAGTCAAGTCTTGGAATTAGGGACCCCAAGAGTCCACTTGGTGCTCTACTCCTCTGTGGCAGTGTTGGCACCTAAGGTGCCAGACAAAGACCCTTTTACTTTTCCTCTGCTTTTCTCAAACAGAAGTAGTTTTGCCCTGTAGCCACCACACCTGGTAATGCGCTGAGTCTAACTTGAAGACAGCAAGTCTCAGAGGCTCACCAAGGCCCTCAGTGTATAACTGGATATCTCTGCTATTCAGCACACAAAAGCTCTTCAGTTAGCAGGTGATAAATGCTGGCAAGAACGGGTCCTTTCCTTCAAGGCAGTGCTTCCCTTCTGGCCCAAGGTGTATCTAGAAATGTCATCTGGGAGCTCGGGTCTGGAACGGGGGCCTCATGAATCTGACCAGTGCCCTATCCTACTGTGACTGAGCTGGTATCCTACATGCAAGACAAAGTCCTCCCTACTCTTCCCTCTCCTCTTTACAAGCAGAAGAAAAGGATCTCTTTGAAGCCATGAGCTATGCAGCCTGGGGTTAGAGGAGGGGTGATGCCAGCATCCCTTGGCTGTCCTAGCTGGTGTCTTAATATGTCACATGCCCCCCAGTCCACTGTCTCTGGGCCTAGGTCAGCCCTAGGACTTGCCTATGAGTTGCAGTTCTTATGGCCTAGACTGCCTTTCAAGTTTACTTAAAGACAGAGAGCACTTTGGACCCAGGTGGGAAGTTTGAGAGCACTCAAGTTCAGACCACTGAGATGAGCAGTTTCCCTCTGGCTAAGGCTTATTTAAATGCTCCCTCTGTGGGCAGGCAGCAGCTGAGTTTGGTCTGGGTTTCCTTTCTAATCTAACAGGACAGCACTGAGTTCAGTGCCTCACAATTGCTGTGTTCTCCCTCCCCCAGCACCCAGAGACACTGGCAGCAACATGCCACCACTGCCTTGGGTAGGGGAGGGGTGGCATCAGTGATTCAGGACTGTTTTTCTTAGCTCTTCAGTGCCCCTTTCAGCGATATGACATTAAAATTAGGTACTGTGAGTGCTCACCTTATTTTTGGTTCTTATGAAGGTATTTTTTCTTTGTAGATAGTTGTTAACTTGGTTTACGGAGTGGGAAGGACAATCTCTGGAGATTTCTATGCTGCTATCTTCTCCGCCTCTCTCAATGCTGCATTTTTGCATGACTTTCTAGATTTCCAGATATATGCTGGAATTTATCAAAGTCCCTTATGGACATATTATTTTCAACTTTTCCCTTTGATTTTTTAATCAGCCACTTGTTAGCAGCAACTCATAATGCTAACTCAGTCAGCTGTGTTGTTAAACAGTTGTTCTTGATTTTTTTTTTTTTGACAAGTTCACTGGAGATAACATTATTTTCACAGCTCTGAGTCAGGTCAAATAAACACAAGTTCTGAAAATGGAGCTTTGCAGTGAATTGCCAAAAGAGTTAATAGAGGCAATTGTCTGGGATGGGGCTTTTGAGGAGCTCCCAAATCTGTTCTTTTCCAGTGCCAATGAGGCTATTGGTTTTTACAGCTACTAGAGTTGCAAACCTGATGATTTTCAAGGCTACCACAGAACTGGGGAGACAAGAATATTAGACTTTTTCCCTTTTTTTGGCCTTTCAGAAGTTTTATTATGGTATTTCTAGGCAGTTTTTTGATATTGTTATTGCTGATATTATTTTTGTTTATCCTAAGATTCATAAAGCTTATTGCTTGATGTCACTTGCCAATTTTGGAACATTATCAGCCACTTCCTCTTCAATGACTGCTTGTACCTCATTCCTTTCATTTTCTTTCCATTCATGGCTTCAGATAAATACATATTATGCCTTTATATCATGTCTCATATTTCTCTTATGCCCGCTCTTTACATTTTCCATTATTTTCAATCTCTGTGTTTCAATCAGCATATTTTTTCTGATATATCTTCTGGTTTATTAATTTCTCTTCAACTGTAACTCATTCATTGAATTCTTAATTTTGTCTGTTGTATTTTCCAGTTCTATAATTTTCACTTTTTAAAAATATTTTTCACTTTTTCTTCAAAATTCTCAATTTTGTCTTTTATTTGCTTGAATATAGCAATCTTAATTTTTATAAAATTTGTTTCTGACATTTTCATTACTTAAATTTCCCATGATAAATAATTTGTATAGCTAAAGTTTTGGTCATATAATTTTATATCCTTGTAACTCTTGCTTATTTTGAGTAAGTTCCAGGCATTATATGTGAAAAATAATAGAGAAAAATGGAGGCTCTGGAAGATATATTCTTCCAGAGAAGATTTAGTTTGTTTTTGGCAGAAAACTAGGTTAGGGGCATTAATAATTTCAAATTACTTCAATTAACTTACATATTCGTACAATTTAAATCTGGGCTTTCATTCATTCTTGTTAAGGTTGATCCATTTCTAGTTTACCCTTATTCTTAGTGTGTAGCCCTTTATTAAAGTTTCCCATGTAAACTTTGGGGTGTTTGCTAGGGAACCTCCCCTTTGGTGTTCTGTAAATTCCAATCCTTTTTCTCTCATACCTATGAATCTGACTGAGTTCAATTCAGTTTCTCATATTTTAATACTACTGTCACCATTAGTGAACTATTCTAGAGAAAAAAAATAACCCAAATGCTTGATTCACTTTTCTGGTCATATCTCTTTTCCTTTCTGCCTGCATGAGTATCAAATATTTTTAAGTAGGTTTTTTTGTTTTTGTTTTTGTTTTTAACTTTTCCCCACTGGTCTTTCTAGTTGTTTTAAGAGAGATTTTCTTTTTCCTTTTTCTTTAATCTATAGTTTCTAGAAAGAAAATATTCATATCAAATTTTCGACAAAACACTAACCTTTGAGGAAAATCTTGCTATCTTGCTTTGAAGTGCAGTTCATTACTATACAAGGTGCCACAGGAACATATTTACTTGCTTGTTGTAGGATCTTTCCACATGATATTTTGAGAATTATAGGAATGTATTTAAAGGGAAAAGAAAAAAGAGAGTGAGAGAAAGGGAGAAGAAAGGAAGAAAGGACGGTAGGGAGAGATACAGAAAAAAAGAACAAAGAAAAGAATTTAATGGGGACAATAATAATTTTCTGCTTGAAACTGGGCATCTGATAAGTGCCATATTTCTAAATTTTCTAAATGACATATCATTGTGAAATAAGATCTCAGTTGTTTTTATTTTCTCTCTCCTTAGTATGGCATAAGCTCTAGGGAAAATCTGTGCAATAGAACTTTCTGTGATGATGGAATTGATCTATTCTGTGACTTAATGTAGCCGCCATAGCCATATCTTGCCATTGAGCATGTAAAATGTGGCCAGTGTGAATGAAGAATTAAATTTTATCTAATTTTAATACATTTATGTTCAAATTTAAATAGCCTCGGGTGGGTAGTGATTATTATGTTAGACAGTGCAGCTCCGGTGGATTCAGTCTGCTTTTCTTCTTTGCTCAGTTTCTGCAGTCCATTTGAGACTGACTTTCTCTAATGGCAACATCTACTTTCCCCTTGTTAAATTTTGACACAGGGCTTTCTCCATGATTCCAGAACATCATGCTTCATGTCAGACTACACACACTAACATCGTTTTGAGGCTCTGCCGCTTCTGGAGTGATGCATCAAGAGTTAAATGTTAATGATTTTAATATTTCACACCTTGTCAGGGTGATTTACTTCCACTCATATAACATTAAATACCTTTAGCCTCCTCTATGCAAAAACAGTATCTTCTGAATCCTATATTTTTAAAAAAGTCTTCTATTGTGGGGTAAGGGAAACCCAGATCACTAACACCCAAAGCCCTAGCTCCTCATTTTGAGGAAATAGGAATGGAAAAAACTATCAGTTCTGTTTCCCATGCTGAGCTCATGATAGTGAAAAGAACACAATGAATTACTCAAACTATCTTGCTACACATAGCTTATTGTGACAAAAAGGGGAAAGCTAGCAAATGAGGGAAATTATCTGGATTCTACATTATATGATCCTACTTATAAATGTTAGTGATGTTTTTACTACATTACCAAGCACATGGTAAATGAGAAAAAAATGTTTAGAAATACTTTTTGTAGGAGTGAATTTTGCATTTCTGGGAACTAAATGCAAGGTAATAACTGTGTAATAATTGGTGAGTTATTTTAGCACTCTAGCAACATTTCTATATAAGAAAATTTGAAACATAGGGAGATAGTACATAAATGGTCATAAAGATTCAATGATGACTGCCTTAAAATGTCCTTGTTTCCATGGCAATTTTAGAGTAATTATCTAATGTCCCAGTAAACATACAAATTCTGGTTTAGTTATAGAATATTCTGATTATATGTGTGTGTCTTGATATAATAAAAACAATCTACCTATTATTATGTTAGTAAATACATTCATGTGATTATTACAGCTTACCTTGAACATTTGGCTAAACAGCTTTTGCAAATTAATAAAATAAAATTTATTTTAAATGTTGTGTATGACTTACAAATTTTAATTAAAAGCAAAAGGTAAACATTATCCACAGTAATTCTTGTTATTAAAATTATATTGTATTCATGGTATAAAAACATACTGTGGAATAAGTAATATTATAATATTGGTTTATAGAAATGGTAAAAGTCACAAAATTCATTGGGCTACAAACATAAAAAATAATATGGCTTTATCTTTAGTAACTGTTTAGGGCATAGATTAAGTTGAAATATGTGATTTCTTTGCTCTTACAAAGATGATGCCTGATAATATATATATTTAACACTTCACTACTGGTTTGGAAATAAATATGACACAGTGAGAATAAAAAAAAATATATGAGGTACTGAAAGTAATGTGACTTAAAGAATTTAGAAATCATCATGTTAGAATATAATACTTTAAAAAATATTCCATATGGGTCTTTATTACATACAGATGCATTTTCTGCTATATATTAAATAATAGACATACAGAGCAGAAGACAAAAACAATATTTTCTAATCCTGATTCTATATCTTTTTTTTAATATACTTTAAGTTCTAGGGTACATGTGCACAATGTGCAGTTTTGTTACATATGTATACATGTGCCATGTTGGTATGCTGCACCCATCAACTTGTCATTTACATTAGGTATATCTCCTAATGCTACCCCTACCCCCTACCCCCTCCCCACAATAGGACCCAGTGTGTGATGCTCCCCTTCCTGTGTCCAAGTGATCTCATTGTTCAATTCCCACCTATGAGTAAGAACATGCGGTATTTGGTTTTCTGTTCTTGCGATAGTTTGCTGAGAATGATGGTTTCCAGCCGCATCTATGTCCCTACAAAGGACACAAACTCATCCTTTTTTATGGCTGCATAGTATTCCATGGTGTATATGTGCCACATTTTCTTAATCCAGTCTGTCACTGATGGACATTTGGGTTGATTCCAAGTCTTTGCTATTGTGAATAGTGCCGCAATAAACATACATGTGTGCATGTGTCTTTATAGCAGCATGACTTATAATCCTTTGGGTATATCCCCAGTAGTGGAATGGCTGAGTCAAATGATATTTCCAGTTCTAGATCCTTGAGGAATCACCACACTGCTTTCCACAATGGTTGAACTAGTTTACAGTCCCATCAACAGTGTAAAAGTGTTCCTATTTCTCCACATCCTCTCCAGCACCTGTTGTTTCCTGATTTTTTAATGATTGCCATTCTAACTTGTGTGAGATGGTATCTCGTTGTGGTTTTGATTTGCATTTCTCTGATGGTGAGTGATGATGAGCATTTTTTCATGTGTCTGCTGGCTGTATGAATGTCTTCTTTTGAGAAGTGTCTGTTGATATCCTTTGCCCACTTTTTGATGGGGTTGTTTTTTTTTTCCTGGATATTAGCCCTTTGTCAGATGAGTAGATTGCAAACATTTTCTCCTGTTCTGTAGGTTGCCTGCTCACTCTGATGGTAGTTTCTTTTGCTGTGCAGAAACTCTTTAGTTTAATTAGATCCCATTTGTCAATTATGGCTTTTGTTGCCGTTGCTTTTGGTGTTTTAGACATGAAGTCCTTGCCCATGCCTATGTCCTGAATAGTATTGCCTAGGTTTTCTTCTAGGGTTTTTAAGGTTTTAAGTCTAACATTTAAGTCTCTAATCCATCTTGAATTAATTTTCATATAAGGAGTAAGGAAAGGATCCAGTTTCAGCTTTAAAGTTCATACGGAACCAAAAAAGAGCCCGCATTGCCAAGACAATCCTAAGCCAAAAGAACAAAGCTGGAGGCATCACGCTACCTGACTTCAAACTATATTACAAGGCTACAGTAACCAAAACAGCATGGTACTGGTACCAAAACAGAGATATAGACCAATGGAACAGAACAGAGCCCTCAGAAATAATACCACACATTATGGTGGTATTACAATAGCCATCTGATCTTTGACAAACCTGTCAAAAACAAGAAATGGGGGAAAGGATTCCCTATTTAATAAATGGTGCTGGGAAAATTGGCTAGCCATAAGTAGAAAGCTGATTCTATATCTTACCAGAATGAGACCACAAAATTTTTTGCTATCTCTTGTCACAGTTTATTTACTTATTAAATTGCAATAATTTCCAACCTGTTCACCTTATAACCATGAAGTGATGATTAAACAATACAATTAGAACATAGGGAACTCATAAGACTTCTTGACCAGTAGATGGTGAGCTACTGAATAGTCAAAGCAAACCTGATTTCAAGGCACAACATAGGTATTCTAGTCAAGAGATGATTTGCAGTAGCGATTACATATAATAAGGGTACACGGATTATGACTGATCTATTGGGTTCAGAAAATGTGTAAACCTACATAATTGTATAAAAGTTAAAAAGGCCACTTAGTATGAATATCCAGATGCTATATTTCAGAACATAATTCCTTCCCAACAATATTATAGGTACTGCAACATGAAAAGAAAAGATATGCAGTAAAACAACACACTACAAGATGTTGTGAGAATGATCATAATGGAGATGAATGTGAGAAGTCTTCAGGCATCAGTTAAGGAGAGACTAGCTGGCATGCATACTACAGAAAACCCAAGATATATGCTACACAAAAAGAGTTTCATTTTTCTCCCACAAACAAGAAGTCAAGGGCAGGCAGTCCTCAACTAGTATAGCAACTCCATAACCATTTAGAATCAAGGTTCCTTCCATCTTTTACACTACTATCCTTAGTTATTGTCATTACTTCTCAAGGTTGCCACATGGTCCAAAATACCCGCAAGTCTTTGTTTCAGGGAAGCTGAGGAAGGACATTCAGAAATTCTTTGTACTATATTTTGCAATGTTTTGTAAACCTGAATTAATTTCAAAATGAAAAGTTATAAATTTTTTTTTAAATACAAAGGAAAGAAGGGGTTCTTAACTGAAGAAATGGAAACCATTTTAATTTGACATATACTACTATAATGGGCAAAAGAATGTACTGAGTTTATAAAGTATTAAGGTTATATAGAAGAATAGTTCTTAATTTTAATGTGATGGAGAGATCCATGAGTAAATATATAATTCTATTTATCTGTGCATTTAGTAGTTTTGGGGGAGCAAAATACTTCATTATTTTCATTAAAATTTCAGTAGAGAGTAGCAGAATAAATGTGTTAGTTTTAAATTTTGTACCTAAATACCCTCTTTTTATCAATAAATTCTATTCTTAAATATGAGTCCAAACAAAATCCATAAGTTCATAATATTACATGAAAATGAGAAAACAAAAAGCACTATAAATAAAACCCAAAATAAAACATAACTCATTAGTCATAGAAAGTAAGTAGGACACAGCTCCTTATGAAAATTGGCACTATGCAGGAAAATAGTTAAGCATTTATTCATTTATTTATTTTTTCACGTACAATATCTTTGTAGAGTAACCAAATAGTTCATATTGATAAGAGAAAGATATTCTTTGTTGTTGTTTCCTTATTTCCTTATTTCCAGTGGGGTTAGAGGGAGAGCTATTCTTTACAGAAAATTGCATGCCGATGAATGTTGAATAAATTATAGAAATTATAAAATCATGACTTTGTGGTTCTTAATAATATAATAATTATCATGGCATAAAATGATTAAATAAAATCTTGATGGGTGATATGGTTTGGCTGTGTCCCCACCCAAAATCTCATCTTGAATTGTAATCCCCATAACACCCCAAATTCCCACATATAATGGGAGAGATCAGGTAGACATAACTGAATCATGGGGCTGGTTTCCCCACGCTGTTCTCTCCTGCTGCCTTGTGAAGAAGGTGCCTGCCTCCGCTTCACCTTCCACTGTGATTGTAAGTTTCCTGAGGCCTTCCCAGCTACACGAAACTGTGTGTCAATTAAACCTCTTTCCTTTATAAATTACCCAGCCTTGGGAAGTTTTATATAGCAGTGTGAAAATGGACTAATACAATGGATAATCTTTATCTCCTAACACATAAACACAATATGAAATCCAAGCACATCTATGAAGTATTTTTGCCAAAAATATTGAAACCTAATCTGATCAAGCCTTCACAGATAATGTCCAGTTTATCAGACATATAGAGGATTAAACAAAACCTAAAGAACGCCACAAGGAGGGGAAAGAAACACATGCAGAATGTACACTATTCTACAGAAACCTCAACACAGTTCTTTCGATAAGTCAGTAGAATGAAGAAAGAAAGAGACTCAACAAAACAACTGGGGCAGACACAGAGATGTACCTCTCAGATCCTCCATTTAAAAAAACACTTCTTGTCTAGCTGACAGCCTCCAGATGTGAGTTCCTATAGGTTGTCCTCAGCTTTTTGTTCTCTGCTCTCCCTATTGAGAGAATAAGAATGTAGTATATAGGTCTTGTCATTTCTGCCCAAGATGGGACATCTATAATGGGATCCAGAGTTTCCTGCTGGGCTGGCAGAAATTTTATTACAATTGCATGGTGGTTTTACAGTTTCCCCATCTCCAATCTTGCTTTCTGTTTTTTTTTTTTTTTACTCCCAATAAATCTCTTGCACTCTTAATATCATCTTACTGCTTTCTTGGAAACTTAACTGGTACAATATCCAAATGTCAATGTGAGAGTAACCTGATATAGATTGTATGTCACAAAACTAACTGTGAAACATATTTTTTAGGCAATCAAAAAATTTGAATACGACTTGAACGTTATACTTACTGAAGTATTTTGTTAATTTTATTGTGTGTGACAATGACATTGGGGTTATATGAGAGAACACATATATTTTGGAGATGTTTCCAAAATAGGTGGTGAAATACCATGACGTTTGAGATTTTCTTTATTATTATTATTATACTTTAAGTTCTGGGATATATGTGCAGAACATTCAGGTTTCTGAAATACGTATACATGTGCCATGGTGGTTTGCTGCACCCATTAACCTGTCATCTACATTAGGTATCACTCCTACGCTATCCCTCCCCTAGCCCCCCACCCCCTGACACGCCCGGAGTATGATGTTCCCCTCCCTGTGTCCATGTGTTCTCATTGTTCAACTCCCACTTGTGAGTGGGAACATGTGGTGTTTGGTTTTCTGTTCTTGTGTTAGTTTGTTGAGAACGATGGTTTCCAGCTTCATCCATGTCCCTACAAAGGACACGAACTCATCCTTTTTTATGGCTGCATAGTATTCCATGGTGTATATTTGCCACATTTTCTTAATCCAATCTATCATTGATGGGCATTTGGGTTGGTTCCAAGTCTTTGTTATTGTGAATAGTGCTGCAGTAAATATACGTGTGCATGTGTCTTTATAATACAATGATTTATAAACCTTTGGGTATATACCCAGTAATGGGATGGCTGGGTCAAATGATATTTCTAGTTCTAGATCCTTGAGGAATTGCCACACTCTCTTCCACAATGGTTGAACTAATTTATGCTCCCACCAACAGTGTAAAAGCATTCCTATTTCTCCACATCTTCTCCAGCATCTGCTGTTGTTTCCTGACTTTTTAATGAACACCATTCTAACTGGTGTGAGGTGGTATCTCATTGTGGTTTTGATTTGTATTTCTCTAGTGACCAGTGATGATGAGCTTTTCTTCATAAGTTTGTTGGCTACATAAATATCTTCTTTTGAGAAGTGTCTGTTCATATCCTTTGCCCATGTGGATTCTGGATATTAGCCCTTTGTCAGATGGATAGATTGCAAAAAATTTCTCCCATTCTGTAGGTTGCCTGTTCACTCTGATGATAGTTTCTTTTGCTGTGCAGAAGCTCTTTAGTTTAATTAGATCCCATTTGTCAATTCTGGCTTTTGTTGCATTGCTTTTGGTGTTTTAATCATGAAGTATCTGCCCATGCCTATTTCCTGAATGGTATTGCCTAGGTTTCTTCTAGGGTTTTTATGGTTTTAGGTCCTATGTTTAAGTCTTGAATCCATCTTGAGTTAATTTTTGTATAAGGTGTAAGGAAGGGATCCAGTTTCAGTTTTCTGCATATGGCTAGCTAGCTTTCCCAACACCATTTATTAAATAGGGAATCCTTTCCCTATTGCTTGTTTTTGTCAGGTTTGCCAAAGATCAGATGGCTGCAGATGTGTGGCATTATTTCTGAGGCCTCTGTTCTGTTCCATTGGTCTATATATGTGTTTTGGTACGAGTACCATGCTGTTTTAGTTACTGCAGCCTTGTAGTATAGTTTGAAGTCAGGTAGCATGATGCCTCCAGCTTTGTTCTTTTTGCTTAGGATTGTCTTGGCTATATGGGCTCTTTTTTTGGTTCCACATGAAATTTAAAGTAGTTTTTTCTAATTCTTTTAAGAAAGTCAATAGTAGCTTGATGGGGATAGCATTGAATCTATCAATTTCTTTGGGTAGTATGGCCATTCTTTAAAATATTTTAGCTAAGAATAAGGGATTGAAGAAACTGGTGCAGCAATAATCTTGATAGTGTTGGTGATAAGATTACTATAGTCTTTGTGATATGGTGGTCATAAAACACTAGGGCTCATTTTGTAGGCATTTAATATATGACCTTGGATGAACTGACAATGAGGAAGCTTCAAGCACTTTTTGAGGGGAGTGCATGAAATGGAAAAATGAAATAGAAGATGGATAATTTTTAAAGACAGAAGAATGGATAGGATGCTTTTTGAAAATATGAAAAATAAGATTAGTATTCAATCACATTTCATTTTAAGATTTGTGTTTTTAACTAATAATTTTAAAAGATGAATTGCTGTAAGATAAAGTGCATTTTCCTTAAATCAGATGATCTAGACCTTATTATTCCTTCCAGTACTTTCAAATTATCTCTCTTAGAATAAATTATTTCAATATACTGAGCTTCAATTTCTAAAACTATAAAATGGGAACAATAATTAATCCATTATTATAGTTGATTATTGATGTGTATATCAAAATAAATGGACAAAAATGCAAGTCACAACATTGTATACTAAATCACAGTGCCATTTTTGGGAGCCTAAAATTTGAGCACTGACATCTCATGGATTTCAACCTATTATCTCAACGAGGTGAAAATATGTACAGGATCTGCGCATTGTGGCTCAAGCCTGTAATCCCAGCACTTTGGGAGGCTGAGGCAGGAGCTTGCTTGAGCCCAGGAGCTGAAGACCAGCCCTGGCAACATAGCAAGACCCAATCTGCACAAAAAATTAGCCAGGTATAGTGACGCATGACTGTCAAGTCACAGCTACTTGAGAAGCTGAGGTGGGAGGATCGCTTGAGCCCAGGAGATAGAGGTTTCAGTGAGCTGAGATTGCACCACTGCACTGCAACCTGGGTGACAGAGTGAGACTGTCTCAAAAAAAAAAAAAAAAAAAAAAAAGATAAAAAGTATATGCACAGGAGGTAACAAAACAAACACAAAAAATGCACAAAAACATTGAATGCTTGCCTTCAAGAATTTTGGGTTGTTTTGTTTTCTTCATATTTTATTTCTTCATATTTATCTGTTCATTTTTTTATTATATTTCTAGGTAGATAGAATGGATGTTACATATTTTGGTAATAAGAAGAGAACCTTTAGAGAAAAAGATCTTGCTTTTTAAAATTTAAAGTTATCACATAAGATAATACAAAAATATTCTTTAAAATGTAAAGTACTATACATAATAAAATTAACATTTGTTTAATATTAATTATGTCTATGTGCTTTACATATTTTATTTCAGTTAACCTCAAAAACCCTGTGATTTTGGAATAATATGTATGAAAGTTGAGGTACAGTGAGGTAAAGCATATTGTTCAAATTTACCTGGCTAAGGGCAGAGCTGGAATTTGAACCCAGACTTTCTGGAGTCCAAACCTTTACTTTTAATTATATAAATATAGCCTAGCATCCTACTATTGGGACACGGGAATGTGATAGTGGAATGATATCTCTTTGAATGTCCATACATCATTTTAGGAACCATATTGTGATATTCTTCACCTCCTATTGAAATAAAATCAGCATTTAAGCTATATTTTTAAAGAGAAAAGAAAAAAAATAAATGCAAGCAAATGAAATCCCACTGTTTTCTAGGACTTCCTGAAACTTCCCACTTACTTCATTGGTTATGTGTCAAAACCTCGTATCTTTCATGTAGTCAACAAGCATGCATGGAGTAGCCATACTCACGCTGTATATGCTGGAAGCTGTATTATTCTATTTCTATATAATCACAATGATGTTCTATCCCTATCCTCTTCACTCTCTCACTGCGAGAAATGAGCAGAGCAATTAAGAAGTGTCATAATTGATTGACATGAATTTCACCTTCTTTTTTTCCTGCCTACTCTCAGGGGTGAGTGCTAATGAGCCCTGGAATGCAGAGGGGCAGGTAAGCAAGACAAAGTACAGAAATGCAAGCTCAGTAATCAGCTCCTAAAAACTTGAGAATTGGTAGGATTTCTTGAGAACTTAATTACTGGAGTTATAGATGGCCAGTCATCTATATTTTATTTAACGCCATTTATAGCATTTTCCTCCATTCTACTACTTGACGAAACAGAAACAGAGGGGATATCTAGATGGCCTGAAGCCACAAAATGAAGTTAGAAGAGAATTCAGGTGTTTCTGACAATTATCTCTGCATTTAGAGTATGAAGGTCATTACTGTTATCCTGTTATTGCTCTCCTCTATATATACATTTCGCTATTTTTCCTGAAAATGCTCAGTAAACCTGCATATCTGCTGATACATATAAAACTCATTTATAAAGCATAAGTTATACTATGGGTCAAGCAATATTTCTCCAAGAATCTATGTCTATAATTATGTATCTATATATAAAATTTAGGGTATATTAAAATCTGAAATGCTTATTCAAAGGCATATTTCCAAACTCCATCCTTGAAGATACCCTATAATCAGTAGACAGAAGAAGAGAGACTGGGGCCTGGTTTAGAGGTAGTTCTGCATGATATGCAGGCACTACCTGAGAGTGGACAACTGTAGCACTACAGCCTCTTTGGGGGACATTCCTGAAGGACAGTGGTGAAGGGAAATCATCCCAGTGGCCAGAATTTTGGGCAGTGCACCTGGTTATACACTTTGCTTGGAAGGAGAAATGGCCAGATACGTTATTATATCCCAACTCATGGGCTGCAGTCAGTGATACGGCTGAAAGGTGAAGGTCTTGGAAAGAACATGATTGGAAAAGTGGTGACAAAGAAATGTGGGAAAGAGATACCTGGACAAAATATCTCAGAATGGTCAAAATACACGAAGATATTTGTGTGCCATGTGATTGTTCACCACAGGGTGACCTCAGCAGAGGAAGACTTTAATAATCAAGTGAATTATTTGTTTCCCTTCTCTCAGGGATTACTGACTTTGTTGCCTGTAAACCATTGCTTCATATATTTTGTCCACTTTTTAGTGACTTCAGGTATGAGGCCACATCTGGTTCCCATTTTTCATCTTGTCTAGAAGCTCAGTTTTTTTTATTAAAAATCTTATTGAGCACTTTATGTAATTGCTTTTCTGCTACTCATCCTACTTATACTTACATATCCTTCTGTAGTCAGTGCTCTGTAACCCACCCCAAACATTCTAATGTGTTAATCTAATAAGACCTTACCTTGTATCTGTCTACAAGATATATAGCAATTTAGTAGGGTTGAGAAAATTATGTTTTTATTGATGTATTCACGTTTTCTCTCTGTGAATAATTCAATCCACAGTTGTAAAGAAAAGATACACCATTTGGAAGCAACTTTGGAATAAAGATACATCCAGTGATTATAACCATTATACAAAAATATGTTCACAGCATGAAGTGTACAAATAATTTTATGTACATTTATATTTCTCTTGCTTTCAAACCACACACACCAAATATAAGAAAAGTACCTGCTGGACAATCAAGTCTTTCTCTTTAAAAGTCAACAACCAAGTCATAAAATATCTTTTGATAACAAAGATTAGCAACATTTTCTGTGGCCCTGAAAGTATCAATACACTGCTCTCCCACGATAGATATTTAAGAACCCTCAAGTTTAGTGACAGTCAGTGCTGGAGCCCATCACTTTTTATTAAGAGAATTCTCATCACTTGGTTTACTTCTACTTTTTATTTAGCCAGTACTATCAGTATGTTAATAATTACAATAAACACTAAGTTGATGTTTTAAAGATTGTATATGCATGGTTTATTTACTCCTCATAAGTGCCATTTTAAAGTTGAGAAAACTGACTCAGAGAGGATAAATGACTTACCCAAAGTCACACATACTAGATAAGAACTACAATTTAAGTTTATTTGATTCCAAAGTGTTTATTTAGAGCAGCTGTAAGAAGCTACCCTTAGTTGCTGTAAGAAATAATAATAAACAGTTAACACTTATATGGTCATTAAACATCAGAGTTAATTTTAATGCTATCACAGATATTAACTCATTTAATCCTTAAAACTATATTATGAAAACTAGATAGGTTCTGTTATTACCCTTATTTTACAGATTATAAAATGGAGGCACATATAGGTCACATACCTAATAATTGGCAGAGCTGGGATCTGAACCCTGACACTCTGTTTTTGGAGTTCATGATCTTAACCTCTAATCCATGCTGACCATGTGCTGCCACATCATCTGCTGGCTTTCATTCTAGCTTTCAATTGTCTTCTCTCTCTTTTTTTTTTTTTTCCTGATCACCCTGCTACCCATAACTGGCCAAGGAAATAGAATATTCATATGTTTATAGCCTTTAAATCTTATCTCATGTTGTACTGACTTATTTGGGAAATGGCAGATGGCTATAAGGTCATCTCAGTTAAGGTTACCTCGGACTCACTTTAGCTTTGTGTAGTTGGAGAAATCAGACTGTTCTTTCCTGTGTGTGCTTTATCTATTTAAGTTGACCTCAATTACTGCCAAAAGTTCCTGGGACATGTATCCAAATGAAGCACCCACATGCCACATACAACACATACAGGCCTACCAACAAACCACAATGGGTGTATTAATAAAGGGTACCAATTATAAATGTGTATGAATGTGTTTGTGTGTGTGTGTGCATGTGTGTGGTGTTGACCTATTTTATCCTGTCAGATGGGTGTAGTACTTTCCATGATAATTATATTTATCCAGTTTTTCCTTGCCTTTCTCATTCTAATGAGCTCATTCTAAGCCTCTGAAGACAAGGAAATTTTAAACTAGTGCAACGATACAACTTAAAAACAATCTTAAATACAATTTACTTCCTAAAGTCTAGGGAATGTTAATGTTTGTAGGAGTATGACTTTGACCTATTTGCAAATACATTCCTGACAACTCATTCTCCCCCATACACCACTCCCCTACTGCCACAATTATTTCCTGTAATATTCTCTTTGCCCATTATTTTATGTTCTCTTATTGATGTATTTAGAGCTTATGGACCATCAACTATTGTAAGTTAGACATTCTATCTGTGTCATAAGACTTTCAACCTAAAAATGCTATTGAAATCCAGAAATTATTCCTAAAATCAAGTTTAAAAAGTAAAGTCAATGTGGAATGCTCCAAATACTCATGGCAGGGGGGGTCCAATTAATTCTCAGCCTTAAGACATGTATTTTGAATCATCCATAAATTCTTTACAACAAAAAGATTGCACTTACCCAGCTTCTATTAACAAGAGTGAATAAATACAGAGTGGGAGTTTGGAATTCCAGAGTTGAAAGGGAATTTGAGACCTCTCTTAACTCCTTCCCTCCAGCCAGAAACTAATTCTTACTAGATAGGCGGGCGTATGTCTTATTTTTTGAGTATACGCAACTCTTGCAACACTTACTAATGTTTACTAAATATTCATCTACAACCTTTACAGTGGAGAAAGCTGACAAACACTACCACAGCCAGATAATCAAAGGCCACATCGACGGTGGTAGGTCATGTTGATTACGTGTATCCTTGCCTTGATACGTATTGAGAAAGCACTTTACATGTGTGGTCTTCCCTATAACCCACAGTCCTAAGAGAAAAACATCAGACCAACACCAGTTGAGAAACATTTCACAAAATACCTAGAATTTTGGGACTAGTGATCTCCAAAACTGTCAAGGGCATCAAAAACAAGAAAGTCTGAGAAACTGTCACAGCCCAGTCAAGTCTAAGGAGACATGACAACTAAATGTAACGTGTTGCTCCAAATGGGATTCTGGAACAGAAAATGGTCGTTAGGGAGAAAGTACCAAAATCTGAATGAAGTCTAGATTTTAGTTAATAATAATGTAGTAATATTGGTTCATTGGTTGTGAAAAGTGTACCATACTAATAAAAGATGTTAATAATAGTAAAAACGGAATACAGGGTATGTGAGAACTCACTGTACTGTCTTTGTAACTTTTCTGTAAAAAAAAGATTTTTTAATCAAAACTTTAGACATAAATCAGGCAACTATAGAAAGGTTCTTTTTCATTTAGACACAAGAATACCTTGCTGTAAGCAAAGATGCATGTTTGTGCTGTTTTACTCTATTGACCAAAGCTGTTACATAATTCTAGATTATGATAAATGTTAGTATTGGGGTTGGTTATCTGTATGGACATTTGAAAATTCAGAGGATTTAATCAGCAGTCCAGCCTTTTAAAACTAAACCAATGCCTTCTTATCCTTTGGCAATTTCTGTTAAATTAAGAGTCCAGTTATAGTGAAAAATTTCTTGTTCATGCCCAATTTATTTCACAGAGAGTTAACATCAATAGGAAGGATAATTACTTCCAAAAATTTTAGGAAGCAATATCGCTATGGTCATTTAACATAGGCCAGGGATCCTGATACTTCTTGAAGTGGTGTCCTAAAAATAGCACATGAATTTTTTGTATAACCAGAGCCATGGTTCTATTTTATTTTATATTCTAAACTCCCTCTTTAAGAATCTTGCCATTATATTTTTAAAGTTTTATATAGAGGAAATATTTCCTACTTTGATCATGTCTTATTCCAAGAACGCATAGAGTTTATGCCAGCCTGGGTCATCATTCTTTCTCTGAACAAATGTAAAGATAATAATTGTTATATTGTATGTCTCTATAACTATATTATTCAATTGTTTTAGATTGTCTTTAAAATTTTTAACCATAACAAAAAATATAGAAACACTTTCAATGCTTTGTATAAAATTTTCTGTGACTCAGAAGTACATGAATCCATTTATTTGACCTTCACAATGAGGTGGTGTTGATATTGTAAGGTTAATGAGGCAATTATTCTTATAAAGAACATCAGTCATAAAGCCACAGTTTCTTCCTCCCTTTAATATGCACATTAATTAAAATAATTTTTTCTTTGCTACTTGCATTGATAAGTAATCATCAATGAGGTAAGGAATAATTAACATTCTAAGTATCTCCTACGGAATTTCAGGCCTTAAGTTTCATGGTATAAAACTTTTTCTGGAATAATATGTACTTTCAGATATTCCTTGTATTTTTTTATTGTATTTTTCTTTCTATTTATTACAGAGGCAGAAACACGAGGTGTTGCTGTGACTATGTTATCTGAGGAGAACATATACTGAAAGTGTTTCGAGAATCAGACCTTGACTACTACCCCAAATGCAACTCCATTAGCTAGCCGTTACATTTAATCAGAAACTAATAGTTAAAAATTATTTAGTGAGTTTTCCTTTAGGTTGGTCTATAGAATCTATTTTAGGACACAGTAAAAATTACTTTTTATTTATAGATATACTTATCAGAACACAGATTTTAATATTTTTTTTACTCACATAAACCTACCATAAGAATCAACCATTCTGATCTATGAGTACATAAAATTATTTTCTTTAAAAATAGAAAAATAAACAGAAGTCACTTAATGAGGTTTTTTTTTTTTTGAGTTTTTTTTTGTTTTGTTTTTTAGACAGTCTCATTTGTTGCCCAGGCAAACAGTGCAGTGGTGTGCATTGGTGTGAT
The DNA here is from genome assembly GCF_008728515.1 of Papio anubis. NCBI lineage: Eukaryota > Metazoa > Chordata > Mammalia > Primates > Cercopithecidae > Papio > Papio anubis. The sequence goes on along the minus strand of NC_044981.1, from coordinate 56,838,276 downwards.
CTTGGCTCACTACAACCTCCATCTCCCAGGTTTAATCGATTCTTCTGCCTCAACCACCCGAGTAGCTGGGATTACAAGTGTACACCACCATTCCCGGCTACTTTTTGTATTTTTAGTTTCACTTTTTTTGTACTTTAGTTTCACTGTGTTGGCCAGGCTGGTCTTGAACGTCTGATCTCAAGTGATCCACCTGCCTCAGTCTCCCAAACTGTTGGGCTCACAGGAGTGAGCCACCATGCCCAGCCTTGAATGTTGAATTAAATATTACTTGGCTCATGCACAGTAACTTTCCATGCTATATGTAAATTAAATTTAATTACAGTTTAAATATACATACTTGTTTTATAGCTATATTTAGAAATAGATACTGATACACACTTATTGAAGAGACAATATAGTTGTATTTTGTAAAACTAACAATGTATCTACTTCTAACTTACAGGAATGGAATAATTTTTCTCAGGTTGACTTTTTTTCATGTGAAAGGAAAAGAAAAACTAGGGTCCCCAATTCACTATGCCAAAAAAATAATAATAATAAGACGAAAGCTGAGTCATGCAAGAAACTACCTTTCCTTTTGTTCCTAAGCATATAGCTACAGATAAAAGGTTAAATATCTCCACAGGTAGCTACTCTATGTTCATCTTAGTTATGTACAAAGTACAGATTTACTGAGCACAACATGAATACATAATTGACCACTCCCCTTCCTGTTCTGTTTCCCTTGTAACATGTGGATTATGATATCCTCCCTCTTTCCTCTTCACCTATTTCTCCCTTTAAATATTGAAGCCCTCAAAGTCAATTTCGAAAGGCACAGATCACAGACTTTCTGTGATTCCATGATATTTTCTTCTGGGCATGTCCTTAACCTTGGAAAAATAAACTTCTAAATTTATTGAGACTTTCTCAGATACCTTTTGGTTTTCTAATTGGTGACCAATGGAAGGAACTCTGAGTGGAGGTGGCCCTGACCTTTGACACATCTCCTATGGGAACTTGGTATCATCTTGGGCTATTATTATGGCTCAAACCAATAGGACAATTTGCTGAGGCCTGGGAGCTTTCCCCTCCAGAGAATCCCTAATCTGCTAAAATTTGGTTGAGATCTAAGGTTTATTTTGCTGTATAACTCCTTTTCTGGAGTTTTACTGACTTCCACCACGGGAGGCAAGTTTTCCTGCTTCCATGATGACGGAGGGCAGACAACTTCTTTCTGGAGTTACAGCTCGCTTCCAACAGAGTAGGCAAGTTTGAGTTTTCTGCTGCTTCTGAGGTGGTAGAGAGCAGTCTTAAGCCTGGGCCCCATTCCTAGGAAAGCAGCTAAATTGGGGTTTTGTCTTAAAAATCATCCTTAATGACTAAAAGTTAAGATTAACAACCAGCTGACTTTAATTTCTCTTTACCATTGGAGTGCTCAGTAATTGTATTGTTTGTTTTTTTGTTGTTATTGTTTTGGCTTTTCTTCCATTAGATTTGACCCACTCTACCCAGCTTTGTTAAATCTAAATAAGAATTCAAAATTATGAGGAACAAGGCCTCTGAACTAACTAAAACTCCCCACAGCTTCAAAAAGAAAGAAAAAAACACACACTTGATTTCTCTGTTCACTTTCTTTCTTAAAAATTGTTCTTTCATTTATTTCTTTCAATCACCCTATTTCTCCTCCCCTTTTCCCACCTTCAGTACTGAGAAAAATAAAACAAAAATCCAGAGAAGACATCTAATGACTCAGACCCCTTAAACAACTCAGAATAAAGGTACCACTCATCTCTTTTGATGTTCTGCTTTCTCTGTGGAGTTTCAAGAGTCATGGGTAGATTCTTCTCAGGTCTACAGCTCTGTTTTCTTGCATTGTATTACCTGATTTATTTGGCTTTTGGTGATACCAGAGAATACTTTGTACTGTGAGAGCATTTGATCTTGGTGTGTGTAATGGTGGATGAGAGCCATTGTTAGGGGGTGATTACTACAGGGGCCTACTTGTTTATTTGCACATTTGAATAAGAAAATCACAGTTTAACCCCTAAAAGCTGCATATTTTCTGTCCCTGTTCCTTAAAAGCCTCCACCCTAAAGCCAGTAATCTAATCAAGCCAAATTGAAAGGATCACCTATCAAAATAAATCACTTTAATTAAATACTTTGTAAAGGAAATTTACAACTTTAAAGGAAATCACAGTTTGTAAGGGCATCTCTGCTTCTCCCCAAAACCACTAGGAACTTTAGGGGAAAGACAATAGCTTAAAGTTTACATAACAGACCTTGACTTTGTTTACGTCAATCTGTGCCTTTGAGATGTACATTTTCTACCTTGTTTCACCTAAGTCATGCCTTTTGAGATGCAAATTGACAGTTGCCTAGTTAACAATTGTGTGGGACATGGAACACATAATCAAGAGATTAATAGTCTAAAGTAGGAGAGAGAAAATTTTTAAAAACAAGCAAGTAAAAAAATTATAAATCTAAAATATCTGCCTCTCTCTAGGTCTCTATGTCTATATGTTTATATGTGTCATCTGGAGGTGATATTTTACTACCAAATTATATGAAAGAGCTGTAATTAATTTGCTTTAAAAAAGTAAGCATTTATCAAACTAATAGAAATAGCTTTTTAGTTCACATGACTTTTGTATTCTTTGGTAAGATTAATTTGATAAATTTAATCTCAAAATTCTCTCCAGTAATTTAAAATCTTAAAGCCATGTTATGTTAAATTAAATAATTCTAGGCTTTCAACTGAGAATTGGGGTTACTAAGAATTAGAATAGCAGGGGAATAAGATATGTTTTGGATGAAGTTTAAGAAAAATGAGGATATGGTTTTTGCCTAAGAAAATGTATTTTTCTAGTTTAGAGGACTTTTCCACTTGTGTTGAAATAAAACCCACTGTTTGCATCCAAACTTTTTTTTATACTAGTGAGTTTTGACATCTCATGGCTAAAGTTCCAAAATAAAAGCTGTAGGATCTCTGTTTGTATAAGTGTGTATGCATGCTTAGATGTGTTTATGTGTATGTATGTGTGTTTCATCGTGTGTTGTGGCCACAAGGTACCAAACTGGCTTAAAACTAAAGGAGTATTCATAAAATTAAGTAAATAAACCCAGATGGTTTTCAAGTTCATGTGACTTAAATAAGTCTGTAAAAAAGAAAAGCTTGCTTTAATATTGTTGGTAAAATAAAATTAGAGATGTTTTCAGATTTGTCAGCATGCTTTATTGTTTAGATGCATTGATCAAATGGTTTTATAATTAAAATTTCTGCAAGATATTATTATAAGGTGTCAAAATTTTGCATAAATCCAGCCCAAAACAGAATGATCTTATGGTAATTTTTCGATAAATATGTTGTCTAATATTGTTGGTTTAATGAAAGCAATTAAATCCTGAGTTATTGGAGAAAAAAAAACCAAAACATTTATTTAATCTTAAAAATCTTACTCAGGTAAACACCTGAAATTTGCAGGCTATAAAAAGTGTTAATAAGGAAATAAGTAAATAATGTTTTCTTAAATAATCTAAATAAACTATTAAAATTAGTTAATTAAGTAAATGTAAGGAAATAAATGCTTATAAAAACTTGTCATATAATTTAGAATCCAAAAGTATTATATTAAATTAAATAATATATACCAACTAAATATCTGGGTTGTTTCCAATTAAAAAAAAATTATATTATAGGAAAATAGTCTTCTAAAAAACTTTTACTAAAAGGAAATAATTTTTGTCTTGTTTAAAGGCCTTTTAAGAAACAAGGGAAAAACAACCAGTAAATAACAGAGATGTAAAGAAAGTTCTAGGCATAAAGAGGTCTTTTTGGTAAGAAAGGTTAAAAGGAAAATAGTTTTCTATGAGAAAGAATCATGTATGGCAACTTCTTTGTCACAAAATAAAATAACTGGTTATTTAAGAAAGAGGGATGGTTATAATAAAACAGGAAGTCCGAGAATGTCATAAATGGTTTATGTAAGTCACAATAAAGTTTGTAAAAAGAGAATTTATGGAAAAAAAAAACTGCATGTGATCAAGTTGGCTATAATTAAAAGGAAGTTATTTATAGTCTTTCTAGAGCTTGGGTTTTGATATTTAAAATATTTTAATACTCTAAAAATTGACTAGAACAACAAAATGTTCTGAAAGTATTGATTGACTCTTAATAAAATTGCAAGAGATTTTAATTTTGTAAACTAAAAGTTTATGTTTAACTAAAAGTATAACATAATATTATATCATGATATTTTCAGGTTTCTCTCCCCTTTGAAAAGACCTGAGATAATAATTCTCTCCTTCAACTTTTTTGTCAGCTCCTGTAATTTTTTTTCCCCTCAGGTTCTAACTGCTCTTGAGGCCTGATGATAAAAATGTTTTATCTTAAAGGTCTAGAGGAAATGTTTTCTTCCAATATAACATTCTGTGCTCTTGGCTTTTCTTAGTATGCTTAAAATGTTCTATGAAACTGAAAACCTTCACTTATGACCCAGGACACATTCTCCCTATGTCTAATTAATTAAGTACCCTATTCATTTTTGACTTGCAGGTTGTATAAATAGAATCCTCATGGGGGGATAGCAATCGCAATGCAGGAAGTTTTTTTTTTTAATTTTTTGCCTTTTGGTAACTGGCCTAACAACTGGATTTTACATTTAATCAAAATAGTTTCTATTTCATTGTTATTAAGTTTTTCATTTGCTTGGGAAAACCGATTTTAAAATTTTTTAAAATTAAAGTTATAACATCCATGTAGCTTCTTGTACTGCTTTTAAAGTCTTTGTGCTGTTAAGTTACAGGGCCTTGACTCCTGTGTCTAAAAATCCAAGTCCTGCTAAATCTTAAAGTGTGACAGTAGTTAAAGCCTCATCTTCAGATCTGGGAGAAGACGACAATCAAAACAAAATGCATAATTGAGACATGGGGCCAGAATTAAAGCTATTAAACCCCTCTATGTATAGGGACTATTGAGGAAGAGGTGTCCACATGAGAAGAGGTGTAAGGGCCAATTTTAAAAGATAAAATTAGTTCAGAATTTCTTTGTAAATTAAACATTAATATCAAAGGCACACTGATGCATGACTAGTATCTGGGCCCCTAGGTCAAATTAACAAGGTTTTTCTGAAGATTAACCTACTTTTAAATTAAAATACTATGCTAGTTATAAAAAGTTATAAAAAGATTTGTGAAAATTATACCTTATGGTCAAGATGATTAAAATTTAGTAGATTTGTTTATAAATGTTGAGAGACAGATTTAAGTCACCTTCTGCTGTCTTTACTAGGGCTTATTGTTTAGTAAATTAAGTCTCTTCCCTCATGTAATAAAGGTTTTTTTCCTTTGAAAATTTTGAGTTAATACTTTAGCTAAATGAATTAATTATTTTACAATGACCTGTGATCCTACTTTGTGATAGCAAGTGTTTGACAAACTTTTTCCAAAATCATATTGAATTCAGTCCCTTTAACCCCATTAATTTTTTGATGTTAGGTCCTCTGTAGTCAAAAAGAGACATATTTGGCTTATTTGGTTATAATAAAATCACACAGGCAGCATTGTCAAATAATAACCTTCTATGGATTATATTTATTTACTGTGTTATTAGTGTGTGTTCCAAAATTGTATGAGATTATGATTCTGATATGTCTTAGCATATGATATCTATAGTCATAATTATTATGTAAAATTGCTGTATGCCACAGAAATAACCAAAGTTTCTTGTTAATTGTGTCTTTAATCATGTCTGTCCTAAGGTTTCTGTCATCCACAAGTGATGTTTTACTTTGATCCTTTTATAGGACGTTTATAATCAGCTATAGAACTCTGCGGAGTACTCTTAAATATAAGTTTCTGGTAACTTTAGAGATTGTACCATTGGAATAGAGAAAAACTTTCAGAACCCTCATGGAGAGCCCATGTATTCATGAGGATTGTTGCTCCAATTGTTGTTCTGATTGAGCAGAACAGCAGTTAGTATGGGGTAAACTTTCAGAAGACTGAAAATTTCAGAAGACTGAAATTTTCTTTTATGACTTTTTGTTTTAAACATTTGCTGATTCTTTTTTTGTTGTTTTTGAGTCAAGAAAATTTTTTCTTTTAAGCTATTATAGTTTTTAACAATTGAGTAAAGTATAATATAGTGAGCAAGATTTAAAATATGATTCCTTTCTTTCTACATAATTTATCCAAAATTTGGAAACTATTTTGAGTATTATTAATTTATGTCAATATAGTTATTTGCATATGTTCAGTAAGAATCTGCTTTCTTTTATAACAGGAAAAATTGGAGACACTGGTTATTTTACCAAGGCCTTGACTGGAATGACATATTTTCAGATAACTTTGAGAAAATGAGGCTGACCTATAGCTTCAATGAAAGCCCATTGGAAAGAAACTGGCCTCATATCTTGTCTTTTTCAGGGTCCTGACCTGGTAAGTAAAGAATGCCATTCTCTGATAGGCCCAGGAACCCCAAGTTTTACTGGGACTTCGAAAAGAGAATTCAACTAATTCATACAGGTATCTGCCAGCACAGATAAATCCTTGGCTGGGCCAAAGCTTTATAAACAGGTCTTATCTTAGATTCCTTAAGGAAAAGGTTCTAGCAAAGATAATGTTAACGAAAAGAGAGAACCTGTGTGAACTTCATGCAAATAATCAAGCCAAATATAATAAAACTAAAACTTATTTCGCAAAGAAATTGCTCCTACTATGATTTTTTCTTTAATAAAATTGGGAATTAGCCGGGCATGGTGATGGCTGCCTGTAGTCCCACCTACTCAGGAGGCTGAGGCAGGAAAATTGAATTTGAACCCAGTAGGTGGAGGTTGCAGTGAGCCGAGATTGTGCTACTGCATTCCAGGCTGGGTGACAGAGCAAGACTCTGTTTCCAAAAAAAAAAAGGAGGGGGGAATTGGAGAGAGAAAAATTATGTTTCAAAGTAAACTACAGAACTGCTGTTAATTGGATTCTAGCCTTGTACAATATTTTCCAATTTTTATTGTTTTCTATAATTTGGACTGAGTCCTAAAATTTTTCCTGGCTACAAGTCTCCAAAATAATGTTTTCAGTTTTTTTTTTTTTTTCCTTCTTCATTATTTCCTTCTTTCTTTATTATTTTTCTTTTTTCCCCATTTTTTTCCTGATTTGAAATCCCTAAAAATTAAGCTGTGCTTTACTTAAAGCCTTGAAAACTGAAGCTAAACACTTAAGCTTTAGAAGACAATGACAGCAATCTATTTATATACACAAATTATTTTATACCTGCCTGCTGAAGTATGGACTTCAGAATAATATGGTCTGTATCACTTTTCAATGATTGTTTTGCCTTTTTTGTTGTTGTTGTATATTATTTCCCCTTTTTTCCCCTTTGTTTTATTTCTCTCTTACTCTTTTTATTCTTTCTTCCTGGGATATGAAACTTCACACCCTGCTAAAAAATGAGCTTTTCTAACAATATGGGACCTATCTGTCTAGGAATAACCATCCTAGCTGAAGAGATCAGACAAAACCCCAAAACAGAGATGAATTTTCTTCTAAAATGGTTTATCTGAAAGATTTTAAAAAGAAAAAAAGGAGGACAGAGAAATGTGAAAGGAAAGTTAAAACTTGGAACTCCAATTGATTATGCACAAACGGAAAAAAAATTAAGCTGAAAGCCAAGTCATGATGATAGCAGCAGCTGCCAGTCTGGAGTGGCTACTGCAAAGACCCTAACTGTAGTTAGGGATATGCAGCTGGGGCTGCGCACTCCACAGAGTCTGTGGGAGCTGGGAACAGACAGGGATCCTCACCTGCTTCCAAGCTGGTGGGGCAGGGATCCCACTGTCCTGGGCGTAGCTGTAGCCACGCAGCCATGACTGAGGACCCAGGTATCTCTGCATACTGGGAGTCCCAGGAAGCCCCCTGAAGGCTTGAAAGAGCCTGCTCCAGCTGCCTGGCCTCTCCCTGCTCCTGGTGCCCACTCCAATTTCAGAGCAAAGTTGTGGCTGAGCCTGGGCACTGTCACAACCCAGCCAGATGTGCTCATGTTGGGGGAAGTGCTGACATGCCAGCCTTCTGCGGCCTCAGCCCCCTCCAGATGTTGGGAGCCAGTAAGCCTGGGAGGGAGGCTGAGCAGGGTGCTAAGGGTGGCTCATTGTAGGCCTGCAGGCACCCTCAGCACAGGGAGCCTGGTTGCTGTGGAAACTGTGGATGGCAGGTTAATGGCAGCAGGACACAGACAGGCTCCTGGGAGGAAACGGGCAGGTCCTCAGTGAAGCCCCATCTTCAGGTCTGGGATGGTCTGAAGCCAAGTGGGCAGGCTGTTACTTCTGTGGACTGAAGTGAGAACTCATGGTGTTTTTCTGGGTGTGCACATGGCTGCCTATGGACAATTCATCATGCACTTTCTCCCCTCCGAAGCCCACAAAAACCCTGGACTCAGCCAGACTTCAGCAGATGTCAGGATGCCCTGCTTGTGGAGAGGAGCTGCCCACTGTGGGTCTCCTCTCTGCCAAGAGCTGGACTCTTATCAGGATGACCTGTCTGCAAAGAGGAACTAACCACTGTCAGTCTCCTCTGAGCTGTTCTGTCACTCAATAAAGCACCTTTTCACCTTGCTTACCCTGCACTTGCCTGCATACCTCATTCTTCCTGGACATGGGACAAGAACTCAGGATCCACTGAATGGCAGGGCTGAAAAAGCTGTAACATAAACAGGGCTGAAACACACCCCTGCTCACCACATTGTGGTGATAAGAAGGAGATGAGAGAAGGAGAAAAGAGCTGTGGCCCTTCGGGGAACCTAGGCCTAGGAGTTCCCTGAGCCAAGGCTATGACACCTTCTTTGCGGTTCTGTGGTTCCTGGCAACTCCAAGCTTCAGGGTGCCACCATGTTGCATGGTGCCCACAGTGGAAGCCGCTTATGGCACACCTGGTCCAGCCACAGCCTTGCAGGGAGCCGGTGCCCATGCTGGTGTGTGTAGTCACCTGCCCTGTGGCAGCCAGCATGCCTGGCTTTGTGCAGTGGACAGACCCCATGCTTGCACACTCATGCATCCCTCTCCACTCTGCACCTGGCTTGCCCTTGGCAGGCATGGGATCCAGGCCAGTGGCATAAGGCAAGCACAGCCTGCCAGGCCAAGTGGGTGGAATGAACCCAGCAGGCCTAAGCAAAACTTGGGCAAAGGTGCTACTGGGCACTAGGTTTTCAGCTGGTGAAACAACACCCCAAGGATCCTGTGACATTTTGGGGGGCTCATCTGGGATCTGCGGAAGGGTGAGTAAAAGTAGACTTGCTGCTTTCTGTCCTTTTTTTGCAGTCTAAACACAAAAGCCAAAATGAAAGAAAAATACTGGGCCTATGGCAGGGCGTGGTGGCTCACACCTATAATTCCAGCACTTTGGGAGGCCGAGGAGGGTGGATCACGAGGTCAGGAGATCAAGACCATCCTGGCTAACATGGTAAAACCCCATCTCTACTAAAAAAAATTAGCCTGAGTGGTGGTGGGTGCCTGTAGTCCCAGCTACTCCGGAGGCTGAGGCAGGAGAATCGCTTGAACCCAGGAGGTGGAGCTTGCAGTGAGCCGAGATCACGCCACTGCACAGAGCAAGACTCCATCTCAAAAAACAAAAACAAAAACAAAAAAAAAAAAAAGAAAGAAAGAAAAAAAGAAAAATACTCTGTCGGCCAGTTAAAACCAACTAGCATGGTCCAGGCATGGTGGCTCACATCTGTAATTCCAGTACTTTGGGAGGCTGAGATGGGTGGATCAAGAGGTCAGGAGTTCAAGACCAGTCTAGCCAACATAGTGAAACTTCATCTCTACTAAAAGTACAAAAAAATTAGCCAGTTGTGGTGGTGTGCGCCTGTAATCCCAGCTACTCTGGAGGCTGAGGCAGAAAAATTGCATGAACCCAGGAGGCAGAGGTTGCAGTAAGCCGAGATCATGCCATTGCACTTCCACCTGGGCAACAGTGTGAGAATCCATCTCAAAAAAAAAAAGAAGCAACTAGTATGGATGCTAGACTTACATGGATGACAGATTTGCTGGGGAGGACACTGTCAATCTCCCACCACCCTTGAGTGTTGGGAATGTTGGCTTTGCTCCAATTCAGTTTCCCTTCACAGAGGTCTAGCCATTGTGTGCAATCATAAGGAGGTCCTGGGGTAACTCCTTATAGTATCTGGCTGAGGGTATCTGGCTGAGGCTACAAGTCAGTGTTATCCAAAGGGCCCTGGAGTAACTCAATTCCCGACTCCCCATTAGCGTGTCATCACTAGGACCTCCAGTCTTTCCCACCTTCTCTCCCTCCCTCCCTCCTTCCCTCCTCCTTTTTCTTTCTTTTTTCTTTCCTTCCTTCTTTCTTTTCTCTCTCTCTTTCTTTTCTTTCTTTTTCTTTCTTTCTCTTTCCTTCTTTTCTTTCTTTTTCTTTCCTTCCTTCCTTCCTTCCTTCTTTCTCCTTATTTCTTCTTCCTTTCTCTCTTTCTTTCCTTTCTTTTGTGGCTGTCAAGCCTCCTATCTCTTCCTTATATACAATGTAATGGGTGTTTTTGCAAACCTCAGAGATAATATTACTGGGTAGAGTGAGCATTTGGCTTGGTCATCAGGAATGTAAATTTGAACAATGGTTTCTGTCTATTCTTAGAAGCAAGGAGGATGTAACAATTGAGAGTTTTCTTTCCCCTATTGAAGGAACCCATTTGTAAAGGGCAAGAAGCTTTTTCCTCCAGGCACCTTCCCCTCCCCTGCACTTAAGTTGTTTTCTTCTCTTTTCTCTACCATGTCAGGAGTCAACAAAGTTCTATGAATACAGGTAGCTTTTCTATTGATTCTTCCTCTTGGGAGGCACCTTGTTAGGCCAGTTCCCCAATGCCCAGGACTCCCTTTCTCTCCCTTGTTTGAGGAGGACCTGGTCCCACAGCTCCACCTGCTTATGATAGGAAAGCAACGTAGGGGCTGCCCCACCAGTTGCTGGCTGCAGTTTGGTGAGGGCCACCTGGGACCATTGAGTCCATACACCCTCTGGAGGCAATTCCAAGCTTTGGGTTGAAGCCCCGTAAAGAAAAATTAGTCATGCAGATTAGCATGACTGATTTCTGCCAGTTAGGCCCTCTTGCTTCATAAATGGAGGTTATGCTCATATCCATGGCACAGATAAGGTGTAGGGAACTCAAAAGTTTCTAGCAGCAGGAGGCTTTGGCTCTGCCTAGGTGATTGAGGATATTCCTCCTGGCTATGCTCATTTCACTGGTGAAGGTCACGCTTGGACCCATGGTCGGCACCTGCAAAGGTCACAGGGACTTGGAGATGAAAGATCAGAAGAAAGAAGCGGGCACTTTATTTTTTCTCTCCCTCACATACCCCCGGTTTTCACTGGAAAGAGAAAGAAACAAAGAGTGCCCTTTTTTCCCCTCTTTCCAAATGGGAAACCAACTATATTCAGCCTGCACTCCTCTGGAGGGCATCCTGAATCACTGGGACCTCTTTGACCCTCAGACTCTGGAAAGAGAAAAAAATGCCTTTTTCCTCCTCTGTCCTCTCTTCCACATGGGTAACCAATCATCTTCAGCCTACACTCCTCTAGTGTGTATCCTGAATCACTGAGACTCCTTTGACCTTCAGACTCTAGAAAATGCACCTCATATTCCTTTGTACAGAAGCGTGACTGAATTATGTTCTGCAGAAAGGAGAAGCATGGCCGAAGGAAGGAAGCATTAATTTCAATATATTCCTTCAGCTGGATCTTTTCTTGAAATGTGAAGGCAAATGGTCTGAGGTCCCACATGTCCAGGCTTTCTTTGCCTTGCAGGGTAGTCTGGACCTTTGCCAACATTGTAGGATTGATTCAGTCCTCCTGGCGGCCATCTCAGGAGATGCTGCAAGGGGCAATCCCAGGAAACGATGCAAGCAAACCCCAAAGGTACCTCCAGCAGGGGAGTAAACTTCGTCCCCTCCTCCCTATCCAGGTTTTCTCTTGGACTTTACCTGTCCTAGAAATTCTCATTTTAGGTAAGTTCCCCTTTCACTCCTTCCCCTAAAACAGATGTCTGGTGAATATGGCCCCATTAAGCGCTGAGTCTCCTTTTCTCTACAGGACTTGATGCAAATTAAGGGGAATCTTGGCAAGTTTTCAGACAACCCTGACAGGTATATAAAGGCTTTCCAGAATTTAACCTAAGTATTTTGAAAATAGGCCATGAGTGACTAAGAAAAACACCCAATGTTTCTGGAATTCGAATTCAAACAGAAAAACAATTCCAGGAAACCACCCCCCCCCCCCCCCGCGCATACAAACCCCGACCAATCAGAGTGAGACACCTTGCTCAGGCCATGACTAGCCCCAATCATCTCGCGCCTCAAGCTTTGTTTGAATTTCGCGCCTAAAGCTTTGTCTGGGTTTCGGGCCTCAGGAGTTGCCCTTATAAGCGGCCTGTAACCAGCACTCGGGGTCCCTTGGCCATCCTGATGCACGGGGGACCCTAGCGCGCTAGAAATAAAAGCGTCTCTCCGCTGTGATCTCGGAGTTGAGTGGTCTCTCGCGGCGACCCCTGCCCAAAGTGGAACTTTAACTTAGGTTCCAACAATTTGAGCTCTCCTGGAAGGATGTTATGTTAGTTTTTAATCAAACACTGACTACCACGGAAAAGCAGGCCACCCTGCAAGAAGCAGAGAATTTTGGGGATGAGCTTTGTATCTCACATAGTGCCAGGGAAGCAGAGAATTTTGGGGAAGAGCTTTGTATCTCACATAGTGCCAACTGGAAAAATATCAGTACCATTGGAGGACCCCAAATGGGGCCCCAGTGGTGAAATGGGAGAATGGAAAAGGAAACACTTTCAGCCATGCACACTAGAAAGGACTACAACTAAGCCTCTCAATTACTACAAGCTATCCATGGTAGACCAGGGATTCGATGAGAACCCCACTGCCTTCCTGGAAAGGCTAAGAGTGGTTTTGGTAAAGCACACCTCTCTATTTCCTGATCCAGTGAAGGGACAACTGATCCTGAAGGATAAGTTTATTACTTGGGCAGCCTGTGATATCAGGAGAAAGCTGCAGAAACAGGCTACAACACCAGATAGTACTTTTGAGAACCTCCTGAAAGTGGCCATCTTGGTCTTTCACAATAGGGATTGGGAGGAAGTCTAAAAAAGAAAAAGAAAATACAAGAAAAAGGCAGAGGCTCTAACAGTGGCCTTGCAGGCTCACAAACCTCAGAACCCCCAAGATATACATTTTACCTGCTACAAATGGGGCAAGCCAGGGCAATTTAGGAAGGACTGCCCAGCAACATGAAGAAGCCACCTCAACCGTATCCAGTTTCTAATGGGGACCACTGGAGGGCAGACTGTCTACAGAGACACAGGTCACCGGGTCCAGAGCCAGTCTCCCAAATGGTCCAGCAGGACTGATAGGTTCCGGGGCTCCTCTCCCCAGCTCTGGTGGTCCAGACTACCATGGCCATCCTGGGTCCCGGGGTAATTTTGGAAGTTGAAGGGAGGAAGGTGGACCTCTTCTGGTCACCAGAGCAGGCCTTTCTGTTCTCATCTTCAATCCAGGCTCGCCTCCTTTCAGCACAACCGTGAGGGGTGTCTCAAGAAAGCCTTTAGCCTGATATTTTTCCCAATCCCTGAGTTATAGTTGGGGAAACCTCTTGTTTAATCATGCCTTTTAAATAATGCCTGAAAGTCCAACTCCTCTGTTGGGCAAGGATATTTTGGCTCCTATGGGAGCCACCATCCTTATGGCTCCAAGACAGAGTCTTTGTCTCCCCCTAGTGGAGACCAATATTAACCCAGAAGTTTGGGCACCTCAAGGGAAAACAGGCCAAGCCACAATCACCACACTGGTGCAGATCCACTTTAAGGATCCTAATCCTACCTCCTTCTGTAACGAGAGACAATATCCCCTAAAACAAGAAGTAAAAAAGGACTAGAAGCCATCATGGATAACTTGAGGATGCAGGACCTCCTCAAACCTTGCAACAGGGCAACAGTCCGATACTGGAGGTATAAAAACCCAACAGGGAATGGAGACTGGTCCAGGACCTCCACCTCATTAATGAAGCTGTGGTTCCAGTTTACCCTGTGGTCCCCAATCCCTATACCCTGCTAACTCAAATAGCTGAGGGAACCAAATGGTTCACATTCCCAAACTAAAGGATGCCTTTTTCTGCATACCATTTGTATTAGTTCATTCTCATGCTGCTAATAAAGACATACTTGACACTGGGTAACTTATAAAGAAAAGAAGTTCAATGAACTCACAGTTCCACGTGGCTGGGGAGGCCTCACAATCACTGTGGAAGGCAAAAGCCATGTCTTACATGGCAGCAGGCAAGAGAGAATGAAAGCCAAGTGAAAGGGGAAACCCCTTATAACACCATCAGATCTTGTGAGACGTATTCACTACCATGAGGACAGTAGTGGGGAAACCACCCCCATGATTCAATTATCTCCCACTGGGTCCCTCCCAAAACACATGGGAATTATGGAAGCTACATTTCAAGATGAGATTTGCATGGGGACATGGCCAAACCATATCACCATTACACCCTGAATTAGTCCATTGTCACGCTGCTATAAAGAACTGCCTGAGACTGGGTAATTTATAAAGGAAAGGTTTAATTGGCTCACAGCTCTGCATGGCTTAGGAAGTCACATGAAACTTACAATCATGGCAGAAGGCACCTCTTCACAGGGCAGCAGAAGACAGAATGAGTGCCCAGTGAAGAAGAAAGTCCCTTATAAAACCATCAGATCTAGTGGGAACTAATTCACTATCACAAGAACAGGATGGGGAAACTGGCCCCAGCATTCAATTATCTCCACCTGGTCTCTCCCACAACACATAGGGATTATATGAACTACAATTCACAGTGAGATTTGTGTGGGAACACAGCCAAATCATACCATTCCACCCCGACCCCTGCCAAATCTCAGGTCTTCACAATTCAAAACACAACCATGCCTTTCCCACTGTCCCCCAAACTCTTAACTCACTCCAGCATTAACTCAAAAGTTCAAGTCTAAAGTCCCATCTGAGACAAAGCAAGTTACTTCCACCTATCAGCTTGTAAAATCGAAAGCAAGTTAGTTACTTCCTAGATACAATGGGGTTACAGGCATTAGGTAAATACACCCATTCCAAATGGGAAAAATTGGCCAAAATGAAGGGTCTACAGGCCTCATGCAAGTACAAAATACAATAGGGCACTCACTAAACATTAAAGTTCCAAAATGATCTCCTTTGACTCCATGTCTCACAACCAGGTTACACTGATGCAAGAGGTGGCCTCCCACAACCTTGGAAAGCTCTATCTCTGTGGCTTTGCATGGTACAACTCCCCTCCTGGCTGCTTTCATGGTCTGGCATTGAGTGTCTGCCACTTTTCCAGGTGCACAGTGCAAGCTGTCAGTGAATCTACCATTCTGGGGTCTGGAAGACAGTGGCCGTCTTCTCACAGCTCCACCAGGAAGTGCCCCAGTGTGGACTCTGTGTTGGGGTTCTGACTCCACATTTGCTTTCCACACTGCCCTAGCAGAAGTTCTCCATGAGGACTCGGACCCTTCAGCAAACTTCTGCCTGGACAGCCAAGAATTTCCATACACTCTCTGAAATCTAGACAGAGATTCCCAAGGCTCAGTTCTTGACTTCTGTTCACCCACAGACCCAACACCACGTAAAACCACCAACGCTTGAGGATTGCACCCTCTAAAGAAATGGCCTGAGCTGTATGTTGGCCCCTTTTAGCCATGGTTGAAGCTGAAGCAACTGGGATGCAGGGCACCATGTCCTGAGGCTGCACAGAACAGAGGGGCCCTGGGCCTTGCCCATGAAACCATTTTTCCCTCCTAGGCTTCCAGGCCTTTGTTGCTGGAGGGTCTGCTATGAAGGTTTCTGACGTGCCTTGGAGACATTTTCCCCATTGTCTTGGTGATTAACATTTGGCTTCTCATTACTTATGTGAATGTCTGCAGTGGGCTTGAATATCTCCCCACAAAGTGGGTTTTTCTTTCTTTTCACATCTTCAAACTGCAAATTTTCTAAACTTTTATGCTCTGCTTCCTCTTGAATGCTTTGCCACTTCGAAATTTCTTCCACCAGATACTCTAAACTATCTCTCTCAAGTTCACATTTCCACAGATCTCTAGGGCATGGGGGCAAATGCCAACAGTCCCTTTGCATGGCAAGAGTGACCTTTACTCTAGTTCCCAACAAGTCCCTTATTTTTATCTTAGACCACATCAGCCTGGACTTTAATGTCAATATCACTATCAGCATTTTGATCAAAGCCACTCAACAAGTCTCTAGGAAATTCCAAACTTTCTCACATTTTCCTGTCTTCTGAGACCTCCAAACTGTCCTAACCTCTGATTGTTACCTAACTTAACCTCTGACTTAACCTCTGAAAGTTCCAAAGTTGCTTCCACATTTTTTGAGTGTCTTTACAGCAGCATTCCACTTACCTGCTTCCAATTTACTGTATTAGTCCTTTCTTGCACTGCTGTAAAGGAGTTCCTGAGACTGGGTAATTTATAAAAGAAAGGAGTTTAATTGCCTCACAGTTCCATATGGCTGGGGAGGCCTCAGGAAACTTGCAAGTATGGCAGAAAGCAACCCTTCACAGGACGGCAGGAGAGAGAATGAATGCCTAGTGAAGGAGGAAGCCCGTTATAAAACCATCAGATTTTGTGAGAACTAACTCACTCGCACAAGATCAGGATGGGGGAGACCACTGCCATGAGAGAATTATCTCCACCTGGTCCCTCCCACCACACATGGAGATAATGGGAACTACAATTCAAGATGAGTTTTGGGTGGGAACACAGTCAAACCATATCACACCCTGACTCCCAGTATTTGTCTGCATTAGAGAATTCCTCCAGGCAAGATATCCAGTTAATCTGGACTGTGTTAACTCAGGGATTCGGAGATGGCCCCCACCTGTTCGGGCAGGCATCATCAAATGATCTCTCTGAGTCCCTGAATCCTCAGGTTAAATTACAATATGTAGATGGCATTGTCCTTTGTGCCCTAACTGAGGAAATTTGTCAGGAAGGCAGGAAGGCCCTTCTTAATTTCTCGCTAAGAGTCTCTAAGGTCTCAAAATCTAAGGTTCAGTTCTGTCAGGCTTCAGTCAAGTACCTAGGTCTAGTCTTGTTAGAGGGGAGCAGGGTACTAGGTGAAGAAAGGATCCCTTCAAGTCCTTTATGTTATAAGGTTTGAAGAAAGCCCATCTCCTCCTTTTTCCTCCCCCAAACCTTCAAGCAATTGAGGGGATTCTAGGGTATTACAGGATTCTGCCGGCTATGGATACCTGGGTACAGTGAAATAGGTTGTCCCTTATCTCATCTAATAAAGGTGACTCAGGCAGCTAAGACCCATTCCCTAACTTGGGAACCAAAGGCTAAAAGGGCCTTTGACCAGTTAAAACAGGTTTTGCTTGATAAACCAGCTGTTAATCTTCCCAATAGGGAGATGTTCAATCTTTATGTCTCAGAAAGGAAGGGAATCAGTCTGGGAGTTCTAACCCAGGCCTGAGATCTAGCTCAGCAGCCTGTAGGCTACTTAAGCAAGGAGCTTGATTTGGTAGCTAAAGGATGACCAGCCTGCCTCCAGGTAGTTGCAGCAGTAGTTTGCTAGTACCAGAGGCTATAAGTTAACCACGGGGGAATAACTTAACCATTTATATCCCACATAATGTGACAGAACTGCTGTCTTAGGGGAGTCTCTGGCTAATGGACAACTGCCTCCTCAAATATCAAGCTTTGGTATTAGAGGGATCTGCAGTCCAGTTAAGAACCTGTCCCTCCTGGCTCATGCCTGTAATCCCAGAACTTTGGGAGGCCAAGATGGGTGAATTACCTAAGGTTGGGAGTTTGAGACCAGCCTGATCAACATGGAGAAACCCTGTCTCTACTAAAAATACAAAAATTCTCTGGGTGTGATGGCACATGCCTGTAATCCCAGCTACTTGGGAGGCGGAGGCAGGTGAATCACTTGAACCCAGGAAGAGGAGGTTGTGGTGAGCTGAGATCACACCATTGCACTCCAGCCTGGGCAACAAGAGCAAAACTCTGTCTCAAACAACAAC
Source organism: Papio anubis (assembly GCF_008728515.1). Taxonomy (NCBI): domain Eukaryota; kingdom Metazoa; phylum Chordata; class Mammalia; order Primates; family Cercopithecidae; genus Papio; species Papio anubis. The sequence goes on along the minus strand of NC_044981.1, from coordinate 56,820,208 downwards.
AACAACAACAACAATGACAACAACAACAACAAAAAAACCCAAAAACCTATCCCTCCCTAAATCCAGCCACCTTCCTCCAAGAGAAAGTTGGGGAGCTTGAAAATGGCTATGAACAGATGGTAGTGCAAACCTATGTGGCTAGAGAGGACCTCACAGAAACCCCCTTAGAGAACACAGACTAGATTCCCTTTATGGACAGAAGTTCCTTTGTAGGGCAAGGGGTCTGTGAGGCAGGGTATGCAATGGCCACCCTAAGTGACATTATTGAGAGCACACCTCTCTCCATGGGCAGAAATACTCAATTAGCTGAGCTAATTGCCTTCATGAGGGCACTTGAATTAAGCAAAGGAAAACCAGTTAACATTTATACTAAATGTTCTAAATATGCTTTTCTAGTCCTCCATGCCAATGCTATATCTGGAAGGAGGAACTTTCTCACAGTCAGTGGGTCTCCCATTAAATACCATCAGGAAATTAACAGATTGTTATCCTTGGTCTTCCTTCCACAGGAGGTGGAAGTAATAGATGGAGGAAAGAGCTGAGGGAAATAAGTTGGCAGACCAGGCAGCGAAACCAGCAGCAAGAGGGCGCTAGATTTCTGATCCACCATGGAGGCCCCTCTGGTCTGAGAGGGCTCCATGAAAGAAAGAAAACCTCAGCATTCCTCTGCAGAGACAGAATGGGCCACCTCTCAGGGATATACACTTCAGTCCTCAGGGTGGTTGCAACTGGAGGATGGCAAACTTCATCTACCAGCTACCAGCCAATGGAAAGTTCTCAAAATTCTTCACCATGACTTCTAGCTAGGTAAGGATAAAACCTAACAAGTGGCCCAAAGGCTGCTCTCAGGTAAAAATCTACTAAAAACAGTCAAATGGGTCATTAATTGTTGTGAGACATGCCTTAAAAATAATATCCTCAATCAACAGCTTCTCCCCACCAGAACCCAAAGAATGGGAGGCTACCCAGGGGAAGACTGGCAGGTGGATTTCAACCATATGCCAAAGACAAGGGGCATCTAGTACCTCCTAGTATGGGTAGATACTTTCACTAACTGAGTAGAAGCATTTACATGTTGAAAGGACAAAGCCTCTGAGGTGATAAAATTACTACTTAATGAAATAATTCCTCACTTTGGATTTCCTAAGTACCTCCAGAGTGATAATGGTCCCTCATTCAAGGTAGCTGTCAAAGGGCATCTCAAAGGCACTAGGCATAGAATACCATCTTCACTGTGCTTGGAGACCACAATCCTTGAGAAAGGTAGAAGAGACAAATGATATTATTAAAAGGCATCTCAGAAAACTGTCTGAAGAGACTCATCTCCCTTGGATTACTCTTCTCTCCATAGCCGTACCATGTATTAGAAATACCCCTTCAAATCTGAGTTTAGGTCCCCTTGAAATGATGTATGGATGACTTTTTCTCATCAATAATTTCTTGCTAGACCAAGAAACCTCTGATTTAACTATGTATGTTCTTTGGCCCATTTCCAACATGAACTGGAACAACTGTCAGAGGCCCAGTACCATGAACGAGGCATCTCTATTCAACCCAGGGGACTTAGCCCTGATAAAGGCACTTCCTTCCCTTTTTCCTCTCTAGGACTGGAATGGGAGGGACCTTAAACTGTACTTCTTTCTACTTCTACAGCAGTAAATGTCACTGGAATAGATTCTTGGATTCATTATACTAGTGTGAAGCCCTGAGAAACTGATGAAATTACCTCCGTTGACCTAGGAGAGCACCCAAAGTAACAGAGTGAATAAATCAGGGACCTCAAGCTAACAATCCCAAAAGAGAAGTGCTAACAATTAACCCTCCATGCTTGCTTTTCTCGTTTTTTGTTCCTTGCCATAGGACATCTTCATCAAGGATCCTTTAATCCTGAACTCCCAAGGGATTATCTACTCCCCTAAGCAGTTATTTCTCTTTTAAAGTTTAACTGCCCCCAGACAAGATTTAATTCCTTTTACCAGGGTGAAACAGCTCTAGCCACAACATTGTTTTCAGAATGATTAGTCTATTTTACTTCTTACTTCTGTTATCTTTTGGCACTAGATTTTTTTCCTTTGCATACTTAATCTCCTTGTAAAATTTGTTTCTTCTCACCTAGAAGCCATCAAACTCCAAGTGGACATGTAACTGGAGCCTCAGAAAATGGCTTTCTTTTTACCAGGGATGTTTAGATAGGCCTCTGAGAAAGATCTGACTGCCATTTTTCCCCAAATGCCCCCTTCAGCATGAAGGAGTTAAGAGTGGTCATTGTCCCTATCCTAATGGCAGTTAGATGTACCTCTTTCGGGGAAGCGGGGTGATGGCAGCAGTGGCCTGTCTTGAGCAGCTGCTGCAAAAAGACCAACTGCAGCAAGGGAGGCATGACCAGGGCTGCATGTTCTGTGGAGCTGGCGGGAGCTGAGAACAGGTGGGATCCCTACCCTCTTCCAAGTTGTTGGGGCTGGAATTCCACTCTCCCAGGCACAGCTGCAGAAGCCCAGCCATGGCTGTGGACTCAGGCATGTCTGCACTTTTGGGGGCCCAGGAAACCCCACTTCCCCCACAGGCTTGGAAGTGCCAGCTTCCACTGCCTGGCTTCTGCCCAATCCCAGCACCTACTCTAATTTTGGAGCGAAGTTGTGGCTGAGCCTGGGTGCTGTCATGACCTGGCAAGGTGTGCACATGCTCAGGGCAGTGCTGACACACAAGCCCCTGATTCCTTGACCCTCTCTGAATATTGAGCACTGATGAGCATGGGAGAGAGGCTGAAGGGGGGCTAAGGATGACTTGGCATGGGCCTGCAGGCACCACTTGACACAGACAGCTTGGGCCCCATGGGCACCATTGGTGGCAGGTTAATGGTGGTAGGAGGAAGACAAGTTCCTGGATGGAAAGGGGTAGGTCTCCAGTGAAGCTCCTCCTTTAGGCCTGGGATGGCCAGAAACCTGGGGGCCAGGCTTCCAGTTCCACAGACCAGAGTGACAACTTACTGTGCTTTTTCTCGACCTGCCAATGGTTGCCAGTGGACTAATTGGAACATCCTCTTCCCCTCTGAAGCCCATAAAAGCCCCAGACTCAGCCTTACTCAGGCAGACATCAGGACGACCTGCCTTCAAAGAGGAGCTACCCACTGTGAGTATTCTCTCTGCTGAGAGCTGAGCAGACATTTAGACAGCCTGCTTGCAGAGCAGAGCTACCCACTGTGGGTCTCCTTTGAGCTGTTCTGTTGCTCAATAAAACACCTCTTTGCCTTGCTCACTCTCTACTTGTCTGTGTACCTCATTCTTCCTAGATGTGGGACAAGAACTTAGGGCTGCTGAATGGCGGGGGTGAAACTGAAAGAGCTGTAACACAAACAAGGCTGAAATACGGCCCCCACTTGCCACATTACAGGTGACAAGAAGGAGAGAACAGCTGCATCCCTTTGGGGATCCCAGACCTAGGGAGCACCCTGAACCAGGACTGTGACACTTTCTTTGGGGCTCTGTGGTTCCTGGTGACTCCAAACTTCTGGGCACCACTCCCCTGTGCCTACCATGGAAGCCACTTGTGGTACTCCTGCTCCAGCTGCAGCCTCACAGGGAATCAGTGCCCATGACAGCACCTGGGGCTGCCTGCCCTGCTGCAATCAGCATGCCTGGCTGTGAGCAGTGGCTGGACCCCACACTCACACACTCTTGCACCACTCACCACTCTGTGCCTGGCTTCTCCTTTGCAGGTGTGGGATCCAGGTTGGTAACATGAGCTGAGCACAGCCCGCCAACCTGAGTGGGTGAGATAAGCCCAGCAGGCCCAAGCAAAACTCAGGTAAAGGCACTGCTAGCCACAGAGGTTTCCAGCTGGTGAAGCATCACCGGAAGTATCCCATAACAATGCAGGAAACTGCCTTTCCTTTATTCCTAAGCAGATAGCTACAGATAAAATGTTAAATATCTTTACAGGTAGCTACTCTATATCCACCTTATCTTATATAAAGTACTGATTTACTGAGCACAGCATGAATACATAATTGAGTATTCACCTACCTGCTTCTTTTCTTTTGCAACATGTGGATTACCATACTCTCCCTCTTTCCCCTCCAGCCCACATTTTTTTCTTTAAATACTGAAGCCCTCAAAATTGTTTTTGAAGAAAGGCACAGACCACAGACTGTTTCTGTGATTTTGTGTTTTTTTCTTCTGGGCATGTCCATAATCTTGGCAAAATAAACTTCAAAATTGATTGACACCTGTCTCAGATACTTTTAGGTTTGCACTTGTTTAGCAAAATACTTTCATTAAACATGGAAAATGAGGCTTAGACATAGCTATGAAGGCTAAGGAGACAAACCAACATTATGTTGCTCTTAATGTATTATAAAATAAGACTTTGAATTTCCTGACAAGTTGAGAAGTGGAAAGTGGAAGAAGAAAGTCACTAGAAGGAACAGAAAGGAGGCCAACAACCCAAGGATAGCCAGAATGCTACACCCTGTGATGGCAAATGAGAATGGCTGAAGGAGCGTTTATAAACAGGAGTGTTTCATTTCCCACAATAAGCTCTTGGTCATGTAGAGACCTCTTGTTCCCCACCTCACCATTATGTCATAACTCCTGATACTTCAGTGACAGTTGAACAGGGCAATGTCCACTTAGGGAATGGATAGGTAATGGTTCTTTCCAAGATTAAGAAGACCAAAAGAGGCATAGAAGTAGCTTGCCTTGAATAGAGAAAGGATCCATAGACTGATTCCCCTAGGCAGAGCAGGAACTCAGAGCCAGCAGGTTTCAGAAGCCAGTAGAATAGATTCTTTCTTATGTTAAATTTGAATGTTAAAAGTTCCAGTGCCTCAACTACACCCAGGTTACATACACAATGTGTTTCATATTTTGTGTACATGATATGAATCACCACATTCCCCAATAATATTATCTAAAGATTCACTAGTATCAGATGATACCCAATAAGAAAGGAATTCTGATTTTGAGTGGGAAAATGTCCCACATAGTAAAATCTCAAGCCATTTCTCTCATATACTATTACAATATCATATTAAAGGGGCACGTTTCTCTAAGGTCACAGAATCTACTTGACAAATCTGGGAGGAAGGGTATGTCATTGTTCATAGCCTCTCAAACTAAATGGAGGGAAGTTTTGGGCTCAATTTAGATTTTTCCACTTAAGGAAGGTATTATAAGTAGCCCAAAAAGTTAGTATTTCTTAAGATATGGAATGTAGAAGTGATTTGGTGTCATAATTGAAAATTAGTCTCTGTTAAAATGATGTTTAGTTCTTGTCATATATGACTGGCAATCAACCCAAATGACTGTTAATATTGTTAAGTGATATATTTTCTTGTTCATGTATTTTGAACAAAAAGTAACTTTTGAAAAGCACAGGTTATTACACTGATATGGTTGAGTAATTTTCCCCCTTATTAGATTAGGAAGAAAATTGCATTTTAGTCTCTCCCATCCATATTAATTTCATAATTTAGAAACTCATTTGATTAATAAGTGACTCTTTTAAAAGGGAAATGTATGGGAGCCATTAGTCACTCATACTTTAGTATGAATTGTTTATTAGCTGGTCTTTCTCTTAATATATGTACAATCACTTACAACGAATAATTGAAAATGTTAATAGAGCCACAGAAGGATATTTAATTTTAAGTAAGGGCCAGTGACAATAGTGTCCCTGACAGTGACCCTGTGGATGTTTCAGAAAATGAAAAAGATGAAAATGAAATAAGAAAGCCTCAAGTAAACTTCTTCACAGTTTTCCTATAGTAACTCATATATTTATAATTCTCAGATATTAAGGTAAACATATAGATTTAAGATAACTAGAAAATATGTGGAGAAAATACATTCCTTTTTTTCTAAGTGAAAGTAATGGGACAAAAAATTTGAAATCTATTTATGTCCTACATTTTAAGAAATGCATTCTTTCTGTGTATCTCCCTTCTAGGCTCCTGCATCTACCAACAGTAAATCATTAGCAACCTTATGAAATGCCACAGAGAATGGGCTTTTGTGGTAGAAAGACGAACATAAAAGGAGAAGCTGAAAGCAATCAAACATCCACTTAGGAAGCAGTTTTACCTATGGGAATCTTCATTGGGTGCCTTTATTTCATTTTGATTACTAGCTTTAGTGTTTCCTGGAGAACAAAGCCCTGATTTCTAGAAGTATGCTTTCTCTCCTGAGCACATAATTTCTGAGCCTAGGGGTATCTTATAGACAGTAACTATATTGATTCAGTGGACTTAGACAATTTCACATTTTCTGATTTTTTTTTCTTGGGTGGATTCCAAAGATTTAGGATCGCTTTTTTTTTTTTTTTTTTTTTTTCCAGAAACACATATAGCACAGCGTAAAAATAATTTGCTTTGCTATGACTATCTCATAGGATATCTTTCTTTCAAGATGCTCAGCAAACTTTTTGGCATGAGTCAAATTTATCTGGGGCCTCAATTACAGAGTAGACACAATATATAAGTTGAATTTTATTTTAGGATCCCTAAAGAGTAACTATTGCCCATAGGACTGTGCAAAGAATCATTTGAGTTTATGAGACAAGATATGTAAAAATGCCATAAACTACAAAGTACATGTAATTGCTATTATTCTTATAGTCCATTCTTATCACTTGATATAATAGCTACCTTATACTATTATACCAGGACACAAGGTATGGGAAACATATTAATACAAAGAAAGTATGTAAGCATTGTGGTGTATAAGGTAGAAACTATTTCTGATGGTAAATTAGGCAACCCAATTATCCTCTTATTAATTTTATCAATTGTATTTGAAAACCTGGGCTTGAGTATAAGTTATCATTTCAGTTTTCTAAATTTTAGTTACCTTTTCTGCCATACAAGGGCAGGGATATCAGGAAGAGCAATTAGACTAGATGACCTCTAAGATTCCTTTCAGCCCTAATATCTCATCAGTTGAGGAATAGCACATATTCCATAGTAAGCAGTAAGCTTCTAAATTAGAGTGCAGTTAGGTTTCAAGGAAACTTCCCTTATTATTGTAAATATCTAGACATATTTGTTAGATAGTACGGAAAACTATTTTTAGTTTAAGACATGTCTATATAGAAACTAGGTACACAATTTGCACACGGCTATACAGGAAAGAATCATAGATGAAATTTCTTTCTTTTTCTCAGGCTGGAGTGCAGTGGTGTGATCATAACTCACTGCAGCCTCAAACTTCTGGGCTCTAATCATCCTCCTGCCTCAGTCTCCCAAGTAGCTATAACTACAGGCACACATCACCATGCCAAGCTAATTTTTTTTATGTTTCTTTGTTTTTGTGGAGATAGAGTCTTGCTATGATTCCCAGACTAATCTTGAACTCTTGGCCTCAAATGATCCTCCTACCTTGGCCTCCCAAAGTGCTGGGATTATAGGCATGAGCCACTGTGGCCAGTTGATATTTCTTGATTTTGAACATTTTCTTAACATCTTTGTGTATTGTATTGGGTCTGGATTTTTTAGAGAAAACAGAAACCACTCTAGGTATTTAAAGCAGAATGACAGGAAGAAGCAGAGATTATGCTGTGCCTCCAAGTGTGACTCCCTCAACACAAGGCACTGGCCCACCAAAGAAGCTACCACCCCTACCACAATCAGAAGATGATTCTGGAGCCCACTGTGAGAATCTCATTGCTGGACCTGTGTTCCAAGAAACAGGAAGCTGAAGTCAGGCCACTTCTTTTGCCATTGTTGCTGACACTGCCACCAGAGAGGCCTGTCAGTCCCCGTGAGTCTTGTATTTGACCAGACAATGACAAGTCCAGTTGCTCCTTTGCTGGAGGCTGGACAAAAGAATGCTACTATAGAAAAACCCCAGTTCCCTATACCCTTATATGTCACAGATAGTAGCCCCAAAGAGCACGAAATTAATTTTTTTCTTTAATTCATTCTCCAGATCACAGGAGAGAACATCTAATGAATGGAACAGGATTCACAGCTGGATCCCTAGCTGCAAGGGAATCTGGAAAATGTAGTTTTTGCTTTTTAGTCTCTGCAGTGAAACGAGGTAGTGATTTTCAAAATGTGATCCTAGGATCAATAACATCAACATCCCCCAGGAATTTTTGAAAAAAGCAAATTTTTGACCCACCCCACTCCTAATGAATCAGAAACTCTGGGGATGTGTCCACCAGTCTGTTTAACAAGCCCTCCAGGTGATTCTAATGCATGCTGAAGTTTGAAAACACTGTACTAAGGCAGACTACAAACAATTGAAAAAGAATGCTGATTACTGTTCAACCATATTCAAGAAATATGCTAAAAAATGCATACCATAATACACAGGTGCTCCAAATAAGAACAAAAACATCTATATTAATTACAAAAAATTGTACATCAAATCGTAGTCCTGTTTATGTTAATTATTATTATATTCTTTATTATTAGAAGTATAAGGATTTAAATTCTTACTCATGAAATTGAATATTCGCCCCATGATTTTCATAGGAACCTGTTACTCAAGAAAAGTGATTTTTATGCTTTGTTTGCTCTCTAGGACAGCAATTACCATCCTTAATATACCACTAGGTGGCACATGCTGGTGTGAAGTTCTAAGAGGTTAGTTCTCAAAAACCCTGGCAGAAGAATCAATCAACATTTATCAGCTTTTATGTGCTTTTTTTCCTAAAATTTTAAACAAAAATATAAGAATACTTGCATTTAGTGTTTCTTTTCAAGCCAAATCAGTAAAATTTCTTGAAAAATGTGCAGTTCTGTTCATAGTGAGAAGAAATACATTTGTTTGATGTAAGATTTTTTTCCAAAGAAAATGAACTTATTATGAGTGACTTATATTTATTTGTTAGTTTCCAGAATGTAAAAATTAGCAAAAAGTGAAAATCTCTTCATAATCTTATTACTTAAAGGTAACACAGAGCCAATTCCCAACCCCGTCCTTCCAATCCTCTTTTAGAAGAAATCAGATAATAAACGTTTTAAGAATTTTGATGCTTATACAAATACACACCTACACATATGACAATAATTGAGCTAAGAGGTATTTATTCATTCATTTGAAAAAAAGTACTTTTACGTATGAACTCACATTTTTCAATTACCAATTCTATCATGGATTTCTTTATGAATCAGCAGTTCATTATTTGTGATGATGTATGACATCTGATTGAATGAATGTACCCAATGCAGTTAACTATTCTATCATTATATGTTTCTTTTTTTTTTGTTTTTTTCATATTGCAAACAATATTGTATTGTCTACCCTTGTACACGTATCCTGTGTATTGTCCTTTCTATTTTTAGGCTGGATCTTAAAGTATATTTACTGAGCATCACATTTTAAAAATATTAATAGATATTACTAAATATCTTCCAAAGTAGATATTCCCAATTAAACTTTCAATAATAGTGCACCTTTTGACATTTTTATTAATAGAATAGATTTTAAATGAAATTCATATGTTGTTTCAACTTCCACATCCTTAGCAAGATATAAAGGTGACAACTGTTTAAAAGTTTCCTTGTCATTACTGTCTTCCTCTGTGAATTATCTGTTCCTATCCATGACTCATTATTCTTCTATTGCATTGTTTTTTCCCTCTTTTTTTGTGAGTAGGAGCTTTTTATGTATTTGTATTAGCTAATTTTTAAATATATTGCAGATATTTTCTCTCAGTGTATTGCTTTAAAAAGTTTTATTTTCTTTTACTTTTTACCATAAGTTAGTTTTAAATTTTAGAAAGTCAAGTTTGTCAAAATATGTAATGGCTTTTTGGCTTAATGCCTTGCTTAGAAAAATGTTTCTACCTCAGGATTATTTTAAAATGACTTAATGTTTAATTAATTATAATTATAGTTAATTTTATACATTATATCTTAATATTTCATTAATATATTTTATAGTGTACATTTCCTTGTTTATGGATAGACAACATCACTTATTGGGTAATCTATCTCTTTCCCATTACTTTCAAAAGCCGCCTTTAGGGTATATTAAATTTTCATATACTGTTGGCCCTGCATCTTACTTTTGTAGTCTCTTCTGTTCACCTTACGTTTATTCTGTCAGTACCTTATTGTTTTAATGACAGTGTATGTTAAATTTGTCCCCTCGTGATGACTTTTAAGCTGGCATACTAGAGGAGCCATGTCATTTTCCTTATCTTACAATAATCTTTAAGGATTATATGTATATGGAAATTTCTAGTGCATCTGAATTGTCTTTTTTTTCAATCACTACTCACTGCATTTGCAGGGTTCAATATAAAATATTAATGAACTTTTCATCAGATACAGCATTAAAGCTCTGTATAACCCTGTATTATAAACTTGTTTATAAATTCCTGGGAGTGTTTCTATTATAATGTTTTCAATTTAACATTGTTTATATATAAAGTATTTGTAGCCATGTATCCTTTTAAGGAAAAACCTAAAAAATCAATGCAATTTCAACTATCTAAAAATAAAGAGTTGTCCTTATTAAACTCTAAGTTGTTATTTAGTGGTATTCAGTCTTATTAAGAACAGTCAATAATGGTAACTTGTAACAAATGTATATTGAGCACCCAATGGTTATATGCACACTGCAGGAATTCTCTGCAGGAATTTAGAGAAAGTAATTCTCTAAAGAATTCTCTGCCTTCCTAACTATTCAATAAGATCAACACTTACCTCTGAAAAGCTCAGCATAAAACATTATTACCACAGATTTTTCAGAAAGGAAGTCTGGGGATGGATGGGGGTTCTAGGACTAGAAGCCCTTTCTTGAGATAAAGATTCTCCTGCCTAATGAAACAGGCAGGTCTTCTTAGTTCTAACCCACACTGAAAATTATAAAGAAATGTTAACATAAATCTGCTCATGAAACAACTAATATTTCAAAAGTTCCAAATCTCTGGACATGCTCAGTCAATGTTATGGGTTAGCAATCGATTAGGTTATAGCTGCCTTTCTAATTAATTTATATTGAAACTCCTAATTTTTTTAACATTCAGATGTTTAGTGCTGCTGACTTTGGAATGATTATTTGCAGTTAATTATTTCTTTCTAATATTTTATGTATATCATCACTTAGATTGACAGTGTCATTATTACTTAAAGCAAGCCATAAACATACTTTTCTTGATTACTTTTGAAAAAGACAGAATATGAGATAAATATTTTATTCAATGGTTAAATATAACGATCTCACTTTAAAGGAAGACTTTTTATAGCTTTTGGATAACAGTATGGCCTAACATAAGATCTCATATTAACTTTTCACCTAGAAGAAAAATCTAAGTAGTAAAATTGTAATACATCACATAAAAACTTTTTTTGAAATTCTTTAATCAGAATGCTTGATTTGTAAACTCTAATAGATGAACAAGTTAATTCTAACCATGATGTGTTCAATATATATGAACTTTCTTTAGTTTGCATGTCTGAAGATGCTGGTATGAATCACAATACTTTTCAACTTCTATTTTTAATCAAATGGTTTTTTTCAGTAACATATCATCACACTTTCTTGCCCTTTGTTTACATGTATCTTTCTCTATACTTTCCATCTAGTATAAAACCACATTAAAATGCTGTTTTACAACATCAGATATACTGCAACTCAAATCATATCTCCTAAAACATAACTACATACAGTGAAACCTTGATATAAGACAGCTTAAACCAATGAGTGTTTTTACTGTTCTTTGACAGCACCATAAAGAATTTCTGTGCATATCCATGTATAATGCAAGGGTGGGGAGGCAAAATAGATTAATATTTTGTGAACAATAGAAATGCTTTAAGAATCGATTTTTTTTTTTTTTTTTTTTTTGGTGGATAGCCTGAATAATAGTTGATGAGGCAGGACCCAGGGTAGGAGTTAATAAAGTCTGTTGCGTTGATTATATTTAAAAGGCATGTACTGTCTCCCAACTAGACACTGTGGTGTTGTGCTACGGGAAATTTTGAACAGAGATTAAGGGAGACCTTCCCTTTGTCCTGCCAAAAATAATTATTTTGCAAACTTTTCTAAAAAATGATTCAGAAATCAAAGAGACAAGTTAAAGAAGTGCTTCTCAGATATGAATGTTCACAATAATCATTTGGGGATCTGATCTTGCTAAAATGAAATTTTAATGCAGTAGGTTTGGGGCAGGTTTGAAATTCTGATATCCAATAACATTTAAGAGTAATAAAAATTTACTGGGTGTTTCATCATTTTAAGAAAAAAAAGTTTATACTCAAAATAATACCAGGTAATAATTATGTATTGTCTTCACTGATGTCTCAGGTCTCTGCTGGTGAGGTTACTACTTTATGTAAAACCAGTGCTAGTGAACACCACCCATTCTCACGCTGCTTTTTTAGGAAGGGTGGCTAAAGAGTTTTAGAGATGATCTGGTCACTTCCAAAGGTCTCCAGGATATATGGGAAATGCAAAAACAAACTAACATAAGGAAATAATAATCTTAGTAGAGGAATTTATAATTTATTATTTTAATTTTAGGTATAAAATATATTTATATAAGCTATTGAGTGCCTTAGTGAAAGGACACAGCATATCATACCGATTTACATTTGAATGCACAGAAGTTTTGTCTAATTATTTCCAAAATGAGGCTTTAAATTTATCTTATTTGAGTCCCTGCTTTGTGATTTGCTTAAAAATTGAAAAGAAAATTGTCATTTTGTCAAATCTAACCAAAGCTAAAATTTCCCAGTCATTTGTTGAGAAAAGAAAAATAGCATTCCTTAATAGCATATTTATTACCCACAATTTTTTCTCTCATCCATCTTAACTTTTCTCTATTAATCACATAAATAAATTTATTTCCAATATATCCCGCTCTGTGTTCTCATAATGTTTAGCACTGGATTCTCTTTTAATCTATCTTAGTCATAGTAATTATCCTCCTCCGTACAGTATCCACCAGCAATGTTCCCCTCCATCTCACAATTACCCTAATCTTACCTCCCTCCCTTATATATCTCCTTTTCATCCAATTTTATTATTTCATCAATCATATGAGCTCCAGCTCCTTATATTTTTCATCAAGTAGTCACACTTTTTTCTAGAGGCAACACATCATTCAGCTTCCTATGTATTTTTACTTGCATTTTTATTGTGACATTTTTACCTTTTGGATTTTTTTGTGGGAATTTCCATTTGTTTCTCTATTATCACATTCTAGCATCACGTTAATGTTGTGGCTATTATCTCCTGAAATTTAGTGAATAGACCTCTGGGAAAATATCTTACCCAGGGCATTGTCAGAGACTCATCTCAAATGCCATAAAGGAATTATCAGATTTTCAGCTAGAGGTTTTCTTTTCTCGTAGGTAATATCACAATCTATACAAACAAGATTGGTAGAAAACTGAACACCAACTTCTCTCATCCAGGCGAAATGAATTCTTCTCCTTGGTAAAATCTTTAATCATTCTTATCACTGTGAACAGATTATAAATTGGCCTTACTATAATAAGAAACATTTCTGCATTTTCAAGCCTTTCATATGTGAAACTTCTTTGAGAATCCGCATTTATGCGTAATGTGTATATATATAATTATTATTCATATCTCATATTCTTCCTAAAAGATTTTGAGTCAATTTTTAATAAAAGAGATATGTAAATAAATTATTAAAATCTGCACTCACAGGTTAATGAAACAAACAAGAAAATATGGAGGAATTAAATCAAATCAATATTCCATTAATTTATTCATTACACACTGTCTAATACCCGTTGTGTGGCAGGTATTAATTAGGCATCAGATTAAAAAAAACAGGATATAATATAGTTTCCGATTTTAAGAAGATCACAATCTAGTAAAAACAGGCAGACTAATGAAAATAAATTAAATGTCAATATGTTGAGTATCTGTGTCAGATATGTGTGATAATAGAAATTCACAGGGCCAGAGGATTTGAGTCATGCTTCCATTTTCCTTGGTTCTCCTATGGCACCATGTTTATCTTCACTATATGTAAAGATGAGGCACAGCAAGATCTTTTAACGATAAAATGAGGGATACTTTTCTGCATCTTATGAAAAATATTCCTAGTTTTTCTTTTGGAACCTCTTTGTTCCAGTGCATCAATACATACATCCCATAAGTGAGTTTAAAAAGCAGAAAAGGAAAGCCAGTTGCAGGCTTCTTATGATCTTAGATACTTGTGAAAATTGCTGTGGGTGAGAGTCAGAAATAATCTATCACTATTATACATCCTGAAGAGGTTAGTGGTGTGTGTGTGTGTGTGTGTGTGTGTGTGTGTGTGTGTGTGTGTGTGTTTGGAATTGCATCAGATTTGAACAAAACTTCTAATAACCCTTATTCTACATAAAATTGACTTGTGGGTAGGCAGATGCATTGCAGCGTGAGGTCTGGATTAAGTTGAAAGACTATAAATAGCCATAATATTGGAAACTAAATGACCAAATTATTTCTACTGGGGAAATGTTGTAGGTTAAAAGATGTGACTATGGAGTATCAGGGGATATTGAATCAGATGGATAATGTATACTCAACTGTGGTCAGCAGCTGTTTTGAATTCTGGGAGTGGTCTATAGTAGTACTAGGGTTTTCTTTCCATCACAGATGACCAAGACATCAGGCAGATGCACAGAATTAACGAATTCAACTACTTATTATTATCACTGGCACCAGCTTTGCAAAAGTGACCTAACTTGTTTTCCATTTTTGCTTTTCTTTTTTCCATCCTGATTCATGCATTCAACTGACATTATTATTATGTTCTCTAAGTCCAGCTCTGGATACCAGCCCAGAGCTTTCCTTCTAAAAGTCCAAGCCCTATGGCCAGTCCTTGATGACTCCCTGTGAGCTGAAGTCAACCTTTCTTTCCAAATTTGACTCCTACTATCACTTGTCACCTACTGGATGTTTAAATGCACCCACTCACCATTTGTTCTTGACACCCAGCATGTTCACATTTTCACACTTATGTCTTTGCTCATGTGAGAGTGAAGGGAAAACTCCCTTTTTGCCCTCAAAAGTTTCACTGGAAAATTAACTCGCAAATGGCAGATTAATGAGAGAAAAGGCATACAAACTTATTAGTATAAATGGGAGGGAAACAAAGAGTGATTAAGCCAACTCTCAATGGGGTACAGAAGCTTAAATACAATTTTGAGGTAACAGAAAGAACAGGGAGCTCAAAGCACAGCCCAAAACAGTTTATGGTGGCCAATCAGGTTATTAAGAGGGCGAGAAGACCTGGCTAGCAAAGGTGGTCTTGTTACACAGGTGAAACCTCACAGGTAGCAGCCCTCAGAAAGAATAGATGGTAAATGTTTCTTTCAGACCTTTAAAACTGTCAGACTCTCAGTTAATCTTTCCTAGACTGGACAAGGAAATGCCTCAGAGAAAAGCCTGGCTGCATCAATGCAGATGCTCTACAGATGCCGATGTTCCCCATAAAGGACAGCCTTGCAGGGCTATTTCTGTTTGCAGGGTCTCTAAAGAGCTGTCTCAAAATATGTCACAGAAGTCTATTTCAGGGTAAAATATTTTGATTTCCTTCACTCATATGATCCTCTGTGTACCTCTATATGTATATCCAAATCCTACCGCTCTTTCCCACTTCAGCCCAAATTCCTCTCCCTGTGCAGGCTTCCCTGGTACCTCAAGTTGGAAACAAATGTTCTGTCTTCTAATTAACACACACAAAATGCACGGCATCTGTATCTCTATAGATATACTTACTTCTTTCTGTGTAACATTATAATTGAGTATAATCCTGTTCCCTTTTAAATCCTTGGGAAAAGAGTCAGTATCTTATTCATCATTTAAATTGTAATAATAATAGTTAACATTTATTGATGACTCACTCTCCACTATTTTAATATGTTGAATACAGCTAGGCAATAAAGATTACTGAATCAAAAGAGCTCACTTAAGAAATACAACTAAAGAATGACTACATTAACTGCTCCATTAATGTGAGTCCTGAATGAGCAAACTTAGTGCTCTAACAACCTTATGAGGCAAATATTATTACCCCATTTTAAGTGAGAGAAGACCAAGACTTAGAGTTTAGAATCTTCCCCAGCATCACCTAGCTTTTGATTTAAAGTGAAAGATGTGTGCCTCTTCCTTTTACTTGAACACTTAGAGGCCATTGTAAGGTTATAAATTTCCTTTAAGCATTTTTCGTTTGCATTCCCAACTTGGCTAAATGTTTGATGTAACAGTCCCAACTTTCAGCCTCTGTCAGCTTTCAACATGCTTTCCTCACGAAGCTTAATCATTCAGGTTGGTGCACAAGTAACTGCAGTTTTTGCATCGTTGGAATTTGCTGCTTGATATTGGAATACATTCTTAATAAATGTTGTTATGTTGTGCATCATTTTAATGTGCATTTCGTGCTTTACTTTTTTGCTAATGACTTATTCCTTACTGCTTATTTTATATTTATTTTAGACTATGGAAATGATGTTAGACAAAAATCAAATTCGAGAGATTTTCTTATTCGAGTTCAAAATGTGTCATAAAGCAGTGGAGACAACTCTCAATGTCAGCAATGCATTTGGTGCAGAAACTGTTAATGAATATACAGTGCAGTGGTGGTTCAAGAGATTTGCAAAGGAAATGAGAGCCTTGAAGATGAGAAGCATAGTGGCCAGCCATGGGAATTTGAAAACGACCAATTGAGAGCAATCATCAAAGCTGATCCTCTTATGACCATATGAGAAATTGCTAAAGAACTCAATCTCAACCATTCTACAGTTGTTTGGCGTTTGAAGCAAATTGGAAAGGTGGAAAAGCTCGATAAGTGGGTGCCCCATGAGCTGACTGAAAATTTAAAAAAAAATTGTCATTTTGAAGTGTCATCTTGTCTTACGTTACGTAACAACAGCGAATCATTTCATGACTGGATTGTGATGTGCAAAGAAAAGTGGATTGTACATGACAACTGGCAATGACCAGCTCAGTAATTGGACTGAGAAGAAGCTCCAAAGCACTTCCCAAGGCCAAACTTGCACCATAAAAGTCCATGGTCACTGTTTGGTGGTCTGCTGCTGGTCTGATCCACTGTAGCTTTCCAAATCCTGGCAAAATAATTTCATCTGAGAAGTATACTCGGCAAATCGATGAGATGCACCAAAAACTGCAATGTCTGCAGCCAGCATTGGTCAACAGAAAGGGCATGATTCTTCTATCCAACACCCAAATGCATATCACACAACCAACTCTTCAAAGGTTGAATGAATTGGGCTACCAGCTTTTGCCTCATCCATTATATTCTCCTGACTTCTTGCCAACTGGCTACCACTTCTTCAAGCATCTTGACAACTTTTTGCAGTTTGCAGGGAAAACACTTTCATAACCAGTAGGATGCAGAAAATGCTTTCCAAGACTTCGTCGAATCCCTAAGCACAGATTTTTATGCTACAGGAATAAACAAACTTATTTCTCATTGGCAAAAATGTGTTGAATGTAATGGTCCCTACTTTGGTTAATAAAGATATGTTTGAGCTGATTATATATGGTTATATATAATGATTTAAAATTCATTTTAAATTGTAGTCCAAAACTGCAATTACTTTTGCACCATTACTTTTGCAGCAACATTTTTGCACCTATCTTTTGATTTAAAGTGAAAGATGTGTGCCTCTTCCTTTTACTTGAACACTTAGAGGCCATTGTAAGGTTATTAAGTGGCCTAATATTTCAAGGCATAAGAAAGTTCAAGAAGAGGAAGAGAGTCAGGGGAACCGCCAGTCTGTGTAGCAGCCAGAACACACACAACATTTATCAGTTGAGTTCACCATCTTACATAGGTGTGGTTTCTGGCACTCCAAAACCATTACAATAGTAACATAGAGGGTCACTGATCACAGATCACCATAACAGATAAAATAATAACAGAAAAGTTTGAAATATTTGACAATTACCAAAATGTGACACAGAGACACAAAGGGAGCACATGCTGTTGGAAAATTACCACCAGTAGACTTGCTCAATGCAGGGTTGCTACAAACCTTTAATTGTGAAAAGCACAATATTTGCAAATTGCAATGAAGCTAAGCACAGTAAAATGAGGTATGCCTGCAGATACTCGCATTTAAAGGAAACCAAAAACATTTCACTCCCCGATATACTTGCTTGACACAGTTTGAGATGGCTACTCAGAGGGCCTGCAGACAGGAATAACCCTACAAAGTTGCCTATTGTAGAGGAGATTTGCATCTGTAGAAAAAATCGCATTGATAACATAAACACTCAGGCTTTCTCTGAACCCATCTTCTTGTCTGGATCTAGGAAAGATTAACTCAATCATAGGCTCCCATCTATGCTTTCAGGGGACAACTCCAACATTTCCTGAGATATTTTCATCTGCAGAACAGAACAGCCTTTGCTTGAAATACTTTCCTTCCTTCACTCCTCTGTAACCTATGATGCCACCTCCCTCAGGGTTCAGAGAAACTTGGTCCCACTTCATTGTTCTTTGGGCTCATTGATTTCCCCTGAAAATCATTTACTCCTACAACCCCTATCCCCCATATCTCCAATAAAAAGGATATTTGAGCATCAACTATCTTGCCTTTCTTTTTTTATACTTTCTATGACTCCTGTGAACACATGTGCATGGTAATAAATTTGTTTGTCTTTCTTCCTGTTTCCCAACACATTGAATGTCTGATCGAACCCTTGACCTATTTGCCCTTTAATCAATTTCTTCCTCTGGTCTAGCTCATGGAGCTGATTCCCGTAAACCATGTTTTCCACCCTTTTCCTATAACTGGTTTCCAACTCTGGACAATGAGAGAAACACCTGAAGAAAGAGGGCAGGAAGAAGGGAGAAGCTAGGGTGTTTCCTGCCCTTTCTGTCTGTCTCAAGTAGCATCATCTATACTAGCTACATCTCTTCTTTGGCTCTGCCTTCCCCAGACAGGCCCATTGTGCTCCCAGCTTCCACCAGGTGACTCTGGCCCTGGCCTCTGTTAATACTCCTGTTTCTTTTCATCGCTGATTTAGAAATGTTTCCATCTTTCTTCAATTGCTAATCTGTGGATTTCTTCACTAATCCTGGGTAGCTTCTCAGCAATTCTACCATCTGTGTACCAATTCCTGGTACTAAATTTTTTCTGTTTTAAATACTAATAGTAGTTTGTGTTTTTCTGGTTAGGTCCTGACTGATAAAGTGTCCTATGAAATTACTGGTGATATGAGTAAAGTAGGAAAATTTTTCAACTTAATTTGGGAATATTTAAAAATATTTATATATGCTCTCCTTCATATATGAAAATAAACAATACAAATATAGGACATCTTCTTTTCTTTTCTTTAGAAGAGGTGTATTAAGTTAGTTTAATTTTCACATCGTTTCCTTGTAACCAATAGTTCAGGATACTGAGGTAGCTGGCCATAATTAGTGATGTAGTCTATGGGCATAAATGGAACGGAGTTAACTGGATGATATGGGAATCAAAAGTATTACTTCAAGCCTACCAACAATATGTTTGATTCAAATGAACTGATTAACTACAAAGGCTCCAGTAATACATATTGCAGTAGCATACATTTGACAGTAAATGGCTGAGGATCAACTTACAGAGCAATCACATATTTTAAAATCACAGTGTAAAATCTCATTCAATTAGAAGAGCTATCTGTTTAACGTATTATGTCATGTAGCATATCAGCTAACTTTTATTTTGTTCCCTGTTGCTTGATTCAGCAAGACTTTAAACAAACACACAAACCAGAAGAAACTCAACCAGCATTTGATTTGCTATACAAAATATTCACTAGGTGTTGGAAAATATTTATATACATGTGGTTCTTAATCTTGCCACTATATGGCAAAAACACTGAAAGGTAGTAACTTTAGTTGAAAAAGGGGTTATTTAAGGTCTTTTTTTTCATATCTAGACTTTAATTTTTAAGCAAAGGTGCAGGGCACTGTAAGTTGTCAGGAATCTCTATTTACATATTATGTAAATATTTTCAATATAACTGGATGATGTAGGGAATTCTAAATTTTCCCCCTAAAGTTTTGATAATTTGAATCTATACAACAAACTGATAAGAGATAGATTTAAGGGAAAAAGGTCATAAATACTTTATTACATGCATGTGTGTTCACAGGCATAGAAAATAGAAGAACTCAAAGAAATGCAATACGGTCGATGCTTTTATACCATCTTGAGGTTACTGAAAGAACGGGGACTCAGAATATGACAGGTTATGGTGATCAGACAGGTTATGGGAAGGAGAGAAGGGGAAGGATCTGGTTAGCAAAGCAGTCTTGTTATGCAGATGAAATCTCACAGGTAGCAGCCCTCAGAAAGAATAGATGGTAGCCAGTGGTAACTGTTCTTGTCAGACATTTAAAGGTGTCATACTCTCAGTGAAAAGGTGTCATACTCTCAGTTAATCTTTCCTAGGTCCAGACAACTGGGAGTTGGGAGGATGTTCAGATAGAGCCTGTTGGCATCTGCTGTTTACTTCACTTTATTTCTTCTGCAGAGGCAAATAAATATCCTTTACAAACGTCAACTTTTCAGCTATTTTTGTATTTCCAGCTCTCCTGAAGTCATATTAAAAATACGTCCAAGATGTATATTTTAGGGTTAAATATTTTGATTTCCTTTTATCCCCCCTTTGAAACTTTACTTTTGGAAAAACTCATATGTTAAAAGCCAAGAGGATAGCTTTGAAGAGATTTGGGTTAGAGGTTTTAGGTAACAGATTAAGTGAAAGGGGAAGAAAACATGAAATTAGTAGAAAGAACAAATTTAAATATATTATCTCATGTCTTCTTGAATCAGTCTCTTAGTACTGAAAATAGGTCTGTTTTGTTAAACAGTTGAATCTTATTTCAGGAGGTGCTGTTATAGACAGGTTCTCACCAAACTTAGGATTCTATATATGATGCAGGCACATAGGTCTTTAATATGAGGCATTTATACAGAAACAGAGGAAAAAAAGCAAAGGTTAATACCTGGAGTAGTCTACGAACTACTCTAGAAAAACTTTTCTAGAGTGTCTGAAGCATCTTCAGTTGAAGTTGCAATCTGACAGAGTTTTCTGGAATGTAGTTTGAATTAGCGATATTCAATGGGAGAGCAAGTCATAGAGAGGCTGATTTGGAGAGATTTTAAGCTCCCTAATGAAGGTCAATTAAGTTTTACATTTCCTCAGCAAAAATCATACCAACAAAAAAGGAAATGAACAAATGAACCAAATATAAAATAAAAATGTGTTTTAGTGAATTAAAAGATATTCCCACAAACACAATCCAAAAGACAAAAAGCAGAAAGCCCCCCTTTTTTTTCCAAAATAAAGTTATAGCTTGAATATCACCTTTTTAACTGACTTTTGACCATAGAGCTCTTTAAAATATATATCCTTTCAGACTTCATATTATTAGATTTTAACCAGGACAAATAGCCAATATTCCTGGCTCTTCGACTTTTTTGCCTTTCTTTTAAACCAAAGATACCTTCAAAGTGACTCACCAAAACCAATCAAGTCTTAACCAAGGTTATGACTTAACCAAGGACGCATGAGACATCTCCAGAGGTGCAGAGAAGCAGTCCTCGCAAGACCTAGAACCATCCCAAAGACAGTTCAAAGAAAAGTTTTGCTAGCCACAAATGGCGTACAAACCACTTTTCTATCTGGCCATATTCTCTATGGTCTCAGCTTCTTAGCTGATGTTCTGCACACAAAGGCCAACAATCTCATGTGTCTCATTATTAGAACCAGTCGGTAAGACAGAAAATCAAAAGCTGGCCATGGAAGGGAGAGGAATCAATAATGAATGGGTACCCTAAAAAGTCAATAGTTGCACAAATATCAAACCAATTTTTATAAATGTTTCTTCTCCAGAGTTAAAGGACTTTTATTTCCAAGGGACTGGTTCCCTTTCCAGGAACTGAACACCAGGGCATGGTGGTGAATGCATGGAATTTTAATTCCTTGACTAGAAGACAATATGGCCTTCATCGCAAATCCCACGGGGATCCAAAGCAGGCAGTTGGAGTGTATGAATAATTTTGCTTTCTTTTAAATCTGATTTCTGTTTTCTTTTAAAAACAATCTGTCAAGGGAGTTTCTAAGGCCATATTTATTTTTTTAAGTCTTTTCATAGGTACCATTAACATGGCTGTTTAAGACAAGAGCATTCTAAAAAGCTTTCTTTTAAATATAGCCAAATTCATTCATTTACTAAGTGAACCAGTTCACATATATTTTTTTCCTGTTAATCCAAATTGGGGAAAGAAAAAAGACAAGTCTCTTACCACCCTCATTTGACCTGGGGTCATAGGCAGAGATCTTGGAGAACTGACTTGGCAAAAAAAATTCTTTCTTTCTTTTTTGGCTTTGTGTCAGTTGTCCCAAGATCCCATCTGTAGGCTCCAGAACAAAGTTTCCTACAGTGGGTAATATTAACTAGTAAATAGGATTTCTTAACCTATTCACTGCACCAAAACTGTAGGGAAGTTTAAATTTTCTCCCTGAAGATTCAATAATTTGAGTCTGTAAAACAACCTGATAATAGATTAAAGGGGGAAAAGAGCATACAAATTATATTACATGTACTTGTGTGCATGGGAATTATATGAAGTATAAAAACTTAAAGAAAGGTAACATAGTTGACACTTTTATACCATCTTGAAATTATAGAAAGAACAGGGACTTGGAATGTGACAGGTTATGATGGCAAAATGGAGTTATGAAAGGGAGAGAAAAGAAAGACTTGGCTAGCAAAGGTGGTCTTATCATGCAGCGAAAACCTTGAAGGTAGAATCCATCAGGGAGAATAGATGCTAAATGTTTTTGTCAGACTTTTAAAGGCATCAGACTCTCTGTAAATCTTTCCTAGATTCAGACAAGGGGTGGTGTGGTTCAGAGACAGCCTGTTTGCATCTGTTATACATTTCACTTTATTTCCTCTACAGATGCAAATCTCCACAAAAGTCAGCTTTTCAATTATTCTTGTATTTCTATCTTCACTGAAATGCCATCTTGAAATACATCAAAGGAGTACATTTTCAGGTTTAATATTTTGGTCTCCTACAGTGGGTAATATTAACTAGTAAAAAGGAGAGATATTCATTAAAAATATTAAGTATATGACTATTAAATTAGAAACAGGTGCCTTTCTTAAATCCAAATGTTCACAGAAAGTAGTAGGAAGAATATCAGATCATAGTCAGAAGACCTGGGTTTGAGTCTTAATTCTGCTTTATTAGCTACATGAGTTGGGCAAAACCTTTTGGAATAGTACGAGTGTCACCAAGCCAACAGGATGGTTGTAGAAAGGCAGAAAAACAATGTAAACAAACATTTTTAAGCATAAATAATAATAGTTATTCTTCTATACACAGTGTCTCTAAGCAGATCCAAAGATTTGCCAAGTTTTAATGAGATGGAATGTGGGGT
This sequence comes from Papio anubis, assembly GCF_008728515.1. Taxonomy (NCBI): domain Eukaryota; kingdom Metazoa; phylum Chordata; class Mammalia; order Primates; family Cercopithecidae; genus Papio; species Papio anubis. The sequence continues at coordinate 56,796,824 of NC_044981.1, read as the reverse complement.
TGTTTTATCGTGATTTATTTGTCTTAAAGTAGATGTACTGAAGTTTAAGAATTTATCCATCATATTCTTTTGTTTTCTGAGGATCACTCTTTATGAGAATGAATGGAATCCATGAATATGTCTACTTTCATTACCTTAGTCTATTTAGACCATTTTAAAATATGTTTCAATTATCTCATATTTCCCCATTTTTTTTTTTGTTTTGTTAATTTCTGTGTCTGTCTCATTCAGGTATTTTCCTCAAATGTTTGCTATATTTGGGTGTCTGTGAGTGAGAAACAAGAAGCTGGATGGAGATTGTGTGTGTGGGAAAGACTCTGTACTAGAACCTTCATGAAAGTGATGTTAGCAAAATTTGACAAATTTTATCCTATTGGAAATTATCAAATGTCAGTATCTGTGTTTCCTTCTCTGGGATTTTTCAGTTTCTTCAGAAAGTGCTTCTCCATTCTGCTGTTTTGGGGTCAGTCTGGCTACTGGCTAGGGAAGGTGGTAGGGCCTCAGCATTAGTGTGTAGTTATCTATTGATAATTCGTGTTTTTAGGCCTAAGCCTTGCACCTATCTCAGCTATGCTTAGTATCGAGGCTGTCACCTATCTTCAATTCATTCATCCAGGAAGAACCTGCCAGGTCTCCTTTGTACAGGGAAGAAATGACCACCTGTTTAGTGGGGTCAGGCAGAGAACTGGGAAACCTTTGAGATTACTTCTGCTCCTTCTAGCTCTGTATCTTACTCTCTCCTGTGGTATCTAACATTCCCATCAGCTTTGCCTTTTGTAGGTTCTGAATGGTCACCGGTGTGCCTCTTTCTTCAGGCACTTGATTTTCACCTCCCTTTGCTCTGCCACTGAAGTTCTCCCTTAGTTTTTCATCTTCCAAAATTTTCCTGACATCTCATGTTGATTCCCCTCCTACTCACTCACCCTTGAGGGTTTACATATGTTTTAGGACATTTGCTCATCTTTGTGCTGTGGGGGTGAGAAAGATGGATGTTTGCTAATTCCACAGAAAGTCTACTTCTGTATTTATAAAACTCCAATTTTAAATGTTAAAGCACAAAAAGGGAGATAATCTCCTCAAACACATGAATATCTTTTAAAAACCACATTTTAAGCTTTTCTCCTAGCTCAAAAACATTTTAACATGCATATGTGAACATGTGTATTTCAAAAGGTGGCCTGCTAGTGTATCCTGAGGTGTTGAAATAAGGCTATGGGTCAAAACATACTAATGGAGGTTGGTAACCAATGGCTGCAGCCATAGTTTACATTTTTAAAAATATGGATTACTAAAGCATTGATTTTAAAAAGTCAAATTGTTTTTCAGCACAGGTTGTAGCTTCTTCTTCAACGGATAAAATATTGCATGAACTTTAGTCTTCTGATGTCAAAATCAGCGTTAAATTGTGCCAACTTAGTTCAATAACAGCATTTAGTCTTGGGTGATTTTTATCTAGCTCTCACCGTGAATTGGCCTCCTGAGCCCCTGACTTTGTTTCTTTCGGTGTTATCACTCAGTTTAGGTAGTACAAGGACTTCATTCCAGTGTTGAAGTGTGAAAGTGTGAGATAAAGATCAAATTACCTGTACAAGAAAGAGAAATGGATGACTTCTCATGTTTTCACATTCTTAAGGCTTCTAGGTGAAACTTCCTACTCATAAATGTCAGTTAAATAAATGTCTGAAACTGCATGACTTTCTTTTGCTAAAAATGACATTAGAATTGCTATGACTTATTTTGCCTGTGGGGCTGAATTACAGACAAAGCCCCAGAATTTTTTTCTGCTATTACTTTTATACTTTTAGAAGTGAGATTTATTTAATTAAAATTATTGGGAAAGGTTCACAAAGACAGTAGCCATATAAATAGTGAGGATGTTATAAATAATCTCTGTTACAAAGATTTTATTGCCCAAACTAATTATTCAATTTTTTAAATGGCTTTCTCTCCTTGCCATAAAGAAATGAAAATGGCTTATATAATCTTCTGCGATGAGTTTTAAGGCAATGTTTAAAACAAACAAACAAAAAAAGAGGTAACAGTCATATATTGTTGCTTCCCTGACAACTCATTTCACAGCAAGCGAAGGCCAGTACATCTTAGCAGATAAGAAATACACATGTAAAACAAAAACCACATTTAAAAAATTTAAAAACCAAATCCTACATTTAGAGTTTTAAAGACGAGTTCTCTGGGTACATATTTTGTACAATCTGTATCTCTGTCTGCAAATGTTTTCAACCCTGTCAGAGAAGAGACTACTGCTAATTTAATACAAGAAAACACTTGCCGTGATTGGGGCCTGAAATATCTACTTCCACTTTTTGAATACATTGCATGTGTGCTTATTACACGAAGAATGAAAGGCAGCATATCTAGGTGAACCCCACACCTTGACTCATATCATACCAAGATTTTGCTGTGGGATAATCTTGAGACCATGTCCAAAACACACGTTTTATTTTCCTGGATCTCTCACTGATGAATCATAATCATTCCAGCGGTATCCTTAAGACCAAGGAAATGATACAGTGTTCTCGATCTTAAACTGCATTCAGCAGTCTCAGAGTTTGTAAAGTGGAGAATCTGCTTTTCCACAGTGTCTAACTGATAAACTCAGATCTTGGCAGAGTGGGCTGTGCTCTAGCAAGGTTTATCTGCTATTTAAACCTGTCATGAAAAGCTAAAAGTACTGACTCATATGCCTAAGGCCCAAAATAAATTAGGACAGGCCCACAAAAGGGTGAGAGAGCAAAACTAATGAGGACTAGGCAGGGATCCCACAAAAAAGGGTAATATACTCTACTTCCCCTTCATACTCTCTTTTGATTAGTTTTTCATCGGGCTCTTGGGAGCAAATTCTGGAGTGTATGTGCAACCAGAGGATGCTTGTGCTCTGCAGTCCAGCGTTATGGGAGCAATAGCTGGGGTTGTTAAATGTGGATGGGAATAGTACAAACTTTGCAATCTGTATAAAAATCTTTGTAAGTCTACGGAGTTTTGAAGACTCTGTACAGTATTATTTCAGCAGGAGTGCACGATTATAGCCTGGAAATCTAAGTTAAACTAAATAACCTCTGAAGTTAAGGTCAACGTTTTGAATTTGTGGTTTGTTTTTTTCTTGACATCTATCTTAAAGGAAATTCAGTTGATAATTTTGAATGAGTTTTCTATAAGACATAATTTCTTTATCTAATTGGATAATGTAAACAAAGGTGCAAACATTTTGGCTTTCTCAAAATTTCTAACGATTTTAAGTTTGTATCAAATGATATTACTTTTGAATGAAAATAATGCATCTGCAGATGGTGCTGAATTGCATAAAATTAATTACTTCATATACAAGTTTTCAGTAATTAACTCCAGTGAGGCCTGTAAAAATCCATTGTGAGTAGAATTACATGCTGCTTAGCCTCTTCTCTTCCAACCTGAAAACTGTTTTTTTGTTGTTGCTGTTGTTTTTGTTTTTGTTTTTTTCACTTTTGAGAATAGGTTAAAGTAACGTGGGATAGTAAAGGTCATTTAGGGGAAATGCATTATGCCCTCGAGATGTAAAAGAACCAAGCTCTTAGATTATGGTGAGTTCCTGCAGTTGTCACAACTTGTAGGTTTTGATTTAAAGGGTGATTATCTCTCAGAGATGGAATGGGAAAGTCAATATTGGCAGTGCCAGTGCTGTTGCCTTGCATATGTTGTCCAGTCATGCCTGGACATAGATTGACAGTGGGATTTGTCCAAAGTCTCAGTCTTTGGCCTTGGCGCTTCTATGGGATGTCCATTTCCCTCTTATTTTCTGTGGTCTTTATAAAAGAATGTTTGCAATACAAAAATTTAATTAATGCAATTGAATATTTTGAGTGTAATACTGAATATATTTTGTCAAAAACAATGAAGTGTCTGCACTCGCTAGGAGGCTACTATTATTGGATAATGAAGAAACAGGAGAATTTCAGACTTTTAATTCGGACTAATAATATTTAATAATGAGAATGTTTACTAGGCATGTAAGTTCTATTTTGATTCATGTGCCTTCAAATCTTTATGAAGTTTGAGAATTGTGGAAACTTCTAAGCCACTCAGCTTTCAGCCACATGGGATAAGGCTGTCTCTGTTATGCAATCTGATGCTAGATTTGGATAATGTTTAAATAAAGGCATTTGGTTTGATTATCACTTATTCATGTGAATAAAATTAAGAACTGTCTTAAGAGATAAAAGAACTTTAAATATAAGCTTGGAAGACCCTTAAAAACTAACTTCTCTTCATAAGATACAATGCACTACCTTTTAAGCATCAACATTCTATTTATTTATGCATGCATACAATGGTGACTCTCCACCTTGGCCATATACAAAATTAACTACGGGGCTTTTAAAATAAATTTGATGCTTGGGCCTCACCCTAGAAAAAGGGCAAGACACACAAATGTATATGCACACTTAACCACTCATACAGTTGTTACTAATCTGTTAATCTGTCTCTTGGCTGGCTTGCTTACAGAAACCTATGCCAAATGTTTGGAAAAAGTTTCTTACTTCTTTTGCTTTATGTATATAACCTTCATTCTAGGTTCCATGAGATATCCCATGGCTGGGGACACATTAGGATAAATTACAGAAAGAATTCAAATATTACCATTGAGTAATATTCAGTTTCTGACATTCAAAAAATAGAACTTATCACTAAAACAAACAATATATTATATGCAAAACTTTTACACTGAGTAAGGATTCTATAAATTACTTTAACTTCATTTTAAGGGACAGTTGTAGCAGTTGACACCTTAGAGTTTTAGATGAAATAGGTAGAGATGAGGAAAAGAAGGAAAAGTCTTCTCTTTATGACCCTGAGATAATTGTGAGCAGAGGAGAGTGATTAGCAGTGCAAAATGAGCTAATGTGTAACACTTTGCTTCTCCAAGCTTTGTTCCTCAATAGAAGATTTTTTTTTCCTCATGTTTCCTCTTTGGGACACTAAGAAGAGGCTACTTTGCAATCCAACAATTTGGACCACAACTACATCAAATAAAGTCAGCATCTCACAAAGGTTGGAAAGATAGAGGCCTAAAAGGGAAGCTTTTCTGAGCTTCTCTTTGAGCAGACTCAGAAGTAACTGCAGGCTGACTGACAAACTGGTTAGAGGAGGCAACATGTTGGTGCAGAGTAAACTTATAGGGTGGCAGAGAGGAGACCTCTTGGACTGAGAGTGAATGGGAGTCAAAACTAGATGACAAAAACCAAGGTGAAGTCAAGTTCAACAGGAAGCACCACTAGAAATCTTGCTGGGCCATGAGATGAACCATGATTAATCAGCTGAAGACTTCAGCATAGGAGGCCAACTGGGCACCCAGTCACCTGCCCAATTATAATTGTTCTGCTCAATTATAATTAATGTGTATAAACATTATAGGGATTGTTCCCATGACCAGTGGATGCCAGTAAGCACACCCTCAGAAGTCATGCAAGGTTGCAGACTCCTTCCATTCCATGACATTAATGCCACACTCCTCTCCTCATATATACCCAGATTCCATACTAAGAACAGGCATTGGGAGAAAAAACGGGTGATTATCACAGACTATGCTAAAATTATATCAGGCTAAGCAAGTAAGCTTTAAGCCTGTTCAGACTAACTGGATTTGTTTATTGTTTATATATTAATTTCTTTCAGCCATCAGATCAGGACTTCGGAGAAAGATCATATTAGTCCCATAGAAATATTTCGCCTGCAATTTGAGTTGTAACATCAGGTTTATATGTTGTATATTCTTAGAAAAATTAGCTGGCAAATATGGGCCATGTAGATATTTCCACTTATACCACATATTTACTTTAGAGTAATTCAAAAACTTTCATTGAAGCTGAATTTGTTTTTTAATTTGAGTTTTAACCAACTAAATATCTAACTGTTTATCTCAAATAAAAATCTCTTTTTTTTTTTTTTTTTTTGAGAGGGAGTCTTGCTCTGTTGCCCAGGCTAGTGTGCAGTGCTGCAATCTCGGCTCACTGCAACCTCTGCCTCCTGGGTTCAAGCGATTCTCCTGTCTCAGCCTCCTGGGAATGCAGGCACATACCACTACGCCCAGCTAATTTCTGCATTTTTAGTAGAGATGGGTTTTTTGCCATGTACCAGGCTGGTCTCAAACTCCTGACCTCAAGTGATCCACCCACCTCAGCCTCCCAAAGTGCTAGGATTACAGGCGTGAGCCACTGTGCCCTGCAAAAATCTCAATTTTTATTTGAGATAGGCAGTTAGATATACAGTTTTGAAATTTTTGAAATTTTTGCTAGATGTAGTGAAAAGTAAAACTTAATTGATTCAGGATCCAGTTAGCAATTACATTAGTTTTCTCAGACTACTGTAACAAAATACAACAGGCTGAGTGACTTAAACAATAGAAATTTATTTTCTCACAGTTACAGGGACTGAATGTCCAAAATCAAGGTGCCAGTAGGGTTGATAGCTGGTGAGGGCACTTTCTTTGGGTTGCAAACAGCACTTTCTTTCTGTGTACTCATATGACTTCTTGTGTGTACGTGGGGACGAGAAAGCAATAGGGAGAGAGAATTATTTCTCTCTTCTTCCTCTTAGAAGGCCACCAATCCAACTGGATTAGGGCCCCACCCTTGTGACCTCATTTAACCTTAATTACATTCTAATCATTGTTTCTCCAAATACAGTTACATTGAGGGTTAAGGCTTCAACATACGAATTTGGAGAAGATAGAATTCAGTTCACAGCAGCCTTAAGACTCAAACAGTATTTTAAACAGTTTTGCCCAATTGTAATTTATGTGGATAAACATGACATTAGGCAACCTAAGATATTGCAGTGCCTTCTGAATTATAAGCAATGAATTAAACTATATTCAGTATACTTCTTGTGTTAAATTGCTTTTTAAACTGGTCATCCATAGATAGAGCATATGCTAACATTTGATAACTGGCATAATAAATTGGCCACCCGTTCCATTCTTTATTAATTCTGGGAAAAATAGAACTCATCTCATTATATTTTTCAGTTGTCGAACTGATCTAACTTAAAAATATTTAAATGCACTGCAGTACAAGCATTCACTTAAGCTAAAACTTTTATAATGTGAAGAGTGTCTAGTGAGTAAGAAGTCACTTTATTTAACCATGCCCAGGGTCACAGTTAATAATTTAATTAAGCATATATAATTGGCATAATATTTTGAAAAACTATAATGATATGGTTTTCATTCCTTGTTCTTATAAATTACATTTCCCAGCCCTTGGCCACTGTTGCTGCCACAGCAACAGTAATAAGTAAAATGCTTTTTGGAGGCAATAGTCTTTACTTCAGGGCTGCCACATACAGCTACACCAGTTGTGTGCTGCGTGAGATTGTCACATCTAATAAGGATTCATTCACATTACAGACATCATAGTTTGAATATTTATTTTAACAAAAATTTTCCAGTAGATGGCAGCGAAATGTTTTACTCTAAGAAAATCAGTATAAAGCAACAATTTTCTGACAGGTGAAAACAACGTATTTTGAAGAAGAACCACCTTTTTCCTAATTTGCAAAAGGACACTGAACCAGTTAGCTTATCGGGGACATATATCATGGGAGATTATAAGGATTAAATAAGTCATAATAGTTCCTGGCTCATAGAAAGCTCTGAATAAATATCAGTTACTAATAAGACCACTACAATCACCACTACTGCCACCATTATCATTAGCTCCACAAAGACAAGCAGTGTCCTCACACAGACAGGCAATACCATCTGAGAGAAGAAAAATGGTATGGGATTTTTTTCTTCTTTTTGCCTAGAAAAGCAGAATCTTCTATAAGATATTATCTAAATATGCCCAGTGGGGACTTCAACTTTAAATAAAATGAATATTCAAAATGGAAGAGACTTGAATTTTCTTCTAATGTGGTGGAAAATGAGAGTCAAAGACTTTTAAGGAAGATTACACGAGTCCTCCGAGAAAACTCTAAGACAGAATTCCAGCACAGGAGATTTATTGAGTGCAACGCCTGTAAAGGATAAAGTTAGAGAGAGTAGAAGGAGGCACAGAAAACCTTCAGACTGTGATGTTGGTTGGTATCTGTGAAAGGAGAGTCAGAAAGAAGGAGAATTGGGAAGTAAAGGTTTCAGATCATAGGTGCTTCTGATAAAGCCTTAGTCAAGACAAAGGGAATTTCCTAGCAAAATTTGCCCACTGAACAAGAATAGCTCAGCTCCAGAATTTGGGCCATGCTCAGTTATTGGCTGGAAACAGCCCAAAGAACTGTGTTCTCTGGCTGTGTACAATGGTAGATCCACTGACAGCTGGGGCTGTCAGTCAACTATATTCCCTATAGTAGATTGCTTGAAGGAACATCTGAGTGAGATACCTACATGGTCACCATAGATGTGAATGAATTTTCTGATCCTGCTTCATGGTGTTTAAAGGCATAAATATAATTCCATCCACGCCCTTGAAAATACACGATAGTATGAAGCAAACAAATATTTACAGATTTGAAAAGAGAAATAAACAGCTCTAATAATAGCAGAAGACTTCCATATTTTCAATAATCTATAGAATGATCAGACAAAAGATTGATAAGGAAATAGAGGACTTGAACAACAGTATAGACTAATTGAATCTAACAGACATACAGAACGTTTTACACAACAGAAGAATACACATTTTTTCTCAAGTGTGCATGGAACACTATCTAGGATAGGCCATATATTAGGCGACCAAACAATTCTTAATAAATTTCAAAAGATTAAAATTTTACAAAGTATCTTTTGTGATCAAAATAGAATGAGTATAAATCAGTCACAGAAGAAAAACTGGGAAATCCACAAATGTGTGAAAATTAAACACATTTCTTAAAAACCAATGGGTCAAAGAAGGAATGGGAAATTAGAAAATATTTCAAAACAAATGAAAATGAAAACACAATATACCAAAATGTATGGGATGCAGCAAAACAGTACTAAGAAATTTATATGTATAAATACTTACATTAAAAAAGAAGAAATATCTCAAACCAACAGCCTAACTCGACACATTTAGGAACTAAAAAAGAAAACATGATACGGTTTTCTATGTTCCCATCCAAAATCTCATCTTGAATTGTAATTTAAATTGTAATCTTGACCTGTTGGGGGAGGGTCCTCATGGGAGGTGATTAGATCATGGGAGTGGTTCCTCTATGCTGTTCTTGTGATAGTGAGTTGAGTTCTCATGAGATCTGATGGTTTTATAAGTGGCTTTTCCACCACTTCACTCTGCACTTCTCTTACCTGCCACCATGTGAAGAGGAACATATTTGCTTCCCCGTATGCCATGATTGTAAGTTTCCTGAGGCCTCCCCTGCCATGCTGAACTGTGAGTCAATTAAACTTCTTTCCTTTATAAATTACTTAGTCTTGGGCAGTTTTTTACAGCAGCGTGAGAGTGGGCTAATACAGTAAATTGGTACTGCAGAGAGTGGGGCACTGCTATAAAGATACCTGAAAATGTGGAAGCAACTTTAAAACCGGTTAACAGTCAGAGTTTTGAACAGTCTGGAGGGCTCAGAAGAAGACAGGAAAATGTAGAAAAGTTTGGAACTTCCTAGACTTGGAAGGCTCAGAAGACAGACAGATACGGGAAAGTTTGCAGCTTCCTAGGGACTTGTTGAATGGCTTTGACCAAAATGTTGACAGTGATATGGAGAAGGAAGACCAGGCTGAGGTGGTCTCAGATGGAGATGAAGAACCTGTTGGGAACTGGAGTAAAAGTCACACTTGCTGTTCTTTAGCAAAGAGACTGGCAGCATTTTTTCCCTGCCCTAGGGATCTGTGGAACTTTGAACTTGAGAGAGATGATCTGAAATTGAAACTTACATTTAAAAGGGAAACAGAGCATAAAAGTTTAGAAAATTTGGAGCCTGACAATGCTATAGAAAATAACCCATTTTGTAGGGTGGGGGGAATCGGAATTCAAGCCAGTTACAGACATTTGCATAAGTTAACTCGGAATGTTAATCACCAAGACTGGAGAAAATGTTTCCAGGGCATGTCAGAGATGTTTGCGGCCACCTCTTTCATCACAGGCCCTGAGGCCTAGGAGGAAAAAAATTGTTTTGTGGGCTGGGCCCAGGGGCTCCTGCTCTATGCAGCCTCAGGACATGGTGCCCTGCATCCCAGCTGCTTCAGCTCCAGCCATGGCTAAAAGGGGCCAACATACAGTTCAGGCCGTTGCTTCAGAGGGTGCAAACCCCAAGTCTTGGAAGCTTCCAGTAGTGTTGGTCCTGCGGGTGCACAGAATTAAAGAATTGCGGTTTGGGAACCTCCACCTAGATTTCAGAGGATATGTGGAAATGCCTGGTGTCTAGGCAGAAGTCTTCTGTAGGGGTGGAACTCTCATGGAAAACCTTTGCTAGGGCAGTGCAGAAGGGAAATGTAAGGTCAGAGGAGCCCACACACAGAGTCCCCACTGGGGCACTGCCTAGTGTAGCTGTGAGAAGAGGGCCACCATCCTCCAGACCCCAGAATGGTAGATCCACCAACAGCTTGAACCATGTGCCTGGAAAAGCCACAGACACTCAATGTCAGCCTGTGAAAACAGACGTGAGTGAGGCTGTACCCTGCAAAGTCACAGGCCTGTAGCTGGCAAGGCCATGGGAGCCCACCTCTTGTATCAGTGTGACCTG